>NC_063180.1:46188617-46523617 GCF_023159225.1 Perognathus longimembris pacificus
ATCTTAATGGAAGGGAAAAAAATCAAAATAGTCCCCAAAGTGCCACAAAATTATCTGTATTTTACTGCAGCAGGAAAAACTGTCTATGCTTTAGCGCATTAAAATAAAAATTGAGAGGTAAGAAGTTTATAAGATGCTGCCCACAGTATGGTCCCCTGGAGAATAAAAATGAACACACACACACACACACACACACACACACGTTTATTGCACAGATAATAGCTTGGAAGATAATCACGGGATACCATCCTTTTTCCTGGCTAGCAGAGGAGTGTGGGTTGTAGACATTGTCCCCACCGGTGGCGAGCTCTGTCCAGGTGGAACAAAGGAGTCTCGAGCGGCTGACCACAGCTCCCCTCCAGGCCAGGCCCGCCGCCCTCCTCAGTAACCACAAACCTGCTGCACTTCCATTCTCCCCTGTCTAGGTTCACGTTCCATACAAAAATACTGCCCAAGGCCTGGGGATATGGCCTAGTGGCAAGAGCGCTCGCCTCATATACATGAAGCCCCGGGTTCGATTCCTCAGCACCACATATATAGAAAACGGCCAGAAGAGGCGCTGTGGCTCAAGGGGCAGAGTGCTAGCCTTGAGCAAAAAGAAGCCAGGGACAGTGCTCAGGCCCTGAGTTCAAGGCCCAGGACTGGCAAAAAACAAAACCAAAAATATTGCCCAAGCCAAGGTGCCGGTGGCTCACGCCTGTCATCCCAGCTTCTCAGGAGGTTGAGATCTGAGGATTGTAGGCAGTTCACAGCCAGCCCGGGAAGCAAGTCTATGAGATGCTCACCTCCAACAAACCTCCAGAAAACCAGGAGTGGGGCTGTGGCTCAAAGTGGTAGAGTGCTAGCCTTGAGCTCAGGGACAGCGCCCAGGCCCAGAGTTCAAGCCCGCAATCAACCAAACAAAAAAAAGTCCTCCTTGAAGCCAGGTACCTACTCAGGAGGCTGAAATGGGAGGACTTCACGTTGGAGGCCGGCTAGGGCAGAGAGGCCCACGAGACTCTTATCTCCAATGAACCACCAAAAAGCTGGACGGGGAGGCCTCCATCACTCAAGCGGTTGAGCGCCAACCTGGAGTGGGAAAAAAAGCTAAGGGATAGATCCCAGGCTTTGAGATCGGGCCCAAGTATTGGAACCAAAATAAATAGGTAAATGAAATAGAAAAAGGAAAAGCACACTGGAAAAGATTATCTTCTTCACAGACTGTCAGGAAAAAGCAGCGTTGAGTGTTTTCATCGCGCCAGGCCCCGCCACACGCCCACCGTTCTCCTGTGCGGTGTTGGCTCTGGAGAGACTGACTCACGCTTCTGTTGGAAGTCAGGGTTTCTTTACAAACGCACAGCAGGGAGGGAAGTTTGCAAACAGAAGTGGCGGCTCCAAGCATCACTGCTGCAGAAGCTACGCACTTTGATCCCGCCTAGCGCTCGCTCGCTCGCTCTCCTGGCTGGACCCTTGCTGTAGTGAAATGTGAATGGGAAGTTTTTCACCTGACAGTCACTGGCCCCACGCCCATTCCGACTCCTGGTGCCAAGATGCAGCCATCGACGGAGAGAGGGTTCTTGAGGTCTTCTTTTTATGTGTTTGTCTTGGTCTTACAGCATTCATTCATGTATGCAGGGTCTGGGCGCTGTCCCTTAGCTTTTTTGCCTAGGGTTGGTGCTTTCCCACTTGAGCCACAGCTCCACCTCTGACTTTTTGATGGTTCATTGGAGATAAGAATCTCAGGGTCTTTCCTGCCCGGGCTGGCTTTGAACTGTGATCCTCCTGTCTCAGCCTCCTGAGTAGCTGGGGTGACTGAGTCAGGCGTGCTAGCAGGGCTGGATGAGCTGCGTCTGGCCAAGCCAGGCCCGCGAAGCCAGGGCCCTCGGCATGGACTTTTATCGCAATCAGATGGAAATTGGTTTAGTTAATATAATAAATTATGTCTCTAACTTAATTTAAAAGCAAATGCCTGCTACAAGAGACGGATAAAATGTTGCTGGAAGATTTCCCATGTGTTTAAAACTTCACATTATGGGGAGAATAAAAGATATGTGTGTGATATAGCTTCTGTGTGTATACATATTCTCACATATATGTGTGCGCATATTTATAATTGAAGTGTAAAGAAGGAACTAAATGACAAACGTTGTCAGGAGCAGAGCATCTCAGAAGCTATGATTTGCAAGAAACTAAATCTAAATTAAAATTTCCCAAGTCTATAACAATAAATTTCCAGAAACACGACTTGCATCTTGTGAATCTATTGACAGGAATAGCCCACATATAGGAGTATTTTATGTTTTCTTTTAATTTCTTATTTTCAGGCTGAGTTGTTCGTATGGCTTGAAAACGGAGAGTAAGAGTTGGTCATTGGGGGCTCGCCTGTCGTCCCAGCTCCTCAGGAGAATGCAATCTGCGCATTCAGGTTTGAAGCCAGCCCGGGCTGCCTTTGCTGGGCTGTGACTCTCCTGAGTTGCTAGGATCACAAGCACAAGCCCCTGGTGGCTGGCTGGGGGCAGTGATTTTTACAAGGACCCCTCTAAGTGGTTTTGTTTGGGATATATCCATGGTCAACACCCACAAAACTGCATCCTTTTGGGTTTCCAGGTTGCTTGGGTAAGAATAAATAGATGCTTCTCCCAGACAAGTTTCCACTTTTGTCCTTCCACCTATAGTAGACACTACTATGGTAGTGTCTAAAGGAAGGAGTCATGGTTTTCCCTTCGTGAAGTATGTGACCATTTAACCCAACCACAGTGCTAAACCATCTCCTTGTGGTGGGATAGCGAACCCTCACAAGATGAAACAAAAAAACCCAAGGCAGGAAAAAACTCCCTTTCCCCTTCCTGCTGTCTGCTTTTCTCATCTCCTCTCATGGATTCATGGTGAAGCTACATTTATTCAGAGGTAAGAGCCAGCTGCCAGAGCTAAGTGCTGGTCCTCAGGCCTGTAATTCTAGCTCGTTAAGAAGCTGAGATTTGAGGACCTTGGGTTCGAGGCCAGCCTGGGCAGGAAAGTCTGGGAAATTTATATCTCCAATGAATCATCAAAGAAAAGCTGGAAGTGGAGCCGTGGTTCAACTAATAGAGTGTGCTAGTCATGAGCAAAAACATTCAGGGACAGATAGCACCCAGGCCCTGAGTTCAAGCCCCAGGGCTGGCACACACACACACACACACACACACACACACACACACACACACACACACAGACCAGCCCCCATCTCAACCCAAACCCAAACATAACAACAGAAAACATCAACAACAACAAAAACATGTAGCAGCCAGGATGTTGGGGGACCCCTCCATTTACCACACATTCCAGCCTTCTTCCTCTCCCGAGTGCATTATATTGATTTATGCTCTTCTAGTTTTTACTACGACATATTAGTTGCACAAGGGCAGATTTCACTGCGATACTCCCACACACGTGTACAATGTATTCCATTCTCTCTCACCCCCTCCATCATCCTCCCTTCTCCTCTCCCATCCCATTCGCTCTCACCCCCTCCATCATCCTCCCTTCTCTTCCATTCTCTCTCACCCCCTCCATCATCCTCCCTTCTCCTCTCCCATCCCATTCTCTCTCTCCCCCTCCATCATCCTTCCATCTCCTCTCCCATCCCATTCTCCCTCCCCATCTCTATCATCCTCCCTTGTCCTCTTCCAAAATCAGTTTCCCCTGGTTTTATTGTCCTACATGCCAGTGGTCGCCCTTCGCCCCTGTTAGCCCAGACCCCTTCCTGCCCAGGCCCATGAGCAGTGTGGGCCTCATGCTCTTTTCACATCTGACTACTGTGTTTGTGTGTGTGCGCTTGTTCTGGGGCTTGAACTCAGGGCCTGGGCACCGTCCCTGAGCTTCATTCTGCTCAAGGCTAGCACTCTTTCCACTTGAGCCACAGCTCCACTTCCAACTTTTTATTTATTTTTTGGTAGTTTAGTGGATATAAGCGTCTCATGGACTTTCCTGCCTAGGCTGGCTTCAAACCTTGACCCTTAGACCTCAGCCTCCTGAGCAGCTACGATGACAGGTGTGAGCCGCTGGTGCCTGGCTGGAGTCATGATATTTAAAGTAGGTTTCTTTTAGACAGCAAAGAATTAGAGTTTGCTGTTTGTTGTTCTTTTTCAGTCTGAAAAGGTCGGCTCTTTTATGCTAAGTTGTTAGATCATTATATTATATGTAACTGGCCATGGTTTCATCTATCTGTCTGTCCTCTATCATCTATATTTTTCTGTCTGAAAGTCTTTCTATTTGCCTACATATCATCTATCTAACATCTATCTATCTGTCTTCTCTCTTTCTTCCACAATCTATATTTGTTTGTGTTTGAATGTCTTTCTACTTGCCTGCATCTGTTCTACATCTGACCATCCATCCATCCATCCCTCATCTATTTACTGTCTGTCATATATACGTGTGTGCATCCATATCTATACATTTACACACACGTGTGCATCCATACCTATACATTTATGCACACATGTGCATCCATGCCTATACACTCATGCACACGTGTGCATCTGCATCCAGGCATTCGTGTCTGTGAAGGAGTTGTCTTGAGTTCAGGGCTCAGGCACTCTACTGCTCCAGTCATCCCGCCCTCCACTCCTTTTGCTTTTGTTATTTTTTCAGATAAGGTCTTGTGCTTTGCCCGAGGCTGGTCGCAGACCCCAATTCCACATTTTCCTCCTGCGTGGTGGATCCCAGAATCCTTGTGCATGAGGGCCGCCTGGTTCTGGGGGGCAGGGCCTGGCAGGGCGGCCTCGTGCCGGGTTCTGGGGGGCAGGGCCTGGCAGGGCGGCCTCGTGCCGGGTTTTCGAGGGCAGGGCCTGGCAGGGCGGCCTCGTGCCGGGTTCTGGGGGGCAGGGCCTGGCAGGGCGGCCTCGTGCCGGGTTTTCGAGGGCAGGGCCTGGCAGGACCCCCTTGTGCCACAGATGAGGAAGCAGAAGTTCACACAGACTGTACAGCGCCTTGCACAGCCTGGCAGAAGCAGACTCGAGGATGCTGGGCACAGACCCCAAGCCTCCTTCCCATGCTCAGTGCCTTCTGCTGACCCCCACGCACTGCCCGGCTCGTCCTTCTGTCCACAGAGGAAGGGCAGCAGGACAGCCTTGTGGGCTGCGGAGCTTGGATCTGTGAGAACCACCCCAGCCCTGCTCCCTTGTCTGAAATTCCTAGACTTTTCCAGAGTTCCCAGCCTCCCATAGGGGCAGTGAGGAGCCTCAGGCAGTCAACACCTTATACTGGCTTTCTCTGCATGGGCAGGAAGTGGATTGATTGGAGGAATCTCAGAGGTGGACTCAGTCAGCAGTAATGTGAGAAAACCAAGCTGGGGGATGGAAGCTTGTTCAGCCATGCTGGAAGGCAGCCAGGAGACTCCAGTCACCTGGAACCTGTGCATCTATCCACAAGATTACAGATGAGGACACAGGAAAGCCACCAGCACACCCATGTTCACTGCTGCCCTGTTCACCATAGCCAAGTCATGGAGTCAGCCCAGATGCCCTCCCTGGGTGCCTGGATCAAGAAGATGTGAGATTTACATAGATATATGTATGTATGTATGTATGTATGTATGTGTATATATATGTATGTATGGAATGGAATTTTACTCACCCATTAGAAAAGTGATAATACATCATTTGCAAATGGCCCTGGAAAAATTCTGTTATGTAATTCAGGCCCAGACAGAGAAAGGATGTGTGTTTTCTCCATTTGTGGAAGCTAGAACTAATTTATCAATGTGCAAGCAGACACATAGGAGGTTGTATGCAAGTGCACACAAATGCACTAATGCAAGTATGGCATTCCCAGGGGAGAATTCCAGTGGTATCATTCCTTACAAATGAAAACTAACCCATAGTCCACAAGGTAACTGCCAGGAAGCTGGTACTTGTGAGAGGTGGGAGGCAGGGGAAGGGGCAGATGAATGAAGAGAGAAAGGGGAGAGTCAGTATTTAATTCATCTTTACAAAATTAAGAAACTTGAAGGAAGGGGTTGGGTGGGGATGGGGGGGAATGATGGAAGAGGTGACCCAAAAGGATACATTGTGCTCACAAAATATTTGTTACATGGTAACCCTTTTGTAAAACTGTAATTAAAGATGGTTTCCAGGCATCGGTGACCATGTCTGTCATCCTAGCTACTCAGGAGGCTGCGATGTGAGGATCACGGTTCAACCAGTCTGGAACCACCAAAAAGCCAGAGGCAGCGGTGTGGCTCCAGTCGTAGAGCACCAGCCTGGAGCGAAAACAAAACCGGAGGGACTTCTCCAAGGTCCTGAATTCAGACCCCAGGCCTGGCGCACACACTGACCTTTCACTGAGACCACGCAAGCGCTTTTCCTGGGCACCCTTCAGCCCCTCAGTCAGAAACTTCCCACCACACACACAGTGTGAATCGAGTAGGGAGCACGAAGCAAACCTCACCCCCGTCTTCCGATCCCCACGTGTCCTTCCTAAGGCTGCACCGTCGGGAGGAGCGCGGGCAGGAAGCCTTATTTAAAGCATCCATGAATTAGCAGGTTCACTTTTAGAGCAGGTCGCCAGCCACAGCCGGGAGGTGGCAGCTGGCAGGGGACAGAGGGAGACCTGAGTCCCCCCCCCCCCCGGTTTGTGGGGGGGGGTGGGTGGCGGGCATCACGCGGACCTCGGGGAGTCAGCCTGGAGCTGGGGAGGAAAAGCCAGGCCTGGGGCCTGAGGGGCGCGGACTCTGTCCCCAAGGAGGGGGGGGGGGGCTGGGACAGGACCACACTCCTTTAGAAAGAGACTGGATCTGAAGTACGACTGTGTGTGCACACGCGTGTGCCACGAGGGAGTGCGACTTCCCCGGCCGGGGCACTGGCAGGATCCGTGGCAGGACTCCAGTGGGGCCTCTGTGGACCTGGGGTGACGGTGGGGGTGACTGGCGGGCTGTCTGTTCCCATCCATCCATTCCATTGGACTTTGGGGAACCCCAGCCCCCGTTGTGCTAGGTTTGGGGGTGTTGGGGAGCTGATCACGTGGCAGATCCCCTCTCCAATCTTGGCGACCAATGAGGTGAACACCAGCCGAGAGGGGAAAGAAGGAAAACAATCCCTGCGCCCGCCTGAGCTGCGCCGGGCCAAGGCCGGCCTGGCGTCTGCGCCCCTCGGCCGCGGGCCCGGCCCCCCTCCGCAGTCCCGGCTCTGCCTCTGGGGCGCGGACGGTGGGGGTGACAGCCCGGTTCCGCACAGGGCGGTGCGGGAAGCGAACCCCGGAGGCCGCTGGCGACTGCTGCCTCCCCTTCCCCACGCCCCTCCACCGAAAAAAGCTCACCCCGGAACTCGTCCCCACCCCACCCGCAGCTGCCGCCGCCAGGGCACAGGGGACAGGGCGTTCCTTCTGGGCTCGGGCACACCTCCGTCCCCACTCCCTTACTTCCCCTGGGCGGGCACCCCAGGGCGGGCGAGTCTCCCAATGTGGGCACCCCAGGGCGGGCGAGTCTCCCAATGTGGGCACCCCAGGGAGGACACCCCAGGGCAGGCACCCTAGGGCGGGCGAGTCTCCCAATGCGGGCACCCCAGGGCGGGCGAGTCTCCCAATGCGGGCACCCCAAGGCTGGCTCCCGCCCCTCCTGGCTCCCCGGGGCGCACACCGCCGCCTCCCGCGCACCCTGGCCCCGAGCCGGAGGCGATGGTGAAGCCGCGCCTGGCTCCCCGCCGCCGGCTCCACGGCCCGCGCCGCCCGCAGCCTCCCCGCCCGTGACGCGGGGGCGCCGCCGAGACACAAAGACCGCACGGGGCCGCGGAGCCGGGCGCCCGCCGCCTCCTCCCTTCCTCCTGCGCCTCCCCGGCGCGCGGGGAGACGGGCGGCCTCCATCCCGGGCCGCTCCAGGCCCCCGCCCCGGCCCCCGCCGCCCCGGAGCGGAGCCCGAATCCCGCACCCCGAGCCTCCCGGGACCCGGCTCAGACCCCGAGGCCGCGGCCGCCGCGCAGCTCGGAGACCGAGGGGCGGCGGGACCCCCGCCCGGGACCGCCGGGGAGGCAACTTGAGCGGCTCCGGGAGCGTGCGGGGACAGCACCGCACGTGTGCGCGTGTGCGCGTGCCAAGTGTCTGCGGCCGCCGCGCGCCGCGGCTGCGCGCGGTGCCCGGTGCCGGGCTGCGGGGCGGGCGGGCGCCTGCGGGCCTGCGCGGGGCCGAGCGGCCGGGGCGCGGAGCGGAGCTGCGGACCGGGCCGGCCCCGCGGCGTGGCGCGCGCCCCTGCGCTCGTGCGCGTGCCGGGGACTGGGGGGCGCAGGTGCGGAGGGGCTGGGTGACCCCATCGGAGGCAGAGAAGCCATCGGGAGGGCTCATGCGCGCAGTGTGGGGTAAGTTTTCCCGCTCGAGTTCCGTTATTATTACTGCTAATTGTTATTATTAGCTTCAGAAAATGGGCGTTGTGGGGGTTACTGTGGGTGCAAAGCACTCGGCCCCTGAGAGGCGCAGAGAAGGGGTGGAAAGCTGGACAGACCCGGGTCCGCTGGGTGCCCGGTTCTTTCATTGAGATTTCCAGTCACGTTGAAATGGGAGTCACTGGGAGGAGGAGGAGGAGGAGAGAGGAGGAGGAGGAGGAGGAGGAGAGAGGAAGTTCAACTCTGCCTGCCAAACAACCCCACAAAACCCCACCACAGCCGGGCCCCGGGCAGGAATGCTGTGCAGTCGCTCACCACCCAACCCGCGCCTCTGCAGTGCCAGCACCCGCTCTGCCCTCCGCCACCAGCTCCTCAAGACGCCCGCCCTCCTGGGGGCCACCAAGCAGGCATCCATCCCCACTGGGGGGACAAGCCCAGGGCAGGGTGGCCCGTGGAGGCATGGGCTAGCAAAACTCTTGGGCAGCCTCCAGTCTAGCGTTGTTTTGGGGAGGTGGTGGCTACATTGAGAGCACTGTGCCCGAGCACACTGCTTAGCTTCAGGCACTGCTGGGAACTAAATCGTCTTTGGCAAAGAACTAGGGAAATGGAGACTCCATTCAGTCTATTCAGACTGCACCCTGGTTTCTCTTGGGGTGGGGGTGGGGGTTAACTAGGAGGTGACAGGACCTTGTAGCTTGTCCTTGTCCCTGTGATTTGAGGCCTTCGTTACTGGCTTTCTGGGTGGCGTGAAGAATTCCCAGAATGAGTTAGGGGACAGTGTGTGAGACCAGCTACGCATGTTCTCTGCCACTAAAACAAACTACCACTGCCAGCCCTCCCTTCCGGAATGTCGGGGGCTGCGTGGGTAACCACGGGCCTTCCTGGAGCCGAATGGAAAGACAGAAGCCAGCAGGGCCTGCTTGGGCTCTGGGATGTGTTTTCCAGTTTTCCTGGCTGGCCCGCAGCTGGTGGAGGTGCAGGGGGTGATATTGATAGGGGGGGGGGGGCTGGAGAGAACCCGATGGGTTTTTCTTCTTGCCCAACAGGGGAGAAGGTTAGACTGGGGGGAGGAAGGGTGTGGGGTTAAATCTGCAGAAAGCAAATTGAGAGGTTCTTTTTAGGTACCTGAAGCCTGGAGGGAGAGTACTAAACGTCTAGTAAATAAAGCCTGGTTTTTGTTGTGTGTCTGCGAGACGTGTGTAAATCTGGGGCTGGATGTGCAAAGAAATGGCAGTTGCCAGGGAAAGCGTGGATCCAACAGTTCCTTTGCATTTCTGATGAATGGAAGGGAGGGTTTGTAGTTAGCCATAAATACTTGGAAAAGAGACAGAGGCCTTTTTCTGTGCTTGGAGTGAGGTTCTTTTTGAATTTTACTTGTGTAGTAGCATATTTTCTGGCCAATCCTAGAGGCAAATGAATGTACTTTTCTAGCATTTAAAAGCTCTTGTGCTTACTGATTCACCCATGTTCACCCTTAGACATTTCTGATGCAACACTGGCTGGGGCGGGTGTGTGTGTGTGTACGTGTGTGTGTGTGTGTGTGTGTGTGTGGTGTTTCTCACCCCTTGCCCCTCAAATGAGCTCTTTCTCAAATCTTGACACATATAAGGCCGGAAGAGAGGTGATTACAGCAGAGATGGGCTTTGATGACCAGGAGAAGGCAGAGGGAGGCCCTGTCGGGGTTCCTGCCAAATGCCGATGTGTTGTTCTCACACTGACTGGCAACAACTCCAGATTCCTCTGCTAATCGGAAGCTCATGCCCACAGACAAGCTTTTCCTGTGGACAAACCAGTGTTTGCTTGGAGGGTGTGTGTGTGCTTATCCTGTATGTTTAGGATAAATTTAAAAAAGAAGGTTCGAGAAAAGAAAGACCGAAAGACATAGTCAGCTTTGCATCTTAGGCAGGCTTTTAATTCACTGATTGACCTTGGTAAGTTACTAATTTTTTCAAGTCTGTTTCTCCCTTCCTTCCTTCCTTCCTTCCTTCCTTCCTTCCTTCCTTCCTTCCTTCCCTTTTTCTCCTCCTCCTCTTCTCCCTCCTCTTCCTCCTCATCCACCACCTCCTCCTCTTTCTTCTCTTCTTCTTTTTTCTTTTTTGATGCCAGTCCTGGGGCTTGAAATCAGGGTGGCTTGAGCACTGTCCTTGAGGTTTCTTATTTTTCTCTCTCTCTAGGATAGCATTCTACCACTTGAGCCACAGCTTCACTTCTGGCTTTTTTGGTGATTAATTGGAAATAAGAGTCTCACAGAATTTCCTGCTCAGCTGGCTTTGAACTGAGATCCTCAGATCTCAGTCTTCTGAGTAGCTAGGATGACAGGTGTGAGCCACCAGCTATTTTCTTATATGTAAAATAAGAACATCAAATGAGATCCTTGAATCATATCTGTGTCTGTGTCTCTCTGTGTCTGTCTGTCTCTGTGTCTGTCTGTCTGTCTCTCTGTGCTGGTACTAGGGCTTGAACTTGGGGCCTGGGTGTTGTCCCTGAGCTCTTTTGCTTAATGCTAGCATGTTACTACTTGAAGTATGCTTCCGTCCTGTGTTTTGGGGTTCATTGGAGGTAAATATCACCTATGGACTTTCCCGCCTGGGCTGGCTTCAAGTCCAGCTCTCAGATCTCAGCCTCCTGCGTAGCTGGGATGACAGGCGTGAGCCACCGGGGCCCGGCTCATTCTCTCTCCCTTTAGGCAAGTAGAACCCTCCTCACGCCAGCCGTACCTAAATGCTAAGTGGATGACACAGCAGCCTGTTTGTCCCCAGCACCGGTGGCATCCGGATCGCGCCTCACAGTACAGCTTGAGAAGGCCTGGAAGCCGCTCTGCGCCCAGCGGCCCCGCACCTGTGCCCGTCCTTCCTGCCGGCCCGCTGAGCCGTGCGTAGGACCACGCGGCCCCGAGTCCACCGAGCCCCGCGCTGGGCGTGCCTGCAAACAGGTGCGTGGAGAATGCTTGCCCGGATGAGGATGCTGGGTGTGGGGGGGGAGGGGGAGATGTCGAGGTTGGCACGGCGATGCCTGGATTTTTACACTGCTCCACCTCCGATACCTGGCGTAATGTCACTGGGCGAAGGGAGATTCTAACTTCATTATAAAGGAAACCTTGTTGGGCTCCAGCGGCTCATGCCTGTCATCCCAGCCACTCAGGAGGCTGAGATCTGAGGCTCACAGTTCAAATCTAGCCTGAGCAGGAAAATCCGTGAGACTCTTATCTCCAATTATCACCAAGAAGATGGAAGTGGGGCCATGGTTCAAGTGGCAGTACACAAAAAAAAGGGGGGGGGGAGCTCAGGGACAACACCCAGGCCCTGCATTCAAGCAGCCCCAGGCCTGGCACAGGAAAAGAACAAAGTTAACCCTGGAAATGGATTGCTTTGCAAAGCACTGGGCGATAAAGGTGCAAAGCTTACTGATGCTTTAGAAAGGTTTGGGTTCTCTCTCTCTCTCTCTCCTCTCTCTCTCTCTCTCTGCCAAAGTAACTGCATTTTCCTGCTTGTTTGTCGTGAAGTGTGGCCATGTCAAATTTTCTTTTTTGGCTGAGAAACGAGCGCGAAAGCTTTGCTTTTGAAATCATTTGTTTATTTTTAGTTGGTTCTGGGGCTCAAGCTCCTGCTTGGCCTTTTCACCCATGGTGGGGTCTCCATGGCTTGATCTACTCTTCTGCTTCTACATTTTTTTTTGCCAGTTCTGGGGCTTGAACTCAGGGCCCGAGCACTGTCCCTGCGCTTCTCTGTGCTCAAGGCTAGCGCTCTGCCACTTGAGCCACAGCGCCACTCCTGGCTTTCTCTGTGTATGTGGTGCTGAGGACTCGAACCCAGGGCTTCGTGGTGGGAGGCAGGCACTCCACCACTAGGCCACGTTCCCAGCCCCTGCCTCTCCATTTGTGCTGGTTTGTTGGAGATGAGGGTCTCATGGATGTTCCGCCATCCTGGTCTCAGCCTTGCCAGTGGCTGGGATTACAGGCGAGAGCACCGGCACTCTGGAGAACTGAGGCGTTTTCTTGCTTGGGCCGGACTGGGTGCAAACCGTGTGCGCTCGTAACGCAGCACCGGCACTGGGCGGAAGCCCCGGTGCGCTCGGCACCCGGCACCGGGCGGGGCCCGTCTGACGGATGCACCCCACCCTCACCCATGTCCCACCCCCGCCCCGGGGCCTCCCGGGGCCCGCACACTGAGAGTGGACCGGCAGGCCCTGTGGCCGGGACTGACGGTTTGCTCTTTATGCACGCTGGAGAGGGACCTTCAGGGTGTGTGTCCGCTTCGTGCCACCTTCCAGTGAGCCCCGCCGTGCAGGGCTTTCCTGGTGCCGGTGGAGTGGGCGCTGGATGTGACTTGGGGGTAGGTAGTGGGGGGTGGGGGGCTGGACGGCAGCTGTGGGCACTCAGGGGTGTGTGAGCTTACAGAACGTGACCCGGGCTGGGAGTGGGTGAGGAGTGCACGTGTGCTTGGGCCGCTCTCACTTGTGTGGGGGTGGCAGTGGCTCTGGCAGTGGCCGGGGCTTGAGTGTGGACCGGCAGGGTGGTGTGGTCAGGTGGGCCTTGGCTGTGGCTGTGTGGGGGCAGCAGCAGGTGTGGGGTTGGCTGGGCCGTGGTTGGCTACGCTGTGGGCATGGCATGTGTGTGGGCAGCAGCGGGCGTGGGGTTGGCTGGGCCGTGGCCGTGGCTTCTGTGTGGGCAGCAGCGGGCGTGGGGTTGGCTGGGCCGTGGCCGTGGCTTCTGTGTGGGCAGCAGCGGGCGTGGGGTTGGCTGGGCCGTGGCCGTGGCTTCTGTGTGGGCAGCAGCGGGCATGGGGTTGGCTGGGCCGTGGCCGTGGCTTCTGTGTGGGCAGCAGCGGGCGTGGGGTTGGCTGGGCCGTGGCCGTGGCTTCTGTGTGGGCAGCAGCGGGCGTGGGGTTGGCTGGGCCGTGGCCGTGGCTTCTGTGTGGGCAGCAGCGGGCGTGGGGTTGGCTGGGCCGTGGCCGTGGCTTCTGTGTGGGCAGCAGCGGGCGTGGGGTTGGCCGGGCCGTGGTCAGCGATGGACATGGAGTGGTTGGGCAGTGGGTACACCAGCCTGTGGTCCTTGTGCCCTGCTGCTGTTTCGGGTGTGTCTCTCCCACTGCATGGTGACCCCAGAGGCAGGAGCGGCATGGTAATGTCCCCATTGTGGCACTGTCCCCGTCCTGGCACTGCCCCTGCCGTGGCCTCGTCCCCACGGTGGCCCTGTCCCCACGGTGGCCTGGTCCCCGCCCTGGCTCCGCTCCCATCATGGCCCTGTCCCCACGGTGGCCCTGTCCCCACGGTGGCCCTGTCCCCACGGTGGCCCTGTCCCCACGGTGGCCTCGTCCCCGCCCTGGCTCCACTCCCATCACGGCCCTGTCCCCACGGTGGCCTGGTCCCCACCCTGGCTCCGCCCCCATCACGGCCCTGTCCCCACGGTGGCCCTGTCCCCACGGTGGCCCTGTCCCCACGGTGGCCCTGTCCCCACGGTGGCGTGGCTGCCGTCCACAGGCCGGTCGCCGGTGTGGAGGGGGCATGAGCGGAGCAGCTGGTGGCACCCAGTGCTGGCTGTGGGAGTGGCGTCTGTCTGTCCTGAGGAAGGCAGGACAGACAGAACCCCCCGATTCCCACTCCCTTCATCTCTGTCCAATCAGGGCTTCCCTAGACCCCGAGGGAGGACATGGCTGAGCGTCGCGTCCGCACGCTCACGTGAGGGGAGCTGGGCAGATCTGCCCTCCACGAGAATTGCCTGAAGAACCCCGAGTTTGGTGGCAGCGAGGCGCGTGGACCGGGGGCCCATCCGGAGTCTTGCAGAACCCTCGACGTGCAGAGGCCCCCGGACTCCCTCAGGTCAGCCAGGACAGAGCAATGGCGGAGGCTGGGGCCAGGGCTCCTCAGTGTTATGTGTGTGTGTGTGTGTGTGTGTGCGTGCGTGTGCGCGCACTCGTCCCAGGTCTTGGCACTTCCGGATTTTTCTGAGTGGTGCGTTGGAGATTAGAGCCTCACAGACTTTGTTGTCCAGGCTGGCTTCCCGCTGTGATCCTCAGGTCTCAGCTCCTGCGTAGCTGGGATGACAGGCGGGAGCCGCCGCTGCCCGGCTCATTTGAGGGGGATAGAAGGCTGCGGCAGAGCGGGGTGCGTGGGGGGAGTGGGTCCCCCAAGAATGTGTTCAGGTAGGATTAGGACCCGTCAAGGACAAAAGCAGGCTGGGGTTGGAGGTGTGGCTCCATGGGTGGGGCACTGGCCCGGGAGGGAGGGCGTCAGGGACTGAGTTGGAGCCCCGGTCTGGGATCTAAATAAAACACAAAAGAAAAGAGGCCTGCCTCAGCTGTCCGTGCAGGCCTCTGTGGGGGACGCCGGGCTAACGGCTGTGGGAGGGCACAGGGAAGGGGGGCCCACGGCCCTTAGTGATGGAGACCCCTTAACAGGAAGACAGCATACTGCTTCCCCCAGAAAATGTGCTGCGCCTTCGTGAACTGAGTCAGGGCGAAAAATCCATCAGTCACTCGCCTGGTGCCCGTGGCTCGCGCCTGTCATCCCAGCTACTCAGGAGGCTGGAGACCCGAGGGCCGCGGCTCAAAGCCAGCCCTAGCGGGAAAGTGAGACTCTTATCTCCAATGAACCACCGAAAAGCTAGACGTGGAGTTGTGGTTGAAGTGGCAGAGCACCAGCCTTGAGTGAGTAAAAGCTAAGGGACAGCGTTCAGGCTCTGAGTTCAATCCTTTACTACCCGCGCTCGCGTACACGCGCACGTGCACGCGTACACACACACACACACACACACACAGTCTTATCCTTCATTGTAGGTCAATTTCATATGAAAAGAAAAGCCACGCTGCTGCCACTTGGATCGTGGTATGTGCAGTGAGATTTGGAGGGAGGGAAAATGTACAGACGTCTGCAATTTACTTCAAAGTGCTCAAAAAGCAAGACGGCTTGCTGACAGACAGCAAGCAAATACAGTAAAGTGTTCATGGTGCCCGCTGATAGGTGGGAAAACTGCATTTCTAGACCATGATAGGCAGACACATGAAGACGATTCCATCACTCGAGGTGGTGGCTGCCGGCTGGACCGTGCGCCGTCTGCCCAGGAGCAAGGGGCAGCCCTCAAACAGGCCGTGTGCAGTCCTAGCGGGGCCCGGACGCACGAGAACCAGCGAGACAGAGTCCGGATAGCGGCGCTCACCTGGGCCCGAGCTCAAATCCTGCGCAACGGGAGGCAGGAAACTCCGGGCTGACCCACTGTGAGCTTGTGACGCCCACAGTCGCCTTCATTTTTGCTTTCAGCAGTACATCATTAAGAGCTTACTAGGGGCAGGTCGGTCTCCACGTGTTTTAATGCAGTTATGTCTCACACTTTTCTGTTTGTCCGTTTACCTGTCTTTCTATCTACCTACCTATCTATTTATCTACCTGCATTGCGATTTGAACTCGGGGCCTGAGTTGTTGTCTTGTTTTTCTCCTCAAGGCTGGCGCTCTTACTTGAGCCACAGCCCACGTCTGCCTTTTGGGTGTTCATTGGAGGTGGGAGCCTCTCGCAGACTCCCCTGCCCAGGGCTGGCTTCGGTCCCTGGCCCTCAGGTCCCCGCCTGGGGCGTGGATGGGATTCCGGTTGTGAGCGCAGGGCCCGGCCCCCACGCCTGGGTCTAACCTCTTCCTCCTGCCTCCCGGCCTTGTCCCTGCAGTAGCCGGCCCGGCGGTTCCCCGGAGCCCACGGCTTCCCGAGTCCCTGACCATGGAGGCCACGCAGGAGACGTCCCTCTTCCTGGAGAAGATCCTGGAAGAGCTGGACCGCAAGCAGGGCACGGTCGACTACCAGGAGCTGTGCGCGTCGCTGTGCGCCCGGCTGGACCTGGCGCAGCTGGCCCGGCTGCGGGGCGCGCTCCTGTACACGGCCTGCCTGGACCCCGGCTTCCCGGCCTCGCTCTTCAAGGACCGGGAGGCCTGCGCGGGGGGCCCGCGGGCCACGAAGCTGGCGGTGGCCGCCGACATCGTGGCCATCTTCCACCTGGCCCAGGCGGGCGGGGCGGCCGGCGGGGGCCAGCAGGGGAGCCAGAAGGGGGCGGCCGAGCCCGGCGAGCGGCCCCTGGGCCGGGGGCTCCCCGCGAGGCGGCCCGCCGCGCGCCAGAAGGCCGACCGCCCCGAGTGCGTGCCCGCCTCCGAGCCCGGCTTCTCGCTGGGGGTCCGGAAGGAGGCCAAGCACCGCGCCGCCTCCCTGGACCGGCTGCCGGCCGGGGCCCCCTTCCCCGGGGCCGGCCCCCCGCCCTGCGAGATGCAGAGGACCCGCTTCCCCATGCACCTCGACGGAGAGTCCGTCTCCGACCGGGACTCCCCGCCCGTCGGCCCGGCGCTGCGCGACGCCTTCCTCCCCCACGACGAGGGGCCCTTCCTGGGGCCGCCCCGTGGGCCGGAGAGGAGCGCCTTCCAGGGGGACTTCCCGCTCCTGGTGGCCGCCTCCCCGGCCGCGGGGCGGCCCGGCCGCGGGGCGGAGCCGCCCAGGCGCAAGGAGCCGCCCCGGGCGCCCTTCTTCAACCACAGCTTCGAGATGCCGGGCCCCGGCCCGTACCTGAGCCCCGGCTACTCCCCCGGCCCCGGCCGGCGCCGCGCCAAGCACGAGAGCCTGGAGGACCTGCAGGCCTCCACCTACTTCGGCCCCACCGCCCCGGCGCCCGGCGCCCGGGACGCCCGGCGCGGCCCGGGGCGGCCCAGCAGGCAGACCCCGTGGCCCGCCAAGAGCTGGAGCCTCACCGCGGAGGACGGCCCCGGCTTCGAGGGCGCGGAGGCGACGCCCCCCTTCCCCGGCTCCGGCAGCCAGACCCCCGGCCTCTCGGCCCCCGAGGGGCGCCCCGCTTTCTTGGGGCCCGAGGAGCCGCAGCGGATCCTCCCCGCGGGCTACAGGGCGGCGGTGAAGCCCGGCGGGCCCGGCGCCAAGGAGAAGCCGACCGCCCCGGACCCGGGGCCCCGAGAAGCCGGCCCCAAGTTCCAGGACAAGTCTGCCGGTGGGGCGGGCCGGCAGCTCAGCTCGGACACCAGCAGCGTGGGGACCCAGACGGAGCAGCCCGCGCCCCGGCCCCCGAGGCGGCCCGACCCGGGCGAGCCGCTGGCCAGGAAGCCGTCGGACGACAGCTCGGAGGGCGTCAGCGACGACATCAGCGACATCTTCCGGTTCCTCGACGACTCGGGGCTGGTCCAGTCCTCCTGCTACAACAGCACCGGCTCCCTGTCGCAGCTCCACCGGTCGGACGGCGACAGCTCCCCCGAGCGCCCGCGCGCCCAGGTCGCCGACGGGGCCCCCGGCGGCCGGGGGGAGGAGGCCGCGGGCCGGACCGCGCGCGCCCCTCCGAGGAGGAGCTCAAGACCAGCGTGTGCCAACTGGTGCTGAGGATCGGCGAAATCGAGCGCAAGCTGGAGTCGCTGTCGGGCGTCCGCGAGGAGATCTCCCAGGTTCTGGGCAAGCTGAATAAGCTGGACCAGAAGATGCAGCGGCCGGACGTGCTCAGCGTGCAGGTGGACCTGAACTCCCTGGCCAGCGAGGTCCCGTCGGAGGACGGCACCTCGCCCGGGGCCTTCCGCGCCCGCCGCGGCGCCCGCGGGCCCCCGCCCGACGGCGACGACTGGTGCTGCTCCGAGGCCAGCGGCGGCCACGGCGAGAGCCTGCGGGTCCGGGCCCTGAAGAAGAGCCTGGGCCCCCGGCCGCCCTCCCGCTCCCTGACCGAGGAGGACAGCGCCACCGAGTCCAAGATGCCCAGCAGCGCCAACTCCCCCAGGGACTGGCGCACGCTGACCCGCCCCGGCCGCCCCGGCCAGCCGCCCGCCAACGCCGGCCCCGGAGAGGACGAGAAGGTGATGGGGCCCCGACCCCCACTCCCCCCGCCCGCGCCCGGCCAGCCGCTCCCCTTCAGAGCCTGGGGGTCCAGGGAGCACAGACGCCAGCCTGGGGGCTGGGCCAGGTGGCCCGTCCACGCCCCGCCCCGCCCCTCCCCTCGCCTCCCCCCCCCTCTCCTCTTCCTTTCCCTCCCCATCCCTCTTTTCCTTCTCCTTCCCTTTTTCCGCTGCCCTCCCCATCTTTTCCGCTTCTCTCCTGCCCTCCCCTCCCCGCCCCCTCTACCTCTTCCCTGGACATCCTTTGTATTCTCCCTCTCCCTTGTTGTGTTGGTACTGGGCCTTGAACTCCGGACTTTGAGCTCTTGCTTGGTTTATTCACTCACGGCTGGTGCTCTACCAGTCTGAGCTACAGCTCCACTTCTGGTTTTGTGGTGGTTCATTGGAGATAAGAGTCTCGTGGATTTTCCTGCCCTGACTGGCTTTGAACCACGATCCCGAGCAGCTAGGATGACAGGTGTGAGCCACCGGTGCCCTCTTGTTCCTTTCTAAAAGTATAAGGCGTTTCTTCTTCTTTTCTTGCATTCTAAGATAAATAAGTCCACGAGACTCTTATCTCCAGTGAACCATCAGAGCGCTGGAAGGGGCGCTGTGGCTCGGGGGGTAGAGCCTTGAGCAGCAGCGCTCAGGGACAGTGTCCAGGCCCCAGGACTGAGAAGAAAAAAGAAAAAGAAACCGGTCACTTCCCAATTTCACACGATGAGACCCACTTGCCTCTGTGCAGTCCTTCTGGAATTTTCTGTGTCCTTCTGCAGGCAGACAGGCAGTATGACCTCCCTCCGCAGCACCGGCCGCCCAAGCAGCCCAAGGCTGGCTTCCTGGTGGAGCAGGTGTTCAGCCCGCACCCCTACCCCGCCTCCCTCAAGGCCCACGCGAAGAGCACCCCGCTCTACACGGACATGCGGCGGACGGAGCTGGCCGAGGTGGCGCGGGGCCCGGGCTCCTGGGCCCTGGAGGAGTACGCGCGCAACGCCGGCGACAAGGGCAAGCTGGCCGCCCTGGACCTGCAGGTGAGCCTGCCGGCCCGGCGCGGGGCGGGAGGGGCGGCCCAGCCGGCCACGCCCCTGCCGTCCTGGCCCGGGCGCAGGGGTGCCTCCCGGACGGCCCGGAGGAGCCGCGCCGCCCTGCTGCCCCAGCCCCCGCCTGCACGGGCAGCTTTAACCCAGCACACCCACCGCTAGCGAGGGGACCGGTGTGAGGTTTTTATTTATCTATTTTTTTCAGGCCTGGTCTTGAACTCGGGGCCTGGGCACCGCCCCTGAGCTTTTTTGCTCAAGGCCAGGGCTCTACCACGCGGGCCACAGCTCCACCTCCAGTTTTCTGGTGGTTCACTGGAGACAGGCGTCTCGTGGACGGTCCTGCCCAGGCCGGCTTTGAACCGCGGCCCTCAGATCTCAGCCTGCCGTGTAGCTGGGATGACGGTGCCGGCCCCCGGCGCCATGCTGTCCTGCCCAGGCCGGCTTTGAACCGCGGCCCTCAGATCTCAGCCTGCCGTGTGGCTGGGATGACGGTGCCGGCCCCCGGCGCCATGCTGTCCTGCCCAGGCCGGCTTTGAACCGCGGCCCTCAGATCTCAGCCTGCCGTGTGGCTGGGATGACGGTGCCGGCCCCCGGCGCCATGCTGTCCTGCCCAGGCCGGCTTTGAACCGCGGCCCTCAGATCTCAGCCTGCCGTGTGGCTGGGATGACGGTGCCGGCCCCCGGCGCCGTGCTTCCAGCTCCCAGATGGTGCGCGCTGTGCCGAGGCGGCGGACAGCAGTGTCCTTCCGTCCCACCGCCGCCGCCTCCTCGCTTTCCTGCGGGCCAGCGGGCCGGGTGAGAGCCGAGTCTCCTTCAGGGCCTCCCCGCCCTGCCGGGCGCCCGCCCTGGCCGCTGCACACGAGCTGTGGCCTCGGGACAGGGAGGCAGAGCTGAGCGGAGGCGGAGCCCGGGCGTGTCTGCACGCGTCGGACGTGCCGGAGCGCGCAGGGTAGAGCCCCCAGACCGGAGACGCCGTGAGGCGACGGGGGCATTTGTGCGGCGCAGCTTTAGGGACCGCGGCGGGCGGGAGGGAGGGCGGCGTCGGGGGAGATGGGGCCGCGCGGAGGTGCACGGCGCACGCCTTTCCCACGCGTGCGGTCGGGCTCTTCCGTGGGTCCTTGCGTGTCTCCGTCCACCCCAGCCATGCCCACGGGAGACTGGGTGGCGTCACAGGCCCGGGCCTGGCTTTACCCCAGGTATTTTGGAAGGCTTCGTTCACGTTCACCGGGGTCCCTGGAAATCTCACTGTTACCTCTGTGCTGAGAGAGATGGCAGCTATTGAACAAGATATACTCATTAAAAGATCAGGTCTTTCCCAGGCCAGCCCCCGTGTGGAGGGCGGGTTTGCAGAGTGGGCGATTCCCCCCTGGCTGAGCCAGGAAGAGGCAGCCAGTCCGCACCCCTGGGAGCTGTCGCCCAGCCCCGGAGGCCGTGGCAGAGGGAACCCTGGTCCTGCCGCGCTGCCCTGAGCCTGCACCAAAGCCCCTGCGCCCAGCCCGCTCTCTGTGGGTGCAGTGCCCCCCAAAACAAACCAGTCTTTCAGCAAATCTGGCCCATCTTGAGTTCATCTCTTCCTTCCCAAGTGTTCAACTACTGCAGGTGTTTTCCACTGAGGAGAGCACAGTGGCCACATGGAGGGGCTCACGTGTGCAAGCGCATGTGTGTGCACGTGCCCGGATATGTGTGCATGCACGAGTGGATGCGGGCTTGTGCACCGGCGCGTGCATCTATGTGAGTTCATGTGTGCACGTGTGTGGGTGTGTCTGCATTTGTGCAAAATGTATGGTTTTGTGTGCATGAATTGTGTATGTGTGTGCATTAATGCATGCATATGTTTATATATTTAGGTGTGCAGAAATGTAGGACTGTGTGCATATCAGTGCATTTGTGTGTGCATATGTATACGCATATGTGTGCAAAATATGTGGCTTGAGGTGTGTGTGCATGTGCACACATGCACATATGCCTACTTGTGTATGCAAGTGCAGTTTGCACACATGTGCATACGTGTGCACACGTGCCTGCATGCATGGTCATGTGTGCATATATGCAAGCATGTGCCATTGCATGCACGTGTTTGTGTGTGCACGTGTCGTCTGTATGTCTTGTGGGTGTGCATTTGTGCACATGTATGCATGTGCATGTGCACACATGTGTGCCTTTGTGCATGCACATACGTTTGTCCACATCCATGTAGTCCATGGGTGTTGTGGGTGTGCACTTATGCATGTGCAGGTGTGTGTTCTCATGTGTGCATGCACCGATGTCTGCACGTGCACCTCCGTGGGGCTGTGTGCACACACTGGAAACCACAGCGGTAGAGAGGGTTGGCTGCTGGGGCAGCTCAGGGCGTTGCTCTGGACCATCCAGACGCGGTTGCTGTGGTTCTGGCCGAGGCTGATGCACCGATGAGTGTCTGCACTCGAGGGACTCTCCCCGTGTGGCATGTCCTGGCTTCCGCGGCAGAGGTGCTGGGTGCCCAGTGCTGCCCCTCACCCCTCCCGTGAAGTTGAAAAACTCACACACAGGGTTGCAACCCTGGGCCTCCGTGAGGACAGCCTGCGGAGCACCAGTCCCCCTCGGTGTCCCCTCCGTCCCCCTCAGTGTCCCCTCAGCCCCCCGCAGTGTCCCCTCCATCCCCCTCAGTGTCCTCTCCGTCCCCCTCAGTGTCCCCTCCGCCCCCTCAGTGTCCCCTCCGCCCCCCTCAGTGTCCCCTCCGTCCCCCTCGGTGTCCCCCCCGTCCCCCTCAGTGTCCCCTCCGCCCCCCTCAGTGTCCCCTCCGCCCCCCTCGGTGTCCCCTCCGTCCCCCCTCAGTGTCCCCTCCGTCCCCCTCGGTGTCCCCCCCGCCCCCCTCGGTGTCCCCTCCGCCCCCCTCGGTGTCCCCTCCGCCCCCCTCGGTGTCCCCTCCGCCCCCCTCGGTGTCCCCTCCGTCCCCCTCGGTGTCCCCTCCGTCCCCCTCAGTGTCCCCTCCGTCCCCCTCAGCCCCCCTTGGTGTCCCCTCCGCCCCCCTCGGTGTCCCCTCCGTCCCCCTCGGTGTCCCCTCCGCCCCCCTCGGTGTCCCCTCCGCCCCCCTCGGTGTCCCCTCCTCCCCCCTCGGTGTCCCCCCCGCCCCCCTCGGTGTCCCCCGCCCCCTCGGTGTCCCCTCCGTCCCCCTCGGTGTCCCCTCCGCCCCCCTCGGTGTCCCCTCCGCCCCCCTCGGTGTCCCCTCCGTCCCCCTCAGCCCCCCTCGGTGTCCCCTCCGTCCCCCTCGGTGTCCCCTCCGTCCCCCTCCGTCCCCTCCGCCCCCCTCGGTGTCCCCTCCATCCCCCTCAGTGTCCCCTCCGTCCCCCCGTGAGGACTGCAGAGCGCCCGTCCCCCTCAGTGTCCCCTCCGTCCCCCTCAGTGTCCCCTCCGTCCCCCCGTGAGGACTGCAGAGCGCCCGTCCCCCTCAGTGTCCCCTCCCTCCCCCTTCCCCCCCGTGAGGAGCCCTGTGGAGCGCCCGTCCCCCTCAGTGTCCCCTCCCTCCCCCCTCGCCCCGTGAGGAGGGCTGCGGAGCACTGGCCAGTGAAGGCCCCCTCTCCCCCACCCCCGCACCAGGTGCCTCTTCAGAATATTCTCTAGAAGACACCGAGCAAAGCAGCACAGAACAGGTCTGGATCGGCAGGTGGGAGATTCCTGGTCAGTACTAGAGCACAGTAGAGTGGAGGCCATTATCGTTAGCATTCTTCCTCTGTGCTGAGCTGGGGTTTGCACCTGCCGGGCCGGCCCTCCCCCTGTCAGTCACGCCTGCAGCTCCGCGTTCGTGGGGCTCTCTCCCAGGGAGTCTTGCCTCTGTGCACTGGCTGGATTGGACCGCCGTCCTCTTGGTGTGCCTCTCTGTGTCTCTGGGGAGGGCGGGAGCCCCCCCCCCCGCAGCTGGGGCACGGGCGGACTCGCTGCTCCAGACCACGGGTGGAGGTCGAGTCGCGCCCACGTGTGGGGCCTCCGCTGGCCTCCTCCGGGCTTGGCACCTCCCCTGTGCCTGGGGTGGCAGGGTTCACACCTCCTGTGCAGCCAGCTTGTGAGACATTCGATGCTCCCGTGTCTGTGGACACTAAGCAATCCCAGCAAAACCTGGTCTGGTTTATGTCGGGGGGAGGTTGGCGTCCTCTCTTGGAACTGTAGGGAGCCACTCCCTCACGTGACAGATGATTAAACCTCTGCCATAAAGCGGGAGCACCCTCTTTCTTTGTGGACATAGATTATAGAACCGTAGCACAGCAAGGGCTTCGTGGACTGGGTAGGTTAAATACGGCATTTCTCTGGCAGACAGTGAATTCATCTCTGCGAGACCGGGAGGCAGACGTGGGGGGACTGTCACCAAGCCAGAACTGTGCTGTGATTGGCCTGGGTTGGGGTCAAGTCCACCACAGACCTGTAAGACCTCGGTTCTGAGCCATGGTCTGAGCTGCTCACACAAACCTTTGAAACAGATGTCTGTCACGGGGCTCGCACTCCGGACCTGGGCGCCGTCCCTGAGCTTTCTTTGCTCAGGGCTCGGGCTCTACCATTTGAGCCACAGCACCACCTTTGGTTTTCCACTGAGTAGCTGGGATGACAGGTGTGAGCTCCGGTGCCCGGCTGAACTGGGAATGCCTGCGGTGTGGACCAGGAGCTTCCCCGGCGGGAGAGGGCCGCCGGGGCCCACGCGGCCTGGAATCCGTGGGGACGCGTGGGGACGCGTGGGGACGCATGTTCTCGTGAGCACTCCCCTCTTCCCCGGCGGTGGGCTCGGTCACCTCACCCCCGGCTTTGTCCTGCGGGCTGTGCTCATGCGTCCCCGCGGGGCTGGGGCGGGGAGGGCAGGGTCCACCCCTCCCCCCCCCCCCCCCGGCGTCTCGGGGGGCAGGCAGCGCCCGCCACCTTGTCCACCAGGAGGCCGCCCTGGGCACAGCTCCGACGGCTTGGCTTGGCTTTTATTTTATTTTTTTGAATCTTTGTTTTTCTTCGTAGACCCAGGAGTCATTAAACCCAAACAACTTGGAATACTGGATGGAAGACATTTACACTCCGGGCTACGACTCGCTACTCAAGCGGAAGGAGGCCGAGTTCCGACGAGCCAAGGTGTGCAAGATGGTGGCCCTGATCGGCGCCGCCGCCTGCACGGTCCTGCTGGTCATCGTGGTGCCCCTCTGCACGATGAAGTCCTGAGCCCGCGCCCGCGCCGACTCCCCGCCCTCCGCCCGTGCTTCGCCAGCTTGGAGCTGCAGCGGGTGGCCGGGAGCCTGGGAACGCGGAGGGCCCGCCGCCCTCCGGACCCACACCCTCTGGAGAGAAACCCGCCTGCCCGCGTGCACTCAAGCCGCTCGGGTGCGACTGCGGGAGGGGCGATAGATATGTGTGTATCTACTTTCTTACAAAAAGAATGTAAAACAAATTGCATATTCTTAAGCAAAAAAAAAAAAAAAAAAAAGATGGGTTGGGTTCTTTCCATTCTGAGGATGCTTTTCCCCGAGCAAAGTGGTAGAGAAGGCTTTTAGCAGCTGCAGGGCGGGGGAGAGGAACGGAGAAAGGACCGGAGAGCCAGGAGGGAGGGAAGGGGGGAGGGGACTCTGTTTTCCTCAGTGCTAGGAAGCTGTGGGGAAGCCCCTGGGCGCCCCGACTCCTCTGAGGCCTTTGGTCAAGGGCTACCGGCGTCCCCACCCTCTGTGAAGACCACTGGAGTGGCTGTGTCACTGTCGAGGGCCCCGGGATAGCCTGGACCTTCTTCTTGTGCCCAGCGTAGGAGACAGCGGGCCCCATGGCAGGTAGGGTGACTGTGTGGTGTCTCTTTCCTTACTTTTCTGTGCACTCAGGCCAGGTGTTCACATCTGGAGACTTTCCTGCTGGCTGGCCGGGCGTGGGGGGTGGGGGGGGGTGGGGGGTGGGGGGTGGCGTCAGCCTGCTGCTGCAGCTCAAGTCAGAAGTGACGGCCTCGTCTTGCCTGGGCCCGACGCCCCGGCTGTGACCATTCTTCGTCCTGCCTCCCGGGGGCCAGACGCTCCGTGACGCGACATCGACATCGTGCCTTGAAGAACGGAGACGACAGTGGAACTCTGACCTTCGGACTCCAACGGTGGCTTCTCCCCGCTTTCATTTTAAGCCAGTTTTTCAATGGCTTCAAAACATACCGGAAAGCTTGCTGCAATCCTGTGAGAAAGGCAGGCTCTTCTCAATTAACCGCCACGTCCACTCCAGAGTCCTGAACACTTGTCAGCAGTGCCAAATATATAGACATAGACATAGACAACTACCATGTATTTAACCATCTCTGTCGCCGTGTCTAACATGGACTGTTGCGTTTGTGGTCCTGTGCGTTAAGGAACGTGTGTCTAGTGAAGGAAGGAGCTGTGGGCCTGGTCTCAGAGCTTGATTGGCTTTGCCTGCCCAATGGTGCTTTGATAAGCACTGGGCTGGCAGAATCCATGTCCACATCTGCTGCTCAGGTCTGGCAACAGGTGAGGGGTGGGGGACGGATAAGAAGACTGATCCGCCCCAAGCTAACGGCCGTAGACCACAGATTGCATTTGGTAATGAGGGAGGACGGTCATCAATCACGACAGTGAGAGCAGTCACTCGGGAAGTTCAGACGAATTCCAGCCAGTGGAACCTGAGAAGCATCTTGATTTTGTTTTTCAAATTTAAAGCAATAGGAGTCTAACATCCATGCTAATCAATTCCAGATTTAGCTGGCGGGGTCTGATTTTATTGTCTCCTGTTAAAGGGGTGGCCAGAGCATTTTGTGACATAACAAATGGGGGATAGGAACTCGAAGCTATAAAGAATCTTGGTTTGGTTGGGCGCCGGTGCTTGTCATCCCAGCTCCTTAGCAGGCTGAGGTCTGAGGATCAAGGTTTGAAGCCAGTCTGGGTAGAAAAGGCCATGAGATTCTGATCTCCAATTAACCACCAAAACAAAAAATAAGCTGGAAGTGGCACTGTGGCTCACGTGGTAGAGCACCAGCCTTGAGTGGAAAAGGCTCAGGCACCGTGCCCAGGCCCTGAGATTGAGCCCCAGTCCACACGCACACTCATGCACACGCGTGTCTTATTCTTAGAGGTCTGTTTGTTACCTATTTCCACAGACACGTTGAAGTGTGGATTTCCGACTAGGTGATGGGAACAAGGGCCCTGTGCAGACCATTTGTAACTGGAAACCCCCCCCCGAGTGTCCATGCTATTGCTGTAGGTTGAATCTGAGTCTCTTGGTGCTCCACTGTAGGACTGAGCACTTTAAGGTTGTTCCTTTCACCTCAGACAGATGCCCGACGACAGACCTGGGTGACCTGTCCTCCCCTCTCCACACACACCTAAGAAGATTCCAGAACATGTTGGAATCGTACCATCCTTTCCTTCAGACGACATTCTCAGAGCGAGATCACAGGGGCTGAACCCAGGCAGCTCCCCAATGTCCTCGGGAGCCTGGTTGCTGACAGGTGTGACCTGGCTATGCGCACAATTGTGTGTGCGTGCACATGCACGTGTGTGTGTGTTCCTGGATAGACCGTTCAAACATGGCAGTGAAAGGACGCTAGAATCTTCCACTGTTTTCATCCCCAGGAGCGGTCACCAGAGCAATTCATCCTTGGTTACTTGAGCACCACACTCGGTGTTGTTATAGAATGAAGGCGTCAGGCCTGGTACTGCAGCACTGGCAGCTCCGGCTGGGGAGAGGAGCTGGGCTGGGGCGAGGAGCTGGGCTGGGGAGGAGGAGCTGGGCTGGGAAGGAGGAGCTGGCTGGGAAGGAGGAGCTGGGCTGGGAAGGAGGAGCTGGCTGGGAAGGAGGAACTGGGCTGGGAAGGAGGAGCTGGGCTGGGAAGGAGGAGCTGGGCTGGGAAGGAGGAGCTGGCTGGGAAGGAGGAGCTGGGCTGGGAAGGAGGAACTGGGCTGGGGCGAGGAGCTGGGCTGGGAAGGAGGAGCTGGCTGGGAAGGAGGAGCTGGCTGGGAAGGAGGAACCACCTGGAGCCACAGGGCGCCACCTGGAGCCTGCTGTGGGAGTGAAGACAGACCCCCCCATTTCCAGACTCTCCGAGTCCTGGGACCTGTGAAGGTGAAGGGGCAGGGGTGGGTTCTTTCTCCATTGACCTCAAAGGCGCTCCAGATGAGCACCCTCCCTCCCTCCCTCCCTCCCTCCCTCCCTCCCTCCCTCCCTCCCTCCCTCCCTCCTCCGTTTTCTCTCTCTTGCTATACATAAAGTCGATTTTCCTATACTTGTGTCCAATATGGATACCTGATCACATTTTATTCATTTTTTTCTCTTGCACTTAAATAAACAAAAAAGCACACACAAGCCAGTGTTGGTGGCTCACACCTAGCTACCCAGGAGGCCGAGATCTGAGGATCGCAGATCAGAAGCCAGCCCGGGCAGGAAAGTCCATGAGACTCTTATCTCCAAGTAACCACTAAAACAGAAGAAAAACTAAAGCCAGAAGTGGAGCTGTGTCCCAAGTAGGATATTAGCCTTGAGTAAAAGCAGCTCAGGGATATGCCCAGGCCCTGAGTTCAAATCTCAGGACAAGGGAGGGGGAAAAAAGCAAAATTATCTCTGGAGATTTTTTTTTTTTTGGCCAGTCCTGGGCCTTGGACTCAGGGCCTGAGCACTGTCCCTGGCTTCTTCCCGCTCAAGGCTAGCACTCTGCCACTTGAGCCACAGCGCCGCTTCTGGCCGTTTTCTGTATATGTGGTGCAGGGGAATCGAACCTAGGGCCTCGTGTATCCGAGGCAGGCACTCTTGCCACTAGGCTATATCCCCAGCCCTCTGGAGATTTTTTTTTAATTAAATGATTCCATTCAGAATCACTTCATCCTCTTTACCAGCCTTAATTTATGTTAAACATAGCATTGCAGAGAAACAAAACACAAAACCAAACCAGTAGCCATTTTTCCAGATCACGAATTCCAGACATATTCTGCACATTGTCTTTCCATTCAAGGACGGATGCGCTGAAGCGAACCACGCGGCGTCATCCAGTACTGGGTGTCTTCCGGTCGGTGGCTACAGGGCTGGACCCTGCAAGCTGAGTTGAGGGAGGAAATCCCCTTGCGAGTCTCCGCGCCATCCCCTTACCCCTCCCCCACCGAGGAGCCCAGGCGGCGTGGCGCTGTGCGTACCGTGGCGCCGCATTCCGTGTTTTCTTGCCTTTAAGCCCTCTGGCCACAGCAAATGATTCTGTTGATATGTATAAAAATGTGTACATGCCGACCTTCAACGTGCTTCCAATTAAATCATCAACGTGCAAGAATCCTGTGGTCGATGGGGTGAACACCAATCAGTATCTCTGTGGACGTTTGTACTTGGAGACAAAGCCAGGGATAAGGAGTCACCGGTAACCCCAGGGAGAAGGGAAGTGTGTATGTGCTAAGTAATCGGGAGAAATGCAGCACACTTCCCTACTTAGGCCCTACGAAGGGGGGTGCAGCGTGCGGGGTGGCCACGCGTGCGTGGAAGGGGTGTGGCGGCAGAGCTGAGGCTTTCCTAAGACTCCTCGGGAGCACTAAGCCCTTCCTTGGTGCTGGATCAAGGTTATATAATACCAACAACTAAGCACACTTTTAGACCTTTTTTTCAAATGGCTTGTGTAAAATTTCGTTAATGTACAATGGCTGATTTGAAGCCATCGTGTAAAACTATACTTACAAATAAAGGGAAACGTATAAAGTGCTTCGTGGTGAGGTTTGACTGTGTGGATAGAGAGAGTTTGCTTCTCTACATCTGCACTGAGTTCCCAGCTTGATGCTTTTGCTTTTTTTTTATATTTATCTTTTGCTGTTTACAATTTTTTTTTTGAGTCACAGATTGAAGCCAGCTTGAGCAGGAAAGTCTGTGAGACTCATCTCCAATTAACCACCAAAAAGCCAGAAGTAGAGCTGTGGCTCAAGTGATAGAACACCAGCCATGAGTAAAAATAAAACTTAGTGACAGCGCCCAGGCCCTGAGTTCAAGCCCCAAGACCAGCACCAAAAAAATAAAATAAAGAGAGTTGATGTTAAGTGATCCAATGGCAAATGATCTCCAGTCTAGGGGGTTGGGGGAGAGGGCAAGAGAGAACAAGAGAGATTGAACTACAAGACAAGGAAGTTACCTTCCTCTCAGGAGATGGCTGGGAGGCAGAGGTGGAGGTTGACAGATGGGGTTTGCTTAGACAGAGAAGGACAGGCAAAGAAAACCTGAACATATGGAAACTCAGACCATTTACCATTGCCTGAAGGAAACTGTCAAATCTCAAAGTGCTGTACTCAGGGCAGTGAGTGCAATGATCCAATCGGTACGGAGGCCCGATTTCTAAGCAGATATGTTTCTTTTGATTTCAGATATGGTTTCAAGCCCCAAACAGCTAGACTTCAAGAGGGAACCTAGCGGGGTCCCTGGGACCCAGTCTGCATCACACTCTAGAAGGTACAAGCCAAAAGGTTGAGCCATTGAGACCAACTGTCTAGCCTATAAGGTATTTTGGCTTTATGGAGTGGTCTGGTGAGGATGCAGGAGCCCAGTAAGGATGACAGGGGGCCCGTGAGGAAGTAGGGGGGTGTTTGAGGACATAAGGGGGGTCCGTGAGGACATAGAGGGGTCTTTGGGCATGTAGGAGGGTCCGTGAGGATGTAGAGGGTTCCATGAGGACATAAGGGGTCTTTGAGGACATGGGGGGGGGGGTCCCAGAAGGATGTAGAGTTAAATTCTCGATTCAGGAGCCCTGGAACCAAGAAGAGACTGGCCACCGTGACGTCAGGGTCCCTCTGACCAGTCACCACATCAAAAAAGACAGAAGATGAACAGAGGCTGTAGATGGGAGCCACTCACCAGACCCAGAGAGGAGGCGCGGCGGTGGATGCATAGCCAGCAGCGGCAAAGGCGAGAAGTCTGAAGTGAGGTTCCTCCAGCTCTCAGCAGCTTCGGTGTGCAGAGGGGTGGTCAGGATGTGGACTGGCCCTCAGAGAGAGCCGAGGGGATCCAGGGACTCCTGACATGATTCCCTCCTGGGTTTCGGCACCAGATGTAAGGTTCGGCAAAAGGAGACGGACACATGGTTCAGGCAGAAAAGAGTTTATTGTGGGGAGAGCAAACTGTGGGTCTGCACAAGATGGAGGCACGCAGAGAGAAGAGAGGGGGAGGAGAGGGAGGGGTCTGTGGTTCAGTGCGATTATGTAGGAACAGCGGGAGGCGGGGCCACAGCAGATGCGGAAGTGACCTCAGAGCCTGGGTAACCTCTCACTGTCAAGGGAGGCATGGCCAGGGTGGCCCAGGAAGTGACCTCGGAGCCTGGGTAACCTCTCACTGTCAAGGGAGGCGTGGCCAGGGTGGCCCAGGAAGTGACCTCGGAGCCTGGGTAACCTCTCACTGTCAAGGGAGGCGTGGCCAGGGTGGCCCAGGAAGTGACCTCGGAGCCTGGGTAACCTCTCACTGTCAAGGGAGGCGTGGCCAGGGTGGCCCAGGAAGTGACCTCGGAGCCTGGGTAACCTCTCACTGTCAAGGGAGGCGTGGCCAGGGTGGCCCAGGAAGTGACCTCGGAGCCTGGGTAACCTCTCACTGTCAAGGGAGGCGTGGCCAGGGTGGCCCAGGAAGTGACCTCGGAGTCTGGGTTCCTTCAGGCTCACAGTCAGGTGATCACTGGCTTCAGGCAGGGAAAGAGGAAGGGGGAGGGGCTGTTTTCCTGGGCAGACCTAACAAGTGAGCAAAATGTATTTGTTTGGGACTTTCAGAACTCTGGTCCTCTTAGATAAAAAGACAAGTTCCTCTGGCCAAGAGGCCGACTGGCCAGAGGTGTTCTTAACACCCCAGGAAAATAGAGATTTGGGGCACACCCCCCTAAAAAAAGAATTGATGTCTTATGACAAGGTGAAAGTTTGTTCCTGTGCAAAGTGAAAAGTGACACTGCCTAGCTGGTCAAGCGCCTTGTAGCTTAATCTTTGTGTTCTGCTTAAAGACGGAGACTGGACTGGAAATGTTTTCATTTTTCAGGGACATTTTGCTGGCAGCATTCAGGGCAAAAATGCTCCATGGCAGTATTCCAGTGTTCCAGCCCCAAGGCCTGACAGGAGGCCAAGGTCAGGCCTCGGGTTCCCATATGGCAGGAGAGGGATCTGGCTCCAGGACTCGAAGCTGGCTCCCGGGGACAGGCCAGGTGGGACAGAACAGTTCCGCGGCACCAGGGAACAGTGCCAGCGAGTGTGGTTGACTCAGCAGCTCGGTTGTGACTTTGGAGCGGTACAATGTGAGACTCACCTTCTACCCACGTGTGAACTGCCGTTCACAATCCAACATCCACACGCAGAGAGAGGGAAAGAGTCTGCAACCTTCTGGAAACTGTACACAAAACCGTGTGTGCACACAGGATGTGGCTTTCCCAAGCAATCAACTCTCAGGAATAGATGCACTAGAATGAGGTCGAACCGAAAGGCTCACGGGGCTGGCCATCGTCCTCACCCTGCGTGGATGAAGGATGAGCGTGCCAGGGGAGCTCAGGCCTGCCCGTCTGGTGGGGCCTGACCCCAGAGGCCAGAGACCATACTTGAGTCCCCCGGTCTGCCGTCACCACTTCCCTGTGACTCAGTGGTGCTGGAAGCCAGCTGATGCAGAGCCTAAGAAATTCACACTGCAGAACAAGCCCCAGGTACAAAGCAAAGAAGGGGGAAAAGGAGAACATCTAAGGACAAGAAATCTGACTTATACACTGAAGCCCCTGGGTGCAGAACCAGAGTTCTAGAAGCTCTGTGGTTCCGTGCTGCTGTAACTTGGGTCTGAAATGGGGCCGCAAGCGTGGCCTACTACAGGAGGCCGTGGGAACTTTAAAAGTGGGATCAGTGGGAGGTCTTTGGGCTGTGGAGGGCATGTCCTTGGAGGGAGTTATGGGGTTTCCATCTTCCCCTCTGTCTTTTACGCCCTGCAGTGGGCGGTTTTCTCCCACGTGTGGTCCTGTTAAGACACGCTGCATTGTCACAGCCCCCAAGGCAAAGATGTCACCGGGCAGAAGCAAAGATTTCATCCTCTAAAATTGTAAGCATCATCACACGAGTACGTTCAATGCCTGGCACTGAAACAAAACCCTGCGAGCTAAATAAGCTTTCTGTGTTTCCATAGTAGATTATCTGTAGCCTCCACTGACATAACGCAACCTCAGGAGAGTCTGAACCAGCACCATCCAGCTCAGTCACTTCTCAGCCACATCCCACATAGAAACCATAGGGTGAAACCAACACAAATTGTTTTAAGCCCCTGGACTGAACTGCAGCAAGGGTAAGTGATGTAACCCTTGCTCCCCAGGAAAGGCTGATCAAGAGGCAGTGAGAGACAGCAGGCGCCCAAAGACCTTACAGGAAGTTTAAAAAAAGTCACTTGAAGAATGTATAGCAATACATGTAAAGACTAGGAAGTTCCAATAGGGGTTCATGGTTTATGCCTAGGATCCCAGCGACTTGGAAGGCTGAGAGCTGAGGATCACCAGCCCAAGCAGAAAAGCCCATGAGATTCTTTGTTTATTTGTTCTGTTTTTGTTGCCAGTCCTGGGGCTTGAACTCAGGGCCTGAGCACTGTCCCTGGCTTCTTTTTGCTCAAGGCTAGCACTCTACCTCTTGAGCCACAGCGCCACTTCTGGCTTTTTTCTGTACATGTGGTGCTGAGGAATGAACCCAGGGCTTCATGTATACGAGGCGAGCACTTTACCACCAGGCCATATTCCCAGCCCCCCATGAGATTCTTATTTCCAGTTAACTAACAAAAGTCTAGAAGTAGAGGCGTGGCTCAAGTGGTAGAGGACCACAGCCTTAGCTTTTGAAAAAGCCGAGTGAAGAGTACGAGGCCCTTAGTTCAAGCCTCAGTACTGGCACTACTACTACTACTTCTACTAAATAATAATAATTTCTAGAGAGACACAATTTACCAAAACGGCTCAAAAGAAATAAAAGAATTAAAGAAAAGTCCAAGCCTGGCACCAAAAAAATCCATTAAAAAACGAGGTTAAAAGACGCTAGAACTTATAGGCACAGGAAGGAACTTCCTGAATATAGTCCCAGGGGCACAACAAATAGGGGAAAGACTCAACAAATGGGACTACTACAAATTAAAAAGTTTCTGCACAGCTAAAGACATAGCCACCAAAATAGAAAGACAGCCAACGATATGGGAAAGGATATTTACCGGCACAGCAACAGACAAAGGCCTGATATCTGTCATCTACAGAGAACTCAAAAAACTAAGCCCCTGCAAGCCCAATAAACCTATTAGGAAATGGGCAAAAGAGCTAAGGAGAGACTTCACAAGAGAAGATATAAAAATGACAAAGAAACACATGAGGAAATGCTCAGCATCCCTGGTAGTAAAGGAAATGCAAATAAAAACAACCCTGAGATACCACCTCACCCCAGTTAGAATGGCCTATACTCTGAACTCAGCCAACAACAAATGCTGGAGGGGGTGCGGGGAAAGAGGAACCCTTCTCCATTGTTGGAAGGAGTGCAAATTAGTACAACCACTTTGGAGAACAGTATGGAGGTTTCTCAAAAAGCTCAATATAGACCTACCCTATGACCCAGCCATACCACTCCTAGGCATCTATCCTAAACAGCAAACCCCAAGATATCAAAAAGACATTTGTACTTCCATGTTTATCGCGGCACAATTCACAATAGCCAAAATATGGAAACGACCCAGATGCCCCTCCACAGACGAATGGATCCAAAAAATAGGGTACCTATACACAATGGAATACTACATAGCGATTAGGAATGGTGAAATATTGTTATTCGCAGGGAAATGGTCAGAACTCGAACAAATAATGTTGAGACAAGCCTAGAACACAGAAAACAAAGGGGCATGATCTCCCTGATATATGACTGTTAACAAAGGGAGACAGCGAGACAGTAGAGACCAAGTCTGTGAAACTGCTTGTCAAATGGTATTCTCCACAGGATTGGGGCAGCGACCCAACAGTATGTAACTAAAACCAAACAATTACTCAACACATAAAGGTCAAAAATTGACCTCTCAGTGGAATACAATAGCCCAAAAGCTAGGTATGTACGTTCATATAAGACTACTATATAAGACTACTGTTGACATATGGTCTAATATCGACATTACATTTAAAGCCCTAGGCGAACTTTCTTGGGCTTGGCCACGTGGCTACTGTATATGTTCTTGATACATTGTATATTGTATATATGTCTACCTGACCTAGAGAAGGGATAGAAAAACGGGGCGTAAGATATCACAAGAAATGTACACACTGCCCTACTATGTAACTGTACCCTTTTTGCACACCTTGTCAAAAAATTTGTGTTCAATTAATAAATAAATAAATTAAATTAAAGAAAAACGAGGTTAATAACAATGTGACAGGAAAATCCAATGAAGTCTGCTGAAGGTCCAGATATGGGCAATGTCTTCATGAATATAGATAGTAAAAAAGCCTAAATGAAACATAGCAGTCCAAACCCAATACTAGATGAATACTTCTTATTCCAGTTATGTCTGGTGGATTTCCCATTCAAAACTCAGTTGTTACCACTGATCATTCGTGTGTGTGTGTGTGTGTGTGTGTGTGTGTGTGCGTGTGTGTATACCAGTTATGGGGGTTAAACTCAGGACCTTATATTCTTGTGTGGCTTTTCGTTCAAGGCTGCCACTCTACTACTTGAGCCACACCTCCACTTTGGGCATTTTGCTGGTTCATTACAGATAAAATGTAAATGAATTTTTCTGCCCCAGCTGGCCTTGAACAGTGGTCCTTGGATCTTAGTCTCCCGAGCAGCTGGGATTCCAGGCGGAAGCCGCCAGTGCCCACCAGAGCCAGCATGTTTATAACCCAGCTGCCTGCCATCAGCGGCTGAGGGTTCGTCAGGAGGGACCACAGAACCTCGGCTTGCCGTGGTCTCTGGTGGCAGCCGAAGACAGTGGTGCAGAGAGCGGAATGAAGACCCATGGAGCCTGGAATGGCCAGGTGGGCCACACAGGCCAGACCACCATGATGGTGGAGCAGAGCTGCCGGCTAGCCCGCCGCTTCAAGCTGCAGGGTGGTCTCCACACTTACCCTGAGAAGCCCATGGCCCCCAAAGAACCCCCATGTAGCTCCTCCTGAGCAAAACTCTGCAGGAGACAGAAGATGCCAATAAGACCTCAGTCGAAGCGGCACACGCCTGTCACCCTAGCTACTCAGGAGGTGGAGGGAGATCTGAGGATTGAGGTTCAAAGCCAACCTGGACAGGAAAGTCTGTGAGACTTATCTCCAATGAACTAGTAAAACGCTGGAAATGGAGGTGTGGCTCAAGTGGTAGAGTGCCAGTCTTGAGCAAACAAGCTAAGGGGCAGCACAGAGGCTCTGAGTTCAAGCCCCAGTATCAGCACACACACACACACACACACACACACACACACACACACACACACACACACACACGACTTTGGCTGAACCAGGCTCTGCTCACAGGGACAAGCACCCGAGAATGCTGCTCCACGCTGTCTTCCAGCAGGGGAACCCTGCAGTCTTGCCCATCACCCCACACTTTAATTATCTCTGCACAGCACAGACGAGGCAGGAGAGCCCCAGTGGTGAACTTTTATCGAGGACATCTTCCAAGAGGCTGCTTTGTCGCGCCCTGCCTTGTGAAGCTGGCAAGTGACATTCCATGAGCTTGTAATGAGCCTGCGGAGTTAAAGACGGGCACAAGCAGCCCAGTGCCCGCGGCTCACGCCTGTCATCCCAGCTACGCAGGAGGCTGAGACCTGAGGATCGTGGTTCAAAGCCAGCCCAGGCATACAGATCCCCGAGACTCTTCTCTCCAATGAACTACAACAACAAAAACCCAGAAGTGGAGCTGTGGTTCAAGTGGTAGGGTGCTAGCCTTGAGCACAAAGAAGCTCAGAGACAGTGCCCAGGCCCTGAGTTCATTCCCTAGGATTGTCACTGAGGGCGGCGGGAGAGCGAAGGGGGGGGAGGGAGAGAGAGAGAGAGAGAGAGAGAGAGAGAGAGAGAGAGAGAGAGGCGATTTATGCAAATTCTATCTAGTTCAAGTCTGCAGGTTTTGACCTTGAGACAGACTGTGGAATAGAGCGGCATCGCCTGGTTTGGGAGCCCACATGAGAGCTATGACCTTCAGGCAATCACGGAGCACAGATTTCTCCTGTGTAATGAAGACTGTGGTACCCACCGTGCAGGAACGGCTGTGAGGTTGGGAGGAGGTAAGCACGTCGCTGGGCCAGGGACGCACGGGGCGCCGGCAGCCATCAGGAGCCGGTCCCCGCCGGAGCCCACCGGGCTCCTCATGAGGCCTGGCCGCTAAGCTGAAGCTGCTTCCCACTCGGTGGCCGTTCCTTCTGCTGCGCTTGCTTGTACCGTCTCGCCGCTGGATTCTCTGGATGCTCAAATTGATTGAACAACCTTTCTGTGAGGAGGGGAACGTGGACGCGCTTTTGAGGAGATGCTAATGACGTGGGATATCCCCTTTGGTAGCCCGAGGTGAAAACGAGTTGGAAGGGGGATTTGTGTGCGAGATGGGTGCGTGCCAGGGCTTGAGCTGGGGGCCTGGCGCTGTCCCCGGGCTCTTCTGCTCAACGCCAGTGCTCTGCCACCCGAGGCACAGCGCCACTCCGGTCCACTGGAGGGGAGAATTCCACGGGCTTTCCCGCCGGGGCCGACGCTGAACTGTGATCCTCAGGGCTCAGTCTCCGAAGGGGGAGTAGCGCTGTTCGTGTTCTGAGTTACGATGACATCTCCTGTCCCCCGAGGTGCCAGCCCGGGGCTCCCCGCGCGCACTCCTGACGCCATGTTCCTCCCCCTCCTCCCCCTCCCGCACACCGGCCACAGCCCACCCACCCAGACTCCTTCTACCGTAGACAGCAGAGGCCTCTTTCTACCAACCAGAGGTCTGAGGCCTGGCCTCTGTGCCCTCCCCCCCGCGCCCTCCCCCCGCCCCCCGCCCCCTCTGGGGAGTGGAGGAAGCACACGCAGATGAGCACCAGGACCCCACACCGGGCTTCCTCCCTTGCTTTTACGTGTCGGTCGTGCAACGTGAACTCGGGGCCCGGCGCCGTCCCTGAGCGTCCTTTGCTCACGGCCAGCGCTCTATCACCTGGGCCGCTGCGCCCCTTCTGGCTTCTGGTGGCTCTTTGGAGCTGAGAGCCTCAGGGGCCAGGGGCCCCGGCTGGCTTTGAACCGCAGTCCTCAGGGCTCAGCCTCCCGAGTAGCCGGATGGCGGCGTGAGCCCCCGGCGCCCCAGAGCTGGCTTTTGGGAGACCCGGTCTTGCTAGGTGCCCGGGCTGGCCTCGCCCCCCCCCCCCGCCTCCTTTGTGCTGGGATCAGGTGTGCCCCACGTTGCCTGGCTGTTCGCGTGGTCGTTTTCAAATCCCGCCAAGCTGGAGAAGGAGCCCTGGGAAGCCGGGGTGCTCTGCGGCACACGCGCCGACACTGCACACCTGCGAAGTGACTCCGTCTATAAATAAGGGCGCCATTCTCAAGGGGGGCACGTGTCGGGAGGTGAGGGGGCCGCGTCACGCGACTAGCTGCCAAGAATTCAAAAATAGCACCGCCAGCTCACCCCGCAGGGCCTTCCGCAGCAGGATCGAGGGCCACCTGCCCTCCTGCGACAGGCCGGCAGCCCGCGAGGAGCGGCCGGGGCATCGAGCTTGCCACCGCACCTGCAGGCCGTTTCTAGCAGTCTCCCCGTCACTCTGCCAGCAACGCTCACGGTCGCCCCCAGCAGGGCAGCGACAGGGGCAGGAGGCAGGCAAAGGCCTGGGCCCACCGCCCCCAGCAGGGCGGCGACAGGGGCAGGAGGCAGGCAAAGGCCTGGGCCCACCGCCCCCAGCCCAGTGGGTGACGGGGCAGGAGGCAGGCAAAGGCCTGGGCCCACCGCCCCCAGCACGGCGGCGACAGGGGCAGGAGGCAGGCAAAGGCCTGGGCCCACCGCCCCCAGCACGGCGGCAACAGGGGCAGGAGGCAGGCAAAGGCCTGGGCCCACCGCCCCCAGCCCAGTGGGTGACGGGGGCAGGAGGCAGGCAAAGGCCTGGGCCTACCGCCCCCAGCCCAATGGGTGACGGGGGCAGGAGGCAGGCAAAGGCCTGGGCCCACCATCCCTCTGCGCCTCACCTTGACCTCCGCTGCTGCCTCACCGCCATTTGTAACTCAGAGAGCAGGTGGTGTTTGCCAATTAAAAAACAAAAAACTGAAATAGAACCTAGCTGGGCAGTGACTCACTCTCATAATCCTAATCACTCAGGAGACTGAGCTTTGGAGAACTGCAGTTCAAAGCCAGCTTGGGCAGAAATGTCTGTGAGACGCCAGCACCCATTAACCAGCAAAAGGCCTGGGAGCTTGTTTCAAGTGGTGGAGGAGAACAGCAGCTGTGAGCAAGAGTAAGAGGGAAGTCCCGAGTTCGGGTTCTCTCTCCCAGGACAGCCCCAAAGAGCCCCAGGGCCCTCCTCCCACGGTCTCTGTGGACGAGCAGCATCTCAAAGCTGGGGGCCTCTGCTTCAGTGGCTTACGAGATCAATAAGAGACAGAGCGTCACAACCCCTTCCTAGGAAAAGGCTTTCCTTGCACAAGCAAGAAAACTGACTTAGTGAATCACTACCAAAATGGATTCTTCAGTGACTTGGCCCAACACTTGCTGTCTTCGTCTTTCTGGTGACTTAGAAAACCACATCAGTACATAAAATGAGAGAAAGGAAAAGTAGAACGAGCCCCACATCGTGCGTCAGAGTGGCCAGGTTCAAGCCGCCCATCCCACACTGCCCGGAAACTTTAAACAGTTAGTGGATTTCTCTGAGCCCCACTCACTCGTGGGTCTTGTCTTGGAAGTATGAATCACAGCGGTCCTTTATAGCACTGTTTGAAAGAACGTACCCAATTCCCCGAACAAGCTCAGAGCATGGCGTGTGGAAAGCACCGAGGGAAAGCTCATAAATCTACAGAGGCCAAGGTGCCCACGCCACTGCAGAAGGAAGAGTTTTCTGTACTCGGGTCACTGAATACCAAGACTTTTGAAAACAAATCCAAACAGATCAACACGCTTCTGGTCATTTTTTCCCCCTTTTTTTCTTTTCTTTTTTTGGCCGGTCCTGGGGGTTGAATTCAAAGCCTGGGTACTGCCCTTTGGACTCTACCACTTGAACCTCAGCACCATTTCTGGCTTTTTCACAGTAGTTTATTGGCGATAAGAGTCTCACAGACTTTTCTGCCTGGGCTGGCTTTGAACTGTAATCCTCAGATCTCAGCCTCCTGAGTCGCCAGGATTATAGGTGTGTGCCATTGGCACCCAGCTTCGAACTTTTACTAATATGGAACACACACACACACACACACACACACACACACACACACACACATTGAAATTAGCAATCTAGTAACTAAGGGGAAACATTGATAACATTATAGTTATATGAGAAATTTATAAATCGCAAAGGTAGACATTTACAGGTGTCAGTGTGTCTGTGTGTGTGTGATTGTGCAGGTGTATGTCCGTAACACACTCATACTTGAGAGGAAACAAGGAGTCATCGAGATTTCCCAGATATCCTCAAGGAACTATTGAGAAATCGGAGCAAGCACGAGGGCACTGCTGTCCCATTCAATAGCCATGCCTCTTGGGCATTAGGGAAAAGTTTAAGCTGTCCCATTATTCCAATTTCCACACTGGAGGAAGAGATTGCTACTCTTGGGAGGGCACTGATAACAAACCTCAATTAGAAAAAGAAAGCTTGTTACCAGCTAGAGGAAAATATCAACTCATATTTTTATGAACTGAAAGTAGGGAATCATCTTTGAAAGACAAAAGAGTCCCATCATAACTATAAAATACTTTGAAACCTGACCACGTCAAAATTAAAATCTTGGTAATAAGAACAAAAGTGTTGAAGGAAGAGACTACAGATGATTTTTACAATACCTGTGAACTTACAGATGATTTTTACAATACCTGTGAAGTCAAAGGATTATTTTCTAGAAGTCTAAAGAACAACTACAAGTCGATAAGGTGGGGGTGGGGTGGGGGAATGACAAGAGAATTTAAGCAAAAACCAAGTAATCACACAAAGCCCTAAAACCAAAAGTCAGGGGAGCAAAAAATCAGTTGATGTCAAACCGAGAAACCAAACAACAGTTCCTAACAACACGGAGCCAGCTGTAATCCCAGACGCTCAGGAGGCTGAGATCTGGGGAGCACAGCTCTGACCTCCAACGAACCACCAGAAAACCTGAAGGGAGCTGTGGCTCAGGTGGTAGAGGGTTAGCCTTGTGCTGGAGAGCTCAGGGGCAGTGCCCAGGCCCTGAGTTCAAGCCCCACTGCTGTACTGGAACTCGGTCAGCGAGATAACAGAGAACCCACACTTTGAGAGCTCAAATTGGGAGTCTTTACTGCAGAGCCAGCGACTGCGGGTGGACTCCTGTCCCAAAGACCTGCAGCCCCTCGAACACACTCCACATGGCTAGAAAACCGAGCTGTGAGAGCAGGAGAGGGAAGGAAGAGCAGAAAAACAACACCAACAAACCAGATCAGCTCCAATGGAGAGCAGCGGTGGGACGCCATGGTGACCACAGGAGAGCCAGGAGCCAAGAGGCATGGTGCAAGCATTTCCCCCCACCACACCCCCCCTCGGGTCCTCTGCTCCTCCCATTAGCCCCCAGGTCCACCTATACCCAAACTCCCTGCCCATAATGGGCCACTCCCACTCACCATTCAGACCTACCTACTTCCCCTTTAGCCCCAGAGAAGCTGCCTCCTGGATGAGGTGCTGCCGCCATGTTGCTCCCTCTCCCGTGGGAGATATGGCCCCACTAATAAACCTCCTTATAAGCCTTCTCCGTTCCAGGACTATCTCCGCATGGTCCCCTGGGATGGCTGGGACATATCCTTTCACATGGCATCATGGCACCTGAGCTGGTCTGGACCTAAATAGGGACAGGGGCAGGGGCCAGGGTCACAGGAAACTCTTTCAAGTCTTGCAAGTTCAAGGCACAGGACTGACAGGTCCAGTAACCTATCATCCAAGTCCCCACCCCCATGGGACTTCAAGACCCCTAGGCATTCAGGCCTGCCCACCCTCTGGGGGTGGGACTTCCCTTCCTGTAGGAATTCAGGCCTGCTCATCATCTGGGGGTGGGACTTCCCTTCCTGTAGGAATTCAGGCCTGCTCATCATCTGGGGGTGGGCCTTCCCTTCCTCTAGGAATTCAGGCCTGCCCACCATCTGGGGGTGGGACTTCCCTTCCTGTAGGAATTCAGGCCTGCTCATCATCTGGGGGTGGGACTTCCCTTCCTGTAGGAATTCAGGCCTGCTCATCATCTGGGGCTGGGACTTCCCTTCCTCTAGGAACTCAGGCCTGCTCATCATCTGGGGGTGGGACTTCCCTGCCACTACCATGAAGACAGGATGGCCCCAGTCAAACCTAGCTCCCACATGGCCAAGATGGCACCAGTTAGACCCAGTCTCCTTATGTCATCACAACTGACAAAAAGAAAAAAATAGTCAAGGATCTGAAGATCCTGTATTATGGTTCAGTGCATTCGATGGAGATTTTTAGAACATTATAAATCATTCATGGATTTATGCATTTGTTTTAAAAAGCAGAAAGGAAGGAACAGAGATATTAAATTCAGGAAAAGAATTTGCCCTGGACACTTGAGGGGAGAATGAGATTGGTGGGGAGGATGTGAAACAACCCTTGTTGTCCCCCAAAGTCCTGTGGAATGCTTGGTGGCCAGCCTGGGGCACCATTCCAAGGTGACCAGGCTTTTGAAAGGAAATTAGATTAGGTCACTGGGGGTGTGGCTTGAGGGGACATGGGGACCTCAGTCTCTCTCTCTCCCTCTCCTCCCCATCTCCTCCTCCCTCCTTCTCCCCTCTTTTCCTCTTCTCCTCTCTTCCCCTCTCCTCTCCTTTCCTCCCTTCTTTTTTTCCTCTCACATCCTCTCTCCATTCTACTCTGTGTCTGTCTCTGGCTTTGCAATGGTTAATTGAAAGTAAGAGTCTCAAGCACTTCCCTGTTCAGGCTGGCTTCAAACCTGGACCCTCAGATCTCAGCCTCCTGGGTCACCAAGAGTGAGCCATTTAGTACCTGGTCAGATTTAGGATTCTTAAAGTAACAATTTATAACATTACAGAAGTAGAAATATCTCTGTTTTTCCAAAAATAGTAAGCTGAGAAAAGTTTTAAAAAATAGTGAGTTATTAGGCTCGCTCTCTCTCTCTCTTTCACTTCCCTTCTCCCTCTTCCCTCCCTTCCTCCCCTTCCCTCCCTTCTTCCTCCTCTCACACCTCTGTGGGTTTAGCACTCTGCTCTGCCACAGAATAAATCTGGAACAGCTGAACTGAGCCATTACATTACAAACAGAAGAGAAAATGACTACTGACCACAAATGATAGCCGACTAGAACAAGAGATTCATCTCCAATTAGCCACCAAAAAGCTAGAAGTGGAGCTATATACAGCTCAAGTGGTAGTGCTCCAGCCTTGAGTAAAAAACCTAGGAGATAACACCCAGTCCCTGAATTCAAGCCCCAGTACTGACACACACATGCATACAGGCACACAAGCACAGAGAAAATTAAGAAGATAGATAAAGAAAGGGAGAGGGAGAGAGAGAGAGAGAGAGAGAGAGAGAGAGAGAGAGAGAGAGATCCCAGACTAGTGGCCTTAAGCACCAGGATATCCAGGTTCCTTCCAGTCTTCCATTTCTCTTTGGAGCAAGAATATGCTTAGGAGGGAAATGAATGACCTAGAAAAAGTTATGTCTGGGGTTGGAGGCATGGCTCAGGGGGTAGGGCACCTGCCAAAGAGCAGAAAGCAAGTTCAAGTCCAGTCTCAAACCAAAGAGAGAAAGTTATGTTGAGTGAAATAATTCAGATTTAGAGAGACAGAGGATTCATGTTTTCTCTCACATGGGGAATTTATATCTAAATTATAAGTATGCATGCAAACATATACGTGTACTTAACACAAACGTATTAAGGATTCCAATGGTGTAACTTCTTTGAATGACCAGAAAGCTGGGAGATGGGGGTGGGGGGAGGTCAGAATGAATGGAGAAGGAAGGGTGGGAAATGCAGTCATCATATTTAATGTCCCTAGGTGGAAAATGGAACCGGGCAACTTGAGGGAAGGGACGGTGTTGAAGAGATGGGAGACATGACCGTGACCCAGACACACATGGAAACGAAACCTCTTGGTACAGCCACATAAAGGTAATGAGCCAGGCGTCACTGGCCATGCCTGCCCTCCAAGCTACTTGTCAGGTCCACCTCCAGGAGGGCTCCATGCAGAGAGCCCCCACCGGTTTCCGGCTGTGCTCAGTACCTGCGTCACCTAGGTAACTGGAACACCTCCCCTTCTCTGAGGTCACATCCAATCCACCTGGCCACACCTCTAGCCTTTCCTATGTAAGCTGGCTCCACAGGAGTCCCCACTCTCTTTCCTTTTCTCTCTTACTCTCTCTCTTGTTCTCTTGTTCTCTTCTTCCTTCCCCCCTGTCTCCCCATACCTCCATCTTGTGTGGCCTGGCAGTTTGCTCTTCCCCCCAACTCTTCTCTGCCTGAACCATGTGGCAGGTTTCCTTTCTGGAAAACCTTACACTACTCAGGAGGCTGAGATCCCAGGATGGTGGTTCAAAACCAGTCTGGACAGAAAATTCTCTGAGACTCTTATCTCCCATGGACGACCAGAAAACCAGAAGTGGAGCTGTGGTTCAAGGGGTAGAGCACAGCCTTGAGCAAAAGAGCTCAGAGACAGCTCCCAGGCCCTGAGTTCAAGTCCCAGGACTGGCCCAAAACAAACAAACAAAAAGATAATAAATAAACGGGCGGGGGGGGGGGGAGAAGTTTCTTAGGACATACAACAATGCTTCAATTCCACTGATTCACTTATTTAGCCAGCAAACAAACCAACAAAAAACCAGTAAAATGCAAGCGTAAGAGACTCGGTGGCCAGAGCCCAGGAACATCCCGTCTCTACCGCAGCCACTGAGGGCGATGTTAATTTCCTCTCTGCTCATCTCAGGTCTGGTCCCCGGCAGCCGAGGGGGTTGGGGTGAAGGGAGGGAGAGCCATCCATCAATTTTGTAGCTGCCGTGGTAGGGTGATTTCGAATCTTGCAATAAAACAAGATGAATGGACTTCCCTTTGGCGGCTGAGCTATTTCAGCAAGGAAGCGAGTGCCAGCCAGCCGTCTCCATCCTCCTCCTCTCCCAGCTACTCTGTAAGCATCAGCCGGGCCCTTGTGCTCGCTGTTATTATTCCTGAAAGAGAAAATGGTGTCAGAGGAGGAAGAGGACGTAGCATACAGTCTGAAAAAAAAAAAAAGACAAGCCTCTCTCTCTCTCTCTCTCTCTCTCTCTCTCTCTCTCTCTCTCTCTCTCTCTCTCTCACACACACACACACACACACACACACACCCCTCTAAAGAAGGACATTTCAGTGGGAACAGGGTCTCCCAGCTATGCTGGGATGGAGTACCGTTCGTTTGCTCAGTCGTTTGGCCCAGCCGTGTGGACCTGCCCTGCATCCCACGTCGGGTGACCCCTGGGAGTGGAGAGGGGGAACACAGAGCATTGTTACAACGGCTCCTCTTCTTCACGGTTTTGCTGACAGCAGTTTCAGCTACCTGAAATCTGCCTCAAGGTTCGTGGAAAGGGGGCATTATCCTGGAAATGGAAAGTTCCAGAAGTGGAAAGCTGTAGCAATGGGAACACTCTGGAAATCACTGCCCCGTTGAAAACTGCGTGTCATTCCCAAGCGTGGAATGAGCCCTCACGCCGTTCCACTCCGTGCTCGATCATCTCTCGGTCCAGCATGCCGTGCGCGCTCACTGAACACAGCAACTGCGGCTGCTCAGCTGTAGGATTTGGGTTGTTGTCACGCTGTTGCTCGGCTTCACGCTCTCCCTCAGCTGATTGGCGCTCTTCCACTCGAACCATGCCTGCAACCTCACAGTTTTTGCTAATTGCAGGAGCCCTCCAGACTTTTCTGCGTGGGGTTTTGTCTTGGAATCACAGTCCTGGAAATTTCAGCCTCCTCTGTGTAGCTGAGGTGAGACGCTGGAGCCACCAGCACCGGGCTGCCATTTTTCATAGAGAACATTCTAAATGACCCTTCAATAGGCTCTAGATTCATGGTGGGGTGGGGACTTTAATAATTGCCCTAAAGCTTGGGAGTCGTTAGTGAGGGCAGTGATCTCATTATAGCATATGGTTATCATTGTTCTATTTTATGTCCTGAATCTCTTATCTTGCCTAATTTACTAATTACATCATGCAGGCCGAATTGTATGGTAAAACACACAACTGTAGCATTCCATGTTATAGGCCATTTCAGGCCTCCACCGGGGGCCTTGGGACACCCTCGAGGGGAGGGGAGAGGAGAGGAGGGGAGGGGAGGGGAGGCTGCGGAGGATAACTAAGGTCTGCCATGTGTGTTCAAAAGGAGACCAAGGATGGCTGGCCTGTCAGAGGTGGGACCTGTGGATCTGAATGAAGGCTGAGATCTGAGGATCACAGTTCAACAGACTTGGGTAGGAAAGTTCTCAAGACGCTCCTTTTCTCCTTTTGTCAGTTGTGGGGCCTGCGTGCTGCTCCTGAGCTCTTTTGCTCAAGAGCTCTACTACTACCACTTTGAGCCACAGCTTCACTTCTGGTTTTCTGGTGGTTAAGTGAAGATAAGAGTCTCATGGACTTTCCTGCCTGGACTAGCTTTGAACCATGATCCTCAGATCTCAGCCTCCTGAGTACCTAGGATGACAGGCCTGAACCACCAGCACCATCTGGGAGAGTCTTATCTCCATTAACAACAACAACAACAAAAAGCTGGAAGTGGAGTTGCAGCTCAAGTGGTAGAGTGCTAGCCTTGAGCAAAAGAAGTCCAAGGACAGTGCCCAGGCCCTGAGTTCAAGTCCCTGGACAGGAAGAAAGGAAGGAAAGGGAGGGAGAGAGAGAGAGAGAGAGACAGAGACAGAGAGAGAGACAGAGAGAGAGAGGAAGAAGGAGGAGGAGGAGGAGGAGGAGGAAGGAGGAGGAGGAGGAGGAGGAGGAAAAAGAAGGAAGGAGGAAAAGAGGGAAGGAAGGAAGGAAGGAAGGAAGGAAGGAAGGAAGGAAGGAAGGAATCACCAGTTATCAAAACTGACCCCAAAAGAAGTAGAAACAATAAAGACCATGGTAAAAATGGGGAAAACAACAAAGACAAAATGCCCTCTCTTGAGTGGACTGTGAGTCCAGAGAAGGCAAAGCTTACATCTCATTCCTCCTAGGAAAACATGAGAGCAGAGGGTGGAAATATCAGCACCGAGATCCCGTTTCTTCCGGTCTCTTAGCCTGTGGAGGCGTGGGCTCTGCCGTGGCCCTCAGTGAAATGGTAACCAGCTCACTGCTTTCCTCAAGGACTCGTCGTGCAGAATAACTGGAACAAGATGCCTTTTGGAAGAGGGCTAGGGAAGGACCCAGGAATGAGAGCCATCCTTTATTTATTTTATTTTTTATGTGCAAGACGGGGACTCCATCTGTACCTGATGCCTTGGGGTGCTACCGACTGAGCCGTGCCTCCAACCCCTAGTTACACATTTTAAATAGTTTGCAATGACAACTCCAACCATGATAAGGCATCGCTTGCCACCCAGCTTTTAATCTCTCATTTTGTCCCTCCACTATGAAGTAGGATTTATCTCCATTCCCTTGATTAAAAAACAAGTGGGAGTTTGCAGTGTTGAGAACTTGGCCGGCATTCGTGTGCCCGGGTTGAGAAGTCATCCGTGCCTCCCCCCAGGCACATCCGCAGGGGGCCATCCTCCTCCTCCCCCCTAGCCCCTGCACGGCGCGGGCGGAGGCCTGGAGCAGGGCCCCGGCTCCATCGCCCCGCCAGAGGCCGGGAAGCCACTGGCCAGCACTGGCCGGGACAGAGGCACGTTCTGGAGTGATGAGACTCATCTCCATGGAAACCAGCTACTTGAACACCAGCGAGCTCTGGATGAGGGCCTTCTGAGTCTCCAGTGAGATCGTCTGCCAGGATGGAGGGCACCGTACCATGTGGTTCCAGGCTTGGCTTACACATCCAATGAGGGCAGGAGCCCTGGCACTGACCCAGGAAGGCGGTCAGGAAAGTGGAAGCAATGCGGAGCCCCCGTCCTTGTCCAGACCCCCACGGGGGACAGGACGTGCCTGGCAAGGGCCGTGGCGCTCCACAAAGGCCACTGCTCCGGCGCTCCTTCCCTTGCCCCTGGGTGTCACTGGGCCGGGCTCCGGCTAGTACTGGGTAAGGGTCATGCTCGTCCTCTGGGGGAAGAGAGAGAAGGAGGACGGGAGAGGCAGGAGTGGGAAGAGGAAGAGAGAGAGCAGGAGAGGAAGAGAAGGAGGAAGGAGGGAAAGAGAGGGAAGGAGGAAGAGAGGCCGAGAAGGAAAGAGGAGGGGGAGGAGGAAGGGAGGGAGAGGAAACGAGAGGAGGGAGAGTGAGGAGAAAAAGAACTCGTTTCTTTTTTTGGAGGGGAGGGGTGTGGGGCTTGAACTCAGGGCCTGGGCGCTGTCCCTGAGCTTTTTGGTCAAGGCTGGTGCTCTTCCACTTGGAGCCACAGCGCCACCTCTGGCTTTTTGCTGGCTAGCTGGAGATCAGAAGCTTGGGGTCTGTCTGCTGGCGATGGCTTCAAGCCGTGACCTTCAGATCTCAGCCCCCGGGTAGCTGGGGTGACCGGCGTGGCGCCTGCACCTGACTCAGGGAGAGATTCTGGGGTTTCGTTGTTGCTTTGTTTCGTTTTCGTGTTTGCAGTCCTGGGCCTTGAACTCAGGGCCTGAGCACTGTCCCTGGCTTCCTCCTGCTCAAGGCCAGCACCGTACCGCTAGTCCATATTCCCAGACCCATCATGGAGAGATTCTGTCTGGGCGCTGTCCACCAGCCCCGTGGCACCCCTGCCCCTGGCGGGGCCCTGGCCTGTGCTGGTCCAGCCTGCAGGTGCCACGCGGAGCCGCGGAGCCTGGGGAGGCTCAGGGCTGGCCCCCGGGAGCATGCTACCCGGCTGGAGGGGCCGCTCCTCTCCACCTCCCCTGTGGACACCTTCCGCCCCCTCTGGCAGCCCTGATTCCCCCCCAGAGCACAAGGGTCAGCTCCGAGGCCAATGGCCCCTAGGGGCACCAGGGAGCGCCGTGAGCCGCAGCTGTCCGGCTGCCCCGGCCAGGTGCTTGGTCAAGTTCACGCCTGCCTGCTCTGCTCTGCCCTCTCAGAAAGCAGCTCCCTCTGGGGGCCCTGGAGCAGAGGCCAAGCGTGCAGGAGCGGGAGGCGAGCCAGGCCGTGTGAAGGGCAGGACGGGTGGGGTGGCCGCTCATCGCTACCACCGACAAATTGCTCCCAAGGCTCCTCCTCCCCAGCTTCCCGGCAGCTTTCCGGTCCCAGGGCTTGGATTTCAGGTTTGCTTGTTTTTCCCCTAGTTTAACAAGTGGAGAAATAACATGATGAAATGGCTTTTCAAAGCGTGGAAGTCCTTACAACTAAATCACAGCTGAACAAAACGAATACCAGGTACTTGAGATGCAGGGGAGAGGCCAAAGGGGGGTGGGGCAGGTGAAGTCAGGGAGCAGGAAGAGAACCGTAATTCAAGACACGTCCACTGAAGCCCAGAGCCCTGAGGGATGGGAGGGCTTGGGAGAGATGAAGGAGAATGATGAAAGGGGTGGCGTTGTACTCATACACTGACTTGTTGAATGGTAGCCCCTTTGAACAGCTACTTCAAAATGTAGACAGACAGGCAGGCAAGCAGGCAGACAGACAGACAGACAGGCACTGATGGCTCACACTTGTAATCCTAGCTACTCAGGAAGCTGAGATTTAAGAACTGCAGTTTGAAGCCAGCTCAGGCAGGAAAGTCTAAGAGACTCTTTTCTCCAATCAACCACCCCCAAACCAGAAGTGGTAGAGCACAAACGCTCAGGGACAGGGCCCAGGCCTGAATGTCCCCATGTTGGCTTCAATCTTCCCTCCACATTATCTCCCAGTCTTTGATAGATGTGACTGTCTAGGTCCTGAGCGTTCTCACGATTGACTGTCCCGCTGGGGAACAGGCAGATTGATGCCATCCATCATGGAGGAGGCCTGGGTTCTCTGAAGATGAACATCAAGATGACCCAAGATCCCTTCAAACCATCTTACGACAGGGAAGAGAAGAGTTCCGGGCTCTGGGAACGTGTCCACGCCAAGCCCCCAAGCCAGGCAGAAAATGTACACATCATTCTCCTCACTGAGGGAGACTGAGAGGGACACGGCCACTGGGCGAGGAGTGGAGACAGACACAGCCACTGCTTGAGAAGCTGAGACAGAGAGAGCCACTGCATGAGGAGTCGAGACAGACACAGCCACTGGAGGAGAGGCTGCTTTTACCAGAGGGAATCAGCCATTTTAGTAGTCCTGGATAGGGAAGGCCCACATCCACCCACCCACCCACTCATACACCCATCCATCCACCCACCCATCCACCATCCATCCACCCATCCACCCTCCCATCCATCCATCCATCCACCCATTCACCCACCCATCCATCATCCATCCACCTACCCTTTCACCAATCCATCCATCCATCCACCCATCCATCCATCCATCCACCCATCCACCCACCCATCCATCCATCCATCCATCCATCCACACATCCACCCACCCTCCCATCCATCCATCCACCCATCAACCCACTCATCCATCCAGCCACCCCCCATCCATCCATCTACCCATCCACCCACCTGTGGGGCACACCTGGAAGTCAACGAGCTGGCCCCGCCTGTTGCTCAGTCTTGGGGCCACGTGTGGCTAAGATGGCGGTGCCTAACAACAACACGCAGCTGCTACAAGTGTCTTTGGTTATAACCCGGAGGTGGTTCTGTGGGCTGTGACGCCCCCGCTCTTCCGCCCTGGATGGACAGCTCACCCCTCCCCTTCCTGCCGATCTTAGACCTGATTGGCTCCTGTGCCTTATATTAGTGGCACGTACTTCCCCAATAAACAAGATTTTGCGCCGACTTGACTCCCGGGCTGTCTGATTGTCCTCCGGTGAGAGAGGGCTGGGTGCAGGTGGCCTGTCGACCCTTCTCTTTTCTTGGCTCGTCCAGTCGGGGCGTGCCTTCCCCGTCTCTCCCGCGGTTTGGGGGAGCGCGGGGGGCCAAAAACCCCAACACCCACCCATCCACCTACCTTCCCATCCATCCATCCACCCATCCACCCACCCATCCATTCATCCACCCTCCCATCCATCCACCCACCCACCCATCCATCCACCCACCCATCCACCTACCCATCCATCCACCCACCTATCCACCCATCCATCTACCTATCCATCTCCCATCCATCCATCCATTCACCCATCCATCCACCTATCCATCTACCCATCCACCCACCCATCCATCCATCCACCCGCCTATCCATCCATCCATTCACTCATTAGGACAGTGGTTTTCAAACCTTAAAGTTTGTCACCCAGAATGCTCATGAAAACAAGAGTTCTGGGACTCATGTCAGACTCTCCATACAGTATGCTTGAATAGGACCTGTGAATTTGATTTTTTTTTTTTTTTAGAAAGTTCCTGAATGATGCTGATTGCTCTGATCCAGAAACCACGCTTTGAAAATCAGTGCCTTGGGTCTTTGTTGGAGATGATGTTATCTTCAACTTCTTCAGCGTTGTGGTATTATTTCTGACTTCCCAACTCGGCCCAGTCGTTGGAGGACGCTCAGATCTTACTTGGTTCTTATCTCACTGTCAGGGCACCTAGGCCAGCTTCTATCAGTTGTTAAGTATGTCCGGCTATACTCTCAAGGACAGGGGATGCAATGATCCTTGGGCCTAGTGTGAACATGAGCCGGGAGCCTATGCTTCTGCACCCTGGCTTTGGCAACGTCTGCTTTTATTCTGATGCCTGTGAACCCTTTGGGGACTCAGTGGAGGAATATTCTCTGGAAATGCTTCCAGTAGCATCCTCCAGAGAACCTGGTCTGGCCTTCAGTCACATCAGTGCTGGCTTGTGATGAGCCTGGGCTCTAAACCGACCTTGACCTTGACTTTGTATCATGATAACTGATATTAGCCTTCTGCTCAGACCTTAGGCTTGTCTAGTTGTTTTCACTGATCAAGCCAAGGCACGCCTTTATCAGCTACCCATTAAATTTTACTGGTCAGGCGGTAGGCTCACCAGGTGGAAATATTGACCTTCCTTCCTCTGCGTCTTTACCCTGACATCCATCCCAGAATTTGTGCCCTCCTCCTCTAGATGGCTCAGGATCACCCCCGACCCTCGGCATGAGAGCACAGTCTACTACTTTCCCCGCTGGCCAAGCACAGCCACTCCTGGGGGGCTCTAGTCAGCTCTGTTGTTTGAGACATTTTCCCCTCCAGTGTCTGCATTGTCCTAAGGAAGGGAATGTCCTCTGGGGCTCACACACATCTCAGAAAGGGGAACACCTTTATCGTATACAAGAATCCCATTTTAATGTTTTCACCTCTCTGGACCTACTGATCCTTGCCTCCGTGTGCTGCCTGAGCAATTTCCTGCATCTCCTGGTAATCCACTGCAGGTCTCTGCTGGTCAGGAGCCGGTTGACAGCTCTTTGGGACTTTCTCCTGGTCCTTTCTAAGACACTAAAATCCTGAGTGGAGGGGACATCCATGTCATCCGTAAATTCCTGCCATTCAGCCTGTACATACCCAAGCCCAGGTGTGTGTGTATGTGTGTATACATGCGTGTGTGTGCACGTGTTTAGCATGCTTACTGTGATGAGTTCTGAGTCTAACACCACTGGCTCGGCTCCCAGGAATGAGGAGAGTTTCTGTGCACACCGCTGACAATGGTTGAGCACCAGGCCCCAGCCACAGGCCGGGCACCCAATTCCACCCAGGTCCTGGGTGCCAGTCTGGGTACTTTCCCCTCAATACTGACGCTGTTCCACTTGAGCCACAGCTCCACTTCTGGCTTTGGGCTGGCTAATTAGAGGTGAGTCCCAGGGACTTTGGGGTCCAGGTTTGCTTCCACCTGTGATCCTCAGGCCTCAGCCTCCTGATAGCTGGCGTTGTGGGCCTGAGGCACTGGCACCTGTCTTCTTCATCTTGAATGGGAAGCAGGCTGCCTCTCAGCCTCTCAGTCTTTGTAAGAACAACACCACGCCAGCATCTGTAAAGCCCTTGGGCCCTGGCTGCCGTGAGCAAGGGAGCATCATGAACCCTTTCACGTCAGCAATCCATCTTGTTTTCTCCCTGTCCACTTACTTGCTGTCCTTCATTTTTAATCAGAAAATAAGTTAGCTCCGCTCTGAGGAATTTTTTTTAAAGATCTCATAGAAAATATGATTGAAGGAGATTGGATGAAGGCTATGAAAAATACATTTCCAGCCAAACAAACAAGATATCCGATGACTCAATGCCTGGCTGTTTTTGTTTATCCTTCCCTCCTGAGGCCTCCTCCCTGAATTTAATCAGAGCATTTGAGGGCAGATGGATGACATTCTTTCTCTCCAAGGTCTTGCATGCAGTGCTGTGCACCCCATCGGTTGAGCAGTAAAGAAAAGAAAAAGAAAAGACAGAGTTCACTTCTCACATATCTGAGTACGTCCATGAACATCATCAGACATAGCTTTTTGTATTTTTTTTTCTTTTTGCCAGACCTGGGGCTCAAGGTTGGGGCTCTACCACTTCAACCACAGCTCCACCTCCATCATTTTTTCTGGTGTTAACTGGGGATAAGAGTTTCATGGACTTTCCTGTCTGAGCTGGCTTTGAACTGTGATCCTAAGATCTCAGCCTCTTGAGATGCTACATTATAGGCATGAGCCACCAGCGCCTAGCAGACAAGTCTTTATGGACGAATGGGTCAGAGTGGCTTTTATAGGGAAGGTAGCTGGGTTGGTATCTGGTGTGGGGCAGACATTCAATCAGTCATTCTTTGTGAATGGAATTTGCAGAGGTGGGGGTGAGGCTCAGGTAGGTGGTAGAGTGCCAGCCTTGAGCTGAAAAAAAGCTAACAAAGAGCACAAGTCCCTGAGGTCAAGCCCCAGAACTGGCATTAAATAAGTAAATGAATAAATAAATGTAGTTTAAAATATGAAATAAACAAAACACCAATAAACAAAATGAAATAAATGATATGAGTTAAGTAAATAAAATGAAATAAATAAGATGAAATTTTCAAATGAGGCAGAAAGTTAAAAATGAATCTTTCTGGGCTTAGTGGTGCACTCCTATAATCCAGCACTTAGAAAGCTAAGGATGGAGGGTCTCTCCTCTCTCTCTCTCTCTCTCTCTCTCTCTCTCTCTTTCCTTCTTTCTTTTTATTTTAGGTCCAAGACAGAGACTTGAACTCAGTACCTGACAGTTTTGGTCATCAGTTGGTGCTCTACCAACTGAGCCCTGCCTCCAGCCCCAGGCTGGGGGGTGGTGTCTCTACTTCTACTTCAAGGACAGGCTGAGTTACAGGGCAAAGATGCTCGCAAAAACCAAGGCAAGCCATAACAGAAACACACCAGAGCTTTGCCTGGCACTGATATGGCATATACATACACATATATATATATATTATATATATATTCACAAGTTTGAACTGATTTGAAGAGGTGAAGGGAAGGCAAGAGGCTGAGGAGCGCAGGAACAGCTTTGAATACGGGCAAGAGCAGCCTAACTTTACCTCATAGCCCCTGGGAGCCCATGAGAACACTCAGAAGGCTTGTAATAAAGGAAACACGCTGGCGGGGGGAGGGGGGTTGAAGCAGGAATGGAGAGGAGAGGCTGGCCACAAGGGCACAGGAAGGACGCGGGCCACAGGAGCTGAGGAATCTGGTCGAGGTGAGGTAGGCAGAGCAGAAGAGATGGGAATGGAGTACAACGGAATTGGCGAATAAACAAATAAAGATGAAAATTAAGGCCCCCCCCCAATTGGTGGCTCACACCTGTAATTCCAGCTATGCAGGATACTGAGATCTGAAGATCATGGTACAAAGCCAGGTTGGTAGGAATGTCCATGAGACTCTTGTCTCCGTTGAACCAGTCAAGAAGCTGGGGTGGAGCTGTGGCTCAAGTGGCAGAGCACCAGCCTTGAGCAAGAGAAGCCCAGGGACGGCGCCCAGGCAGGGTATTTAGGATGCTTGTGAGGCAGGAATCGCGGGGCTCTGTCTCAGGCCACGGGAGAGGCCACGGGAGCTGTGGCCTCTGCCAGCGTCCCGCACCCCATTGCTCCCAAGAGCTACATCACTGCTGGAAGTAGAATCCACTCTCCAACTGTTCACCCCTGGACACTTCTGACACCTGAAGTGCAGAAGAGCCCAGCGCCCTCAACTTGCCTCTCCTCATGCGTCTGCACTGGGGAAATGAAGTTTAGAATGGCACCTTTGCCTGACCCAGATTCTTTGCGCTTCTCCTTGGAAAGACACTCAGTTGAGAAGTTCACTTAGAGAGAATGACATCTCTTTGTTGTTGTTGGGTGCCGGTTGTGGGGCTTGAACTGTGGCCCTCTCCCACTCTCCTGGTCTTGTCACTCAAGGCTGGAACTCCACCACTTGAGCCACAACTCCACTTCTGGCTTTCTAATGGTTCATTGGAGGTAAGAGTCTCAAAGACTTAACTGCCTGGGATGGCTTTGAACCACGATCCTCAGATCTCAGCTGAGGTTACAGACGTGAGCCACCCCGCATGCCTAACTTGTCTACCTTCTTAGATTAAATTTAGAATCAAATTTGCCTGTCCCAAATTCGTTCAGATTTATGGCAGAATCAATTGATAAAATTAATTTAGCAAGAAGTGATGTATTTTAATAAAGTTTTCTTCTCTAGAAATATGACATATTTGTCTTTCTATTTAAATCTTATTTTATGTTTCCCAGTGGTATTTTGCCATTTCTTTACACAGATCCTGCATGCTTTGTGTTATATGTATTTGCAGTTTACATGTAATTGTGCTTTTTATTAAAACAAGTTGAATGAGATGGTGCTGGCTTTTCTTAATTGGTTAGCATTCGCTTGGGAAAACCCGGTTTTGTGCACTTATTTTAGGACAATCGCAGTAAATTCTGATTGCTGACAGGTTGGTTCTATTAGTTCTGCTGTGCAGATGAGCAAAACATCTGCACATGGTAATCGTTTTATCTCTTTGTTCCCAATAGCTACTCTTATTTGTATCCTATCTAGCCTTCTTATTTATTATTACTTATCATTATCCTATATTACGTCTTATTATCCTATATTATAGCTTTCTTGCTTTTTGGCCCAAGGCTGGACTCTACCTCTTGAGCTGCATACCTCCACTTCTGGATTTTGGGGTGGTTAACTAGAAATAAGAGTCTCACAAGTTTTCCTGCTCAGGCTGCCTTTGAACCATGATCCTCAGATCTCAGCCTCCCGAGTAGCTGGGAGGACAGGTGAGCCTCGGGTGGCTGGCTCTGGTAGATGTTTTTTTGTTTTTGCTTTGTTTTATAACATAAATGCAATTGGCTTTTAACAGGGAGCCTGAAGCTCATAATCCTCCTGCCTCAGCCTCTGAAGTAGCTGGGGTTACAGGTGTGCGCCAATACTCCTGTCTTCGTGTGGAAGAAAACCCTTGTGGTCATTCCGCAGAGCCAGGGGCGACCCCAGCCCTCTGGCCTGCAAACCCCGAGGCTCCAGGCTGTGAACCGCAGGAGAATTCTGAACAGGAGAGATCAACTTTGGGAGAAAACACTATGGATTTAATTTTGGACATGCTCAGTTGGAGCACACTGGTGCCAGCCAGGAATCCACACCAGGAGAAAGCTGTGAGCTCTGCGTCTCGTTCTCGGCAGTGGAGCTCTCCAGGAGGTAATTCAGAGCCCGCACCTGGAATCCCAGCATTTGCAGCCAGCGTTCAAGGCCCGCGGGGGATACACAGTGAGACACTGTCTCAGCCAACAAAAGGCACCAACAAGTGACTAGCATGTGCCAGGCCAGATGGTCTTTGGGGAGACCATGGGTTGACAGCACCACAGACCGTGCAGCCATGGCTCCCCCAAACCTCACAGTGGTCAAGCGCTCGAGGCCCAGGGTCCAGAAGAGCGTCGAGGGGCCAGAATTGTGGGCAGAACTTCAGAGAAGTTGTGTAGACCACCTAACCACACACAGTTCACCCGCGTCAACCTCTGCTCCTCCAATGGCTTCTCCTCCTGACGCCTGGCAGCCGGACCTCCTGCCAGCTCCGCCAGCTGAGGGAGATAGAAAGTGGACAGCGGGGCAGGGGAGGGGGTGCGTTCCAGAAGCCTCCAGAGCCTAGTCTTTGCTCTCCCTCCCTCCCTCCCTCCCTCCCTCCCTCCCTCCCTCCCTCCCTCCCTCCCTCTCCTTCCTTCCTTCATTCTTTCTCTCTCTCTCTCTTTCTTTCTTTCCTTCCTTCTTGTTTCTTTTTCTTTCATTCTGGCAAGACCAGGACTTGAACTCAGTACTTGATGCTTTGCTCATTGGCATGCTCATTGGCTGGGCTCTAGCAGCTGAGCCATGCCCCCAGCCCTGGAAGAAGGACGTCTGTGAAAGGACCTTGGCACCCATCCGTCCCTTGTCCTCTTGTCCCATATTGCTTACTAAACTCCAATTTGTTTTATTTTGTTCTAGTAGAACAGATGTTTCTAGAATCTGTGGTTTAGATATTTCCAGTTTGGGATGAATTTGGCATTATAATGGAATTGTCAGGGGAAATAGGCAGCAGAGATAATGCTGGAACCAGATCTGGACGGATGGCATGAAGAAGTTATTTTAAAACAAAACTCACAGCATAATAGAGAAGGAGATGGACAGCTGTGCTGGAGGGAGGGGAAGGGAAAGAGTGTGGGGAGGGGAGGGGAGGGGGCAGGGAGGGCCAGACTGTGCCTACTGGAAATCTAGGGGACCCCAAATGTCAGCTGAGATCATTTGTCTCTGAGCCACCCACCCCAGCCGCCCGGGGTCATTGTAGTGTCCTGCTTCTTCACGCTTCTTCACGCTTCATCATGGGTGCCGGGCGAGTCCCGTGTTCAGAGGGACTCTGCAGACTAGAGGTGAAGGAGAACTGTCTTTCTGTTTGTCGTCCACAGCACGCGTGTCACTCTGGGGAGACCACGCCAAGACCCACGACCTAGATTACTCATACTCCAGGCTCAGTATTAGTGATCTCGTGTGTGCCTCGAGTCTCCATCTGCAAGGCGTCCGCCCCCCCCCCCGCCCCCCCAGGCCAGGCTATCTGAGCTGGTGCCTTCAGTGCCAGCCACTGCTGAGGAAACTAGAAAACCAACCCCGCTGGGATCTGACAGGGGGATTCCGCTCTCTCACTGGCTCTGTGGAATCCACCTGTCCTCCTGGCTACTCAGGAGGCTGAGATCTGAGGATGGCAGTTCGAAGCCAGCCCAGGCGGAAAAGTCCCTGGGAGACCCTTACCTCCCACAAACCACTCAAAATCCAGAAGGGGCGCTGTGGCTCAAGTGGTAGAGCGCCAGCCTTGAGCACAAGAGGCTCAGGGGCGGCACCCAGGCCCTGGTTTCTCATGATGAGGCATAATAACGCCTTTATTCCCCATTCCCCCGGGCGTTAGGAAGCAAGTTTTCTGTCACTTACTCAGAAGCATCCTGATTTATTCAGCCCCCCCCGCCCCCCCCCCCAGCCAACCAGCTCTGCCAGGATGTGGCTGAGGGATTTGCATGGAGGATGTCACGGGTTCCTGCAGCTTGCTTAACAAATGGCTCACACCTGTCATCCTAGCTCCTCAGGAGTCTGAGATCTGAGGATCCAGGTTCAAAGCCAGCCCCGGCAGCAAAGTCTGTGACACTATTATCACCAAGGAGCCACCAGAACACTGGAAGTGGAGCTGTGTCTCGAGGGGTAGAGCAGTAGCCTTGTGCTGAAGCGTTCAGGGACAGTGCCCAGGCCATGAGTTCACGCCCCATGACTGACAAAAAAGAAAAAATAGACTCATGACCTGACTTATGACATGGCAACCCCTTTACACCTTAAAAATAACATTAAAATTATAATGCATGCCCCCTGTAAGGAGATCTGAACAAAACAGCCTCAGGCTCTGGCTAGCCACGCAGACCTCTGGCTCTCAGCCTCGAGCAGCTCCCGCCGCCTCTCCAAGAGCTGCGTGCCTCCCTCCCGTGAGGCCTCGCCCGGCATCGCTGGGTCCCCCTGTGGCTGGGGACGTGGGGAGGAGGGGGTGTCGGTCACGCTGGCTCTGCCCAGCGCCCCAGTGGCCTGCCTGCCCAGCCCCGCGCCAGGACCGGGTCAGAGCGCCCTCCTGCAAAGCCACCCAACCTCCTTCCCACAGGCACGCACACAGCGCTGCTGGAACCACAGAGCGCGTATTTGGCCAAAAGAGAACGACACAGAAGAGCTAAATATAGTTAGGAAGTGCAATTTCTTTGACTGAGAATTCTCCATAGAGCATTTTTTTTAAACTCTTGGAGTAAAATAGATGACTGTGGTCTTCATTCATGAACAGATTATTGTTATTATTTTTTACACAATCCGGGCCTATTTTAAACTCTCCTTGTCAGCTGCCAGGTTACAGAAAGGTAGGCTGACTAGAAATTAGCATTAGCTTTGCCTTGCAAATTGCAGGCTTAGAAAGAGCCTAAGAGAATCAAATTAAGAAACTGCCGCCACCCAAGGATTCAAAGGGCCCCTCCATACAGCCACGTGGAGATAAGGACAACATTAAATACAGAAGTGAAAAATAAGGCTTAAGGAAAGGCCAGGAGGCAGTGTCTCCCGCCTGCTGAGATCTGAGGGTCAGGGTGTGAAGCCAGGCAGGAAAGTCCAGGAGACGCTTCTCTCCAATTAGTCACCCAGAAGCCAGAAATGGAGCTGTGGCTCAAGTGGTAGAGCACTAGCCTTGAGGAAAAAAACCCACTGAAGTCACGGTCATGGGGGCGGGTGGGACCCGCCAGCACCTGGGGGCTGGCCGCTGGCTCTATCATGATCCCACGCCAGGCACCGGTGGCTCAAGCCTGTCATCCCAACTACTCAAGGCTGAGATCTGAGGATTATGGTTCAAAGCCAGCCTGGGCAGGAAAGTCCATGAGACACATCTCCAATTAACCAGCAGAAGTGGGCACTGTGGCTCAAGTGGCAGAGTGCCAGCCTTGAGCAAGAAAACCCTCAAGGACAGTGCTCAGGCCCTGAGTTCAAGCCCTAGGACTGGCACAAACAAGCAAACAAACAAAATATATGTATACCAGATTTTATCTGACCTCATGGGAACCAAATAGCCACTTTTCAGGCCCAGTGTTCTATCTGAATGTGCCACGATACCATCTTATGTCGTTCTGGCTATCTTTGAAAGTCGGGGGATGTCCCTGAGGAGGTTTGTGGGGAAGGGAGGTGGAGCGGGGATGCCCCTGGGGGGAGGGGACCCCCAGGGGACAGGATGGGGGAGGGGTCTTGGTGACTGTGCAGATGGGTAGAGAATTCATTCACCCAACTCCTCCCTTGGATTCTCCCCGGATCAACCCTCAGGGGGCCAAGTATAATTAAGCACTATTAATTAAAACACTAAAGATGAGAAAAGGGCAGCCACAGGAGGGCCGGGAGAGCCGCACCAGGCGTGGAGAACAAAAATAGCAGCCATCTGCTGGCTTGAGAGGGTGGGGGGGCCAGCTCAGCTGGAGACCCTTGGAAAGAAAAGAGGGCGATGGGGGCGAGAGGCCTCTCTCTCTCTCTCTCTCTCTCTCTCTCTCTCTCTCTCTCTCTCTGCCTTTGTAGATCATAAACATGTTGATATAGGTGTGGTTTTTTTCCTGGCCCTGGGGCTTGAACTCAGGGCCTGGGCACTGTGCCTGAGCTTCTTTTGCTCAGGGATGGTGCTCTACCACTTGAGCCGCAGCGCCACGTCTGGCTTTTTCTGTAGTCTCACCGCCTTTCCAGCCTGGCTGGCTTGGGCTGTGACTTTCAGATCTCTTCATCCTGCGTGGCTGGGGTGACAGGCGTGAGCTGCCTCCGGACATGATTGACTTTACAACTTCCTACTCGTACAGAATCTCCTGCTCCTGTAGTGACTTCAGAGCTACTGCTTACCCTCCCTGGCTCAGTGTATGTGTGTGTGCGTGGGGGCGGTGTGTGCACGCACGCTCGTGCCCCATACTGGGGTGGAGCACAGGGCCTTGAGCTCCCCATTGGCTTTTCTGCTCCCGGCCTGAGCCGCCACCGCAGGCTTGTGCAAATGATGGGGAGGCTGCCTGGTGACCTGCCCAGGTCACCCCAGTGACCAGTCCAGCTGTTCTGATGCTGCTGGCCCTGGCCCAGTGTCCACAGCTCAGAGCCCCAATCCCTGGCCCAGATCGACTCGTCATTCAAGTGTCGGCTGGCACAGATGTTCTGCCCTTAGCTGCCAATGGATTTGTAGTTTGTGTAGAGCTGGTACTGAGGCTTGAACTTAGGATCTTACATTCTCACTCGGCTCTGTGGCTTAACGGTGGTGCTCAACCACTTGAGCCACAACTCCACTTCTGACTTTTTGGGGTTCGTTGGAGATAAGAATCTCACAGACTTTCCTGACTGGGCTGGCTTTGAACTTCGATCCTCAGATCTCCACCTGCTGAGGCTGGATGACAGGTGTGAGCTGCAGAGGGGACGCTGAGTGGGTGCGGGAGGGGCTGAGGCAGGAAGAGAGGCCTGGAGGGCGGCACCGGCCGACAGCAGCACGCCACACCTGTTTGTGAAGCCGGGCTGGCCTCGAACCAGCAGGGCAGGGGCTCAGGGCTTTCCCAAGCCAGGCCCCGCCACTCCGGGTGGCTCCTGCTGACCCGCTCCGTCTGCTCTTCTATGTGCACACAGCTTCTGCCCCAAGTTCCTCTCTGGTGACAAACCTCAGCCTCACACAGTGGGGCCACGTTAGGACGGACGGCACTCGGCCCTCGGGGCGTCCTGGCTCAGCCTCGCCTGGACGCGACCGCCCTGCGGCAAGGAGATGTGGGAGCAGCCGGCGTGTGTTTCTCTGCTGTCACCTTCATTCAAAGCAGGGTCTTCAGGAGGGAGAAGAACTTGTCAGTACCAGAAGTTTCCACAGGGTGAGACAGAACAGCACAAGCCAGCCTGCACTCATGTGCTTATAGGAGAGACAGAGAGACAGAGAGACAGAGACAGAGAGACAGAGCACCAGGAGACCATGTATAATCAGACAAACCTCACGCCGGTTACCCTAGCTATTCAGGAGGTTGAGATCTGAGGATCATGGTTCAAAGCCAGCCTGGGCTGCCAAGTCTGTGAGACTCTTATCTTCAGTGAATCACCAAAGACCAGAAGCAAGCTGTGGCTCAAGCGGTAGAGCTCCAGCCTTGAAAGAAAAGGCCAAGCAAGAGTGCAAGGCCAAGTTCATGTCCTCATGTCAGCACAAACACTAAAACGAAAAGGAAAGTTTGATCACACTGTGCCATAAAATTAATGGCGTCCTCTCTCATCTTTCCATTGGATTCTTATTAATTATTTTCCAAAACAGAAACACACACTGTAAATGACCTCTTAAAATACACACAGTGCTGCCCCATTACAAATTCACTTGAGGAGAAACAGCAGATTGATTTATGATCTTAGCTTTATAACATCATAAAATGGATAAAATTACATTAGTGCTGCATCATTTTCCTCCTACACTGACTGATTTTATTTTCTACCCCCACAAGACTGGTTCCATAATTTTTCCTCCAGTGGTATATATAAGAGTCCTTGAAATATGTATTATTAGTATATTTGATAGAACTGAAAAAAAAAGGCAGGGCTAGGTTTTTATCTATGTGAGAAGTAAGGGTATATTTGGTTGACTGGTTTTAGGTTATAGAGTAGCTGTCTCACATATATTTCATACACCCAACTAGAGTTTCCAGGAAATATACATATATATATATATTTTTAAAGTGCATGATAACAAGCAAATTATTGTATATCTAAAGTATCTTAGCAAAAGTAGAGCTTTATTTTTCCCAGTTTCATCTGAGTAGAGAAATACTTGGGGTTATTAATAGACAACTAATTATATTGCAAGCTTTTTTTAATATACTTCCCATTCATTGAAAATAGGAAAGGTTCAAGAAATCCTTTTCTGAGTCAGGGGGTCCCAATTCCTTGTTTTATACAAAAGTATTATTAAGTGTACTGGGGCTTGAATTTGGGGTCTCACACTCTTGCTTGGCTTTTTTTTTTTTTTCCTTGCTCAAGGCTAGCATTCTACTCCTCGAGCCAAACTTCCACTTCCTTGAAATTACTATTTTTTGTTTAAAGAATTTAAGACAGGCTTTGCTGGTAATCCTAGCAACTCAGGCTGACATCTAAGGCTCAAGGTTCAAAGCCAGCCCTGGCAGGTAAGTCCATGAACCTTTATCTCCAATTCATCACCAAAACACTGGAAATGGATCTGTGGTTCAAGTAGAGCACTGGCCTTGAGTGAAAAACGTCAGGGACAGCGCCCAGGCCTGTCATCTGTTTTGCTTGGCTTCAGCGTAGAACGCACAGCAAATCTTGGGGTTCTGTGGCCTCGAAGATGCTACGAGTTGCCAGACAGAAGCCCGTCGGATTCTGCTCCTCACAGCTAAGGACCTAAGGAAGTCATTTGCTTAAGAACACAAAACCACAGGATGGGAAGACCGGTCAGGCTTGCTATGCCTCTGTCTTAGAAGCTTTCCGCCTAGTGGGTTTTCCTGTCTAAATTGTGTCTCCTCTGTGAAGATGCAAAGAAAATGGCACCGTGAGACAGGAAATCAGGGCGACTACCCCCCCCCATCCCAGTGTTGTCTGTGTGTGTGCATATGCGTGTGCGCACGCATGCATGTGTTCCAGTTCTGGGGCTTGAACTCGGGGCCTGAGCGCTGCCCCTGGGCTTTTTCACTCAAGGCTAGGGCTCTACCACTTGAGCCACGGCGCCACTTCTGGCTTTTTGGTGATAAATTGAAAATGAGAGTCTCTTAGACTTTCCTGTCTGGACTGGAGAGGAGAAGAGAAGGGAGGGGAGGGGAGGGGAGGGGGAGGGAGAGGAGGGGAGGGGAAGGGGAGGGGAGGGGAGAATCCTTGTATGCATGATCACTACACAGGCTGCAGGTAGGTGTTCAGAGCTTTCGGCCTGCCTCCTCCTGTGCCCAGAAAGAGGGTGCGCCATTGCGTGAAGGTTTCATAACTGGGTGGCTCAGGTGGCCAAGGGCACGGGAAACCCATCGCTCTGGGGAGGGGTCTGGGTGGGTTGGGATTTGGGTTTTTTAGATATTCTTATTGTTTTTAAGTAGTGGTACAAAGGTGTTTCAATTCAACACACCCATTTATGAATACACAGCAGCTCAATCAAATGTCGCCTTTCCAACCCTCCCTCCCCTCCCCCTCCCCCTCCCCCCCTTTCCCCTTCCCCCCCTCCTCCCTCCAGTTACCAGGTGGTGTTTTCACAGGTGGACATTAAATAAGATGACTGCATTTGCCCCCTCTTCTTCCTCTCTCCATCTGTCTGCCCTCCCTCTGGGATAGGTAGTTCTTAAACCTAGTGGTGTGTGTGTGTGTGTGTGTGTGTGTGTGTGTGTGTGTTAGTATTAGGGCTTGAACTCAAGGCCTGGGTGCTGGTCCTTAGCTATTTCCACTCAAGGCTAGTGTGCTACACATTTGAGCCACAGCTCCACTTCTGCTTTTTGCTGGTTCCTTGGAGATGAGTCTCTGGGACTTTCCTACCTGGACTGACTTTGGCCTGTGATCCTCAGATCTCAGCCTCCTGAGTAGCTAGGATGACAGGCTAAACCCCAGTGTGAGCTGAGGGCCACTGTATTAAGTGTTGTCTCTGTGTTTGCTCTTCAGAAACTTTAAAGCTGCTTTTGAATATTAAAGGATTGAAGAACATAAAGCAACTTCTTTCACCTGTGTGAGCAAAACTAGAATGTGCTTGGGAATAGAAAATGTGAACAGTTCCAGTTAAACTGTCTAACCATTGAGTTAAAAATGAATATGCCAAAAAAAAAAGAAGAGCTTTTGAGGCAAGCCTGGCCTTGGATAAAGATGGTGGTGTTATCTATCTGGATTTATGTCGTCCCCTCAGCGTTGCTGCTGCGTGAAGATGAGGCCATAAACTTATTTTAATGAGGCTGCCGTGGCGGAAAAAATAAATTTATCATCAGAAAGGGCCTTTGAGACGGAGGCTGCTTCGTGAAAACGTCTCAACTGGTGGAAAATTTTGATTTGTGGTTGCTGATGTCACCAGAAATATCACAGGGAGGCGAGGCGGGAGGCCAAGGCTCCGCCGGGAGGTAGGCAGGACTCCGGCCCTGAAAGTCATTCCACAGAACAGGGGAGAGCGGTGAAGAGAAGGCGGCCTCCCGGGAGTGAAGCCCTCCCGCCACACACTTTTTTGTGTGTGTCGGTCCTGGGGCTCGAACGCAGAGCCTGGGCGCTGTCTCCGAGCCTCTTTGTGCTCAAGGCATGGGCTCTACCACTTGAGCCACAGCACCATGCCCAGCCTTATTCTGAGTAGCTTATTGGAGGTAAGAGTCTCACGGGCTTTCCTGCCCGGGCTGGCTTTGAACCATGATCTTCAGATCCCTGCCTCCTGAGAAGCTAGAATGACCGGTGTCTGCACTGGTGAGCACCAGTGCCTGGCTAACAGCACACTTCTCAAAGAGACCGTGTCACTTCTTCAGAAGTGACCACATGGCACCATGACACTGCCCCGCGACGCTGGGGCACCTGGGGCTGGGGGGCCCTCGAGCCACACACGTGTCTGGCGGAGGCCTGGCCGTGCCCTCGAGACACAGGAGGCTGACAGCGCCTCGGGAAACCCTGCACTCCATCCCTGAGGATGGAGCGGGGCGGGAAGCTTGGTCACCATCAGAAGCCAGGAACTCCATCCAGGCCAGGTGAAGAGCTGCGGTTCCTGTGACATGGAGTCGGGAGACCTAAAGATGACTTCTCAGTCCGCTGCGTGGCCAGGAACTCCATCCCGGCCAGGTGAAAGAGCTGCGGTTCCTGTGACATGGAGTCGGGAGACCTAAAGATGACTTCTCAGTCCGCTGCGTGGCCAGGAACTCCATCCCGGCCAGGTGAAAGAGCTGCGGTTCCTGTGACATGGAGTCGGGAGACCTAAAGATGACTTCTCAGCCCGCCGCCTGGCCCATGCCTGCCGCCCCAGCTACTTGGGATGCAGAGCGCTGAGGAGTGCAGCTCCAAGTCAGGCTGAGCAGGAAAGTCCCGGAGACTCTTCCCTCTCATTAATCACAGAAAGAAAAGGAAGAAGAGAAACGCCGCAAGTAGCAAACCAACTCAGGGACAGGGCTTAGGCTCGGAGTTCAAGCCCCAGGAGGGACACCAAAAGAAAGAAGGGGGGGGAAGGGAGGGAGGGAGGGAGGGAAAAATCAAGAGGGAAACACATGTTTATTTTCATTCCTTTGGCAAATATCAGTGGGCCCAAGTACTTTTGCCAGTCAATGCTGGACAGAAACAAAAAAGGTTTTTTTTGTTTTGGGTTTTTTTTTTTGGCCAGTCCTGGGGCTTGGACCCAGGGCCCGAGCACCATCCCTGGCTTCTTCTTGCTCAAGGCTAGCACTCTGCCACTTGAGCCACAGCGCCACTTCTGGCCGTTTTCTGTATATGTGGTGCTGGGGAATCGAACCCAGGGCCTCATGTATGGGAGGCAGGCACTCTTGCCACTAGGCCATATCCCCAGCCCCACAAAAAAGTTTTAAATGATGTAAAGAAAAATAAACACCCCAAAGTGATAAAAAACAAAATTTCAAACCATGAAGAGAGCTACATCACATAGTAGCCGAAAGAAACAAAATGAGGGAACACAGAGCTATCTAAAATAAGTTTATGTAGCAATAAAGAAAAAAGAAAAACATTAGAAACACCTATTAAAATATTCATTTGCAAATAAAAAGAAAATTGTCACCTCAGGGATTTTCAAGTACACCCAACCCAGCCCAAGATAATAGAAAGGTTATCCAAGTGAAAAAATAAGGGACAATTCCACTTCAGGGAAGAACTGGCGCACAGCTTTCCGCTGTCATCCCCGCTACTCAGGAGGCTCCCACGAGAGGACCATGGTTCAAAGACAGCCGGGCAGGAAAACCCGTGAGACTCTCATCTGCAGTGAACCCGCACAAAGCCAGAAGTGGTGGTGTGGCTCAGGTGGTACAGGACCAGCCTCGGCCGGAAAAAGCCAAGCACAAGAGAGAGGCCACAGAGGAGACACGGTCCCCACATGTGGGAGCCCAGGAGGCCATGGAGGAGGCCAGGAGGAGGCTGTGGAGGAGGCCAGGAGGAGGCTGTGGAGGAGGACAAGAGGAGGCTGTGGAGGAGGCCAGGAGGAGGCTGTGGAGGAGGCCAGGAGGAAGCTGTGGAGGAGGCTGTGGAGGAGGCCAGGAGGAGGCCAGGAGGAGGCTGTGGAGGAGACCGTGGAGGAGGCCAGGAGGAGGCCAGGAGGAGGCCATGGAGGAGGCCAGGAGGAGGCCGTGGAGGAGGCCAGGAGGAGGCCGTGGAGGAGGCCAGGAGGAGGCTGTGGAGGAGGCCAGGAGGAGGCCGTGGAGGAGGCCGTGGAGGAGGCCGTGGAGGAGGCCAGGAGGAGGCCGTGGAGGAGGCCAGGAGGAGGCCGTGGAGGAGGCCAGGAGGAGGCTGTGGAGGAGGCCAGGAGGAGGCCAGGAGGAGGCTGTGGAGGAGGCCAGGAGGAGGCTGTGGAGGAGGCCGGGAGGAGGAGGAGGCTGTGGAGGAGGCCAGGAGGAGGCCGTGGAGGAGGCCAGGAGGAGGCCGTGGAGGAGGCCAGGAGGAGGCTGTGGAGGAGGCCAGGAGGAGGCCGTGGAGGAGGCCAGGAGGAGGCTGTGGAGGAGGCCAGGAGGAGGCCGTGGAGGAGGCCAGGAGGAGGCTGTGGAGGAGGCCAGGAGGAGGCTGTGGAGGAGGCCAGGAGGAGGCCAGGAGGAGGCCGTGGAGGAGGCCCAGGAGGAGGCCAGGAGGAGGCGGTGGAGGAGGCCGTGGAGGAGGCTGTGGAGGAGGCCGTGGAGGAGGCCAGGAGGAGGCCAGGAGGAGGCCGTGGAGGAGGCCAGGAGGAGGCCAGGAGGAGGCCAGGAGGAGGCCAGGAGGAGGTTGTGGAGGAGGCCAGGAGGAGGCTGTGGAGGAGGCCAGGAGGAGGCCGTGGAGGAGGCCAGGAGGAGGCCGTGGAGGAGGCCGTGGAGGAGGCCGTGAGGAGGCCAGGCCAGGAGGAGGCCAGGAGGAGGCTGTGGAGGAGGCCTGTGGAGGAGGCCTGGAGGAGGCCGTGGAGGAGGCCAGGAGGAGGCCGTGGAGGAGGCCAGGAGGAGGCCAGGAGGAGGCTGTGGAGGAGGCTGTGGAGGAGGCCAGGAGGAGGCCGTGGAGGAGGCTGTGGAGGAGGCTGTGGAGGAGGCCAGGAGGAGGCTGTGGAGGAGGCCGTGGAGGAGGCCAGGAGGAGGCAGTGGAGGAGGCCAGGAGGAGGCCGTGGAGGAGGCCAGGAGGAGGCTGTGAAGGAGGCCAGGAGGAGGCCGTGGAGGAGGCCGTGGAGGAGGCCGTGGAGGAGGCCAGGAGGAGGCCGTGGAGGAGGCCAGGAGGAGCCCGTGGAGGAGGCTGTGGAGGAGGCTGTGGAGGAGGCCAGGAGGAGGCCGTGGAGGAGGCTGTGGAGGAGGCCAGGAGGAGGCCGTGGAGGAGGCCATGGAGGAGGCTGTGGAGGAGGCCAGGAGGAGGCCGTGGAGGAGGCTGTGGAGGAGGCTGTGGAGGAGGCTGTGGAGGAGGCCAGGAGGAGGCTGTGGAGGAGGCCGTGGAGGAGGCCAGGAGGAGGCCGTGGAGGAGGCCGTGGAGGAGGCCGTGGAGGAGGCTGTGGAGGAGGCCAGGAGGAGGCCGTGGAGGAGGCCGTGGAGGAGGCCAGGAGGAGGCCGTGGAGGAGGCCAGGAGGAGGCCGTGGAGGAGGCCAGGAGGAGGCTGTGGAGGAGGCCAGGAGGAGGCCAGGAGGAGGCTGTGGAGGAGGCCAGGAGGAGGCTGTGGAGGAGGCTGTGGAGGAGGCTGTGGAGGAGGCCAGGAGGAGGCCAGGAGGAGGTTGTGGAGGAGGCCAGGAGGAGGCCGTGGAGGAGGCCGTGGAGGAGGCCAGGAGGAGGCCGTGGAGGAGGCTGTGGAGGAGGCCAGGAGGAGGCCGTGGAGGAGGCCAGGAGGAGGCCGTGGAGGAGGCCGTGGAGGAGGCCAGGAGGAGGCCGTGGAGGAGGCCAGGAGGAGGCTGTGGAGGAGGCCAGGAGGAGGCTGTGGAGGAGGCTGTGGAGGAGGCCAGGAGGAGGCCGTGGAGGAGGCTGTGGAGGAGGCTGTGGAGGAGGCCAGGAGGAGGCCGTGGAGGAGGCCAGGAGGAGGCTGTGGAGGAGGCCAGGAAGAGGCTGTGGAGGAGGCTGTGGAGGAGGCCAGGAGGAGGCCGTGGAGGAGGCCAGGAGGAGGCTGTGGGGGAGGCCAGGAGGAGGCCGTGGAGGAGGCCAGGAGGAGGCTGTGGAGGAGGCCAGGAGGAGGCCAGGAGGAGGCCAGGAGGAGGCTGTGGAGGAGGCCAGGAGGAGGCCGTGAAGGAGGCCAGGAGGAGGCCGTGGAGGAGGCCAGGAGGAGGCTATGGAGGAGGCCGTGGAGGAGGCCGTGGAGGAGGCTGTGGAGGAGGCTGTGGAGGAGGCCGTGGAGGAGGATGTGGAGGAGGATGTGGAGGAGGCCGTGGAGGAAGCTGTGGAGGAGCCTGTGGAGGAGGCCGTGGAGGAGGCCATGGAGGAGGCCAAGGGGAGGCCGTGGAGGAGGCCAGGAGGAGGCTGTGGAGGAGGCCAGGAGGAGGCCAGGAGGAGGCTGTGGAGGAGGCCAGGAGGAGGCCAGGAGGCTGAGGCCTGAGCTCCCCTCTGCCTGCTGCGTGCGTCCCTGCAGACCCTTGGGCATGGTGGCCTCAGTGGCACAGGGTGCCAGGGAGCTGCTCTTCCCACGCCCCTGATTCCAGTGCCTGCCTTGGCGCCGGATTCTCCTTTGGTCTCACAGAGTGAAATCTTCCCTTGAGCAGACACGAGCGGACACGAGTGGATGTGTGGGGCAGAGCCTCAGAACCAGCCGAGAGCCCGGCCAGGAGCCCAGCCAGGAGGGACGGCACTGCTCACGGTAGCACTGGCCCTGTGTGTGTGTGTGTGTGTGTGTGTGTGTGTGCATGCATGTGCACGTGTGTGCTGAGACTTGAACTCAGAGCCTGGGTGCTTTCCCTCGACCTTCTCCTTCCCAGCTGGTGCTCTACCACTTTAGCCACAGCTCTGCCTCTGACATTTTGCGGGTTCACTGGGACGAGAGTCTCATGGACGTTCCTAGCCCAGCTGGCTTCAAACCACAGCTCTCACCTCTCAGTCTCCTCAGTCAGTAGCTGGGGTGGCAGGCGCGAGCCACTAGCAGAACTCGCCACATTTTTATAAGGACTAAAGAAATGAATGTCAGTACTTACATGTTCTCCTAACACATACACGACAAATCAGTCAACAAAGAACGTGTGCTAGTGTTTATTGTTAGCATCTCCTGAGTGCTTTCTCCTCCTTCCTGTCAACATTAGACCTCAGGCCAGTGCATGTGAACGCCACACTTGCCTTGCTAAGCAGCGAGTAGAGTGGCTGCCATCTTGACGCTGGCCTGAGCTCTGTCTCCCTTCCATGGCCCCCCATCGCCATCCCCATCTCTGTCTCCCTTCTGTGGCCCCCCCCATTCCCAGCTGTCTCCCTTCCGTGGACCCCATCTCCTTAGCTTGAGCATGTAAAGAAGAGCCCCACTTTCTGCACAATTAATTTCATTCATTCCTTCATTGGCTTGCTTGTTCACTCATTGCTGCCATCGCAGAGCTCAGGAGACAGGAGCTCACAGGGGGAGCAGACCGGGGTGGGGGTGGGGATCGTGCGGTCTGGAGGGGGTCATTAGAGCACCATTTTGTTCTGCAGAGACAGCAGCTCTAAGTCCCCAGTGCCACGGCAGAGATGCTGTGTGGAGGGGGAGGGGTGCTGTGTGGAGGGGGAGGGGTGCTGTGTGGAGGGGGAGGGGTGTGTATGGAGGGGAGGGTGTGTGTGGAGGGGGAGGGGTGCTGTGTGGAGGGGGAGGGGTGCTGTGTGGAGGGGGAGGGGTGCTGTGTGGAGGGGGAGGGTGTGTGTGGAGGAGGAGGGGTGCTGTGTGGAGGGGGAGGGGTGCTGTGTGGAGGGGGAGGGGTGCCGTGTGGATGGGGAGGGGTGTGTATGGAGGGGAGGGGTGCTGTGTGGAGGGGGAGGGGTGCTGTGTAGGGGGAGGGGTGCCGTGTGTAGGGGGAGGGGTACATGTGGAGGGGGAGGGGTGCCATGTGGAGGGGGAGGGGTGCCGTGTGGAGGGAGAGTTCCTAAGCAGGGTTCCCGTAGCTTCCATCTCTACAGTTTCTCTGGGAAGTGTGCAGGGTGTAATTCTTAAATAATAGAGTGCAGAGACTATTGGTACAATTAAAATAGCAAGATAATAGGGGAAATGATACTGCTCACGGAGGAAGTGTTTCTCTGGAGACCGGGGATTTACATCCCCTCAGGACAGCGCATCCCCTCTGCTGGGGAGCCGTACGTTTCTTTATTGCAAAAATAAAGCAGGAAGGGAGGAAAAATGAACCCCGAATAAATCCCAAAGCTGGACATGATGCAGAGAAAAGGGAGGGGGTTGTTGGATCCAAGGCCATCAATTTCCATTCTCAAGGGTCTCGGATAGACCCCCACCCCCACCCCACAGCTATAAAAGGGTAACTACGCGGAGACTGTGAGCAGAACGGGCCGGGCCGGTGCCACGGGTGGCGGTCGTGGGGTCCAGTTTTGTGTGCACTCGGGTAAAGCCTGAACTAAGTACTGCAAGTACAGGCAGCATCACATTGGTGGTGGGGGTCAGAGCATGGGGTAATTTCTTTTCCACTTTGGTTTCCATTAATGTTGCTCATACAACGAATCATTGTGAAAAGCCATTAAGGTGCCTTGGTGACAATTGGAAAACCAATTATAAATTCCTGTGTCTCTGAAATGAGGCTGAAGCCACGGTGCAGAGCCTCTGCCGGCAGAGGCAAAGCCTTTGCGCTCAAAGGTTTTCTTTTCTTTTCTGCCTGAATAGAAGAAAGACTTTGTTTAAAGAAAAATAAGTGTTTTTTTTTTGTTGTTGTTTAGTGTGTGCCAGCACTGGGGCTTGAACTCAGGACTTGTTTTTCTCGTTTGGCTTCTTTGCTCATGAGTTGATACTCCACCATTTGAACCACAGCTCCATTTCTGGCTTTTTGCTGGTGAAGTGGAGAGAAGAGTCTTATGAACTTTTTCTGCCCAGGCTGACTTTGAACCCTAATCCTGAGATCTGAGCCCCCCAGGTAGCTGGTATGACAGTGTGAGCCACCAGCTCTCAACCAGAACAGGTATTTCTATCTCATTTATCCTGCATCCACAGTGTTTACCCCAGAAACATGGCCTATTCCGGCCAAAAAATGTGGCCAGGTATTGGTGGCTCCCGCCTGTCATCCCAGCTACTCAGAAGGCTGGGATCTGAGGATCTCGGTTCGAAACCAGCCTGGCTTTGTGAGATCAGTAAAGAACTGGAAGTGGCACTGTGGCTCGGGTGGTAGAGCACCAGCCTTGAGCAAAAGGGCTCAGGGACAATGCCCAGGCACTGGCCAGGCCCCATTATTAACACATGCACACATACATGTGCACACGCACACACACATACTTTCAATGAACTCCCCATCTTTGAGACCGACCCCAAGTAGACGTGACCACTTGTCCAGTCTCTGCCCGACTGGGAGGCCGGGGCCTACACCTGATCGTTTGCCCTAAAGATGGGTTCCACATGTGGCACCGGCGCTCACACCTGCCATCCCCACGGCTCTGAGGCTGAGGGGAGGCTCACAGCCAACCTGGGCTGGAAAGAAACATCGGAGAGACCCCATCTTCAACACATGTGCAAAAATCTGGGCTGGGTACATGGTTCAGGCAGGAGAGGGCCAGCCATAAGCCAAGGTGCTGAGCCCAACCAGAGGAGCTACAAGATAAATAGATAGGTAGATTAGATAAATAGATGGACAGATGATAGAGAGATAGATAGATGGACAGATTAGATGCATAGATTAGATAGGTGATAGATAGACATATGATGGACAGATAGATGATAGATAGATGATGGATGGACAGATAGATGATGGATAGATTAGATACATAGATTAGACGATAGATACATAGATGATAGATAGATAGACAGATAGATAGATAGATAACCGTAACAAGAGGGTGCCCCATCTGCCGGACCCCACAAGCCGGCCCGTGCCCAGGCCCGCCGCGGGTCCCCGGGCTGCAGAGGGCCAGGCCAGGGCAGCTGGCAGGATGGCCCTGGCTCCGGTGCAGACCCAGGCCCAGCGGCCCCGAGGCCAGGGCCGGCGCCTGAGGAGCCGGAGGCCGTGGTCACCGGGGCAGCTCCGCGGTCATCGCCTTGCACCTGGATGACGGTGTCCACATCTCTCCCGCTGTCTGCTCATCTCTGCCTCTCTCGCACGTGTGCATACATGCATGTGCACGCACACCCATGTGTGCACAGTCAATCCGCCCGCCCCCACACCCGTGCACGAAGACCTGGTGAGCGTGTCCTGTGGACACAGCCGTTTCCCTGCGGGCTGGGGGCTTCCTTAAAAGGAGATGGGCTTCTGATCGGACAGGGGCATGACTTGCACATGCAAATCAGAGGTGCATCCTGCAGTCTCCCCAGCAAAGCACGGCCGGCTGCCTTTCTCTGATTACATCTGAGCATCCACACGGCCCCAGCTGCCTCTGCAATTCAGTGCCAATGCCGCAGAGAGCACCACTGCCCGTAGACGTCCCGATATTGTACCGACTCTGCCGCCTCCGGTGCTCACGCCTGCCATCCCAGGTACTCAGGAGCTGAGGTCTAAGGATCGTGGTTCAAGGCCAGCACAGGGAAGGAAAGTTCCTGAGATTCTTATCCCCAATGAGCCACCATAAAGCAGGAAGTGGTAGAGAGAACCAGCCTTGAGCAAAGAAGGTTAAGGGAGAATGCCCAGGCTCTGAGTTCAAGCCCCACTACTGGCATCAAAAGAAAAATACTGTACTAACACAGCTTTAAGTATATTTAAATTTGCTTCTGACCAGTTCCAGGAGAATTGCCTCGGCCTCACTGAAATCCTTGCCGGCCACATTCTGCGCGCAGTGCGTGGACACCCCCAGGAAGCAGGCTCACGGCTGCGTATTTCACGCAGGGTGATCGGTGAAATGAAGCCAACACTGCTGGCTCACAGACTCTTCTGACAGTTCCTCGGTGGGGCTGGAGAGCGCCGAGCCCAAGAGTCACAGAGGAGGTCAAGGAATTCACGCAGCTCACTCACCTAAAGGATGCTTTGTGAGCTACTGCTGGGAGAACTCGAGGGAACCCTGTGTTACGGATGGGCATGGTGGTGATGGTGACGGTGGTGGTGGCGGCGGTGGTAGAAGCTGGGGGGTGCCGATTCTGCCCACCAGCGATTCAGTATCTTGGCTCATTTCCCGACACTCTGGGTCCTTGGCCAGGGCTATCACTAGGCACCAGCTGCTCCACAGCACCCAGCGGGCGGGCAGAGCAGAAGGCCCGCCCGCCCCCAGGAGAGGGACGGCAGAGGGGTGAGGGCCGGGCGCGATCCCGGGCCTTTCCACTCACAGCCGGCCCTCTTCCATTTGAGCCACAGCTAGCTCCACAGGCTGCTTTTGCTGACTCATTGAAGAGTCTCACGGACTTTCCTGCCCACGCTGGCTTTGAACCCCATCCTCAGATCTCAGCCTCCCGAGTGGCGGGGATGACAGACAGACGGGAGCCACCAGCCCAGCAACACACTCTTCTCTTTCAAGTCAAATACAACATCTGTGACCTTGAGATTCACCTTCAGACCCCAATTCCAGGCCTCCAGACACCAGAGCCTCGTTAGTCCCTACCGTTCCCATGAGCCACCAGCCCTCCCGGGAGAAACCTGAGCCAGTGTGGGTAACCGGGCTGGGAGAAACGATGTGACAAGGAGAGAGGACAGAGGGGGCTTTTGTAAAAACGGGACAGGTCACACATGCCTGTGCACGTACGCGCGTACGTGTGCGCGCGCACACACACACACAGAGGCCCAGAAGGCTGGCCCCCGTCTCCCAGGGAGGTTAGCTTTAGGGAGGTGTAATGGGGAGGACAGTGGCGTCCATGCATCGGATGAAAGGCACAGGGACTGCTCTGTTATGGCCGTGGGATTTCATGGTGAAAGTGCAGGTTGTAGTTGGCTCAGTCTCACCGTGGGGTAGAAGCCCTGCGTTCTAAGCCATGTACCATGGTCCACCTTCACTGCTCTACCAGCCGGGCCCAAGAATGCAAGGGGCGCCTGTCAACTTGGGTCAAGGATGAGGCTGGGACTTTTCTTCAAATCTGAGTCACTGATGTCCACTGAAAGTATCTATATTATATCTGTGGGTTCCTATGCATATGAATAGATGGGTGTCATGTATATGGCATAGCATATAGAGTAACTCTAATAACGTTGCGCCTGACAATCTCAGCTGGGTGTGTGGGCAGGGGTAGAGGAATAGAGCTGACCCTTTTCTCTTTCTTTTTAAATTTTTGTGCCAGTCCTAGGGCTGGAACTCAGGGCCTCAGAGAGTGCTCTCTCTGAGCTGGTGCTCTACCACTCACTCGAGCCACAGCTCCACTCATGGCTTCTTTGGTGGTTAACTGGAAATAAGTCTCATGGTTCTTCCTGCCCAGGCTGGCTTTGAACTGAGCTCCTCGGATCTCAGCACCAGCACCTGGCTTCATCACCCTCTCAGTCAGGCATTTTGGAATTCTCCAGGACAGAATTCATGTCATCTATGAGTAACTGGATGTGTTTTTAATTATCCTTTTCTATTTTTTACCCCCTAAACAGCCACAAAGAAGTGTGTATAAATGAAGGCAAGCAGCAGTGTCCGTATAGGAGATGGAAGGCAGGTTTGAATGAGAGGCATGGGAGATAGTCGGGGGATTTCCTGAGGGGAGGGAGAGCCGTTTAGACAGAGGTGAAAATAGTCCAGGTGCTTCTAGAAACTCCTGACAAGATGTTTTGGCTTTCTAAGGAGCACCTCTGGGACTGGGGTATCCGTAATTGTGTTCTCCCTTCCTCCGGGCCTCTCCCCTCTCTCTTTTGCTCACTCACTCATCAGTGAACAATGGAACCTCACCTTCCACCTTTCCTTGAGACTGGGGCCCCCGCAGGGGACCTGACACTTGGGCTCACTGGCTGGTGCTCTACCAACTGAGCCACGGTCCCAACCCCTCCCTCCATCTAACTCCAGCCTGCCACCCTTCACCAAGGGCCTCCCCAAGGTCCTCGGCAAAAGATGCTGAGACTCAGCCGATCAACACCCCAAGGACATCACTCCAAACCTCATGAAAAATAGACAATAAGGCTCCATCCTGTGGGGAAGGTAAAATGGTGCAGCCACTCTGAGAAATCATACAGCAGTTTCTCAAAAAATCCCACTGGTATACGCCAGAGAAGTGAAAGCAGAGACTCAGGTGAAATCACACAACTGTGTCCCGAGCAGCATTGGTCACAATAGTCAGCGGGTGGAAGTAAACCATCAAAGTTCATCAAATATGAATGGAGAAACAAGATGTGGCACACACAGACACTGGAATATGATTCACCCTTGACAAGGAAAGACATTCTGAGGTCACGTGGAAGAACCTTGAAGACACTGTGAAAAGTGAGGTAAAGCAGTCATGAAAGGTCAAACACTACGGGACTCCACTTATACAAGGGACCCGAGACACAGAAAGTAAACCGGTGCTGACAGGGTGGGGTGGGGCACAGGTGGAGAGTTGCCCTTTTTTGCCACTAGGAAAAATTGTGTTTCTCATTGTAGTGATGTTGGGCTCTGCAGCCAGTGACTGGCCAGGCGATCAAGGGTGCAGGGCAGTGAATTGGCAGGTCCAGACTATGAGGGGAACACAGACTGTCACTACGGGGGGCTGGGGGAGATTTGCAGAATGGGCCTGGGCCTCCTACCCTGGGACTTTGTACCAATGAAGTTTTATTGCCACAGGGCAACATCTAGTTGAGTAGTGAAGGCAGAGACTCCCTAACTCTTTCAGCCTGACTCTACTGGATCCTGGCTAGACCTACCTCAAAGGTAAGGCTGTGACAATGGGCTGGGGGCATGACCAGCTATGACCGGCCAATCGCATGCAGGAGATTATAACGTTCCTAAGCATCTCTCTCCTATTTGATGTCCACTGAATAAACTACGTTTGCCCCACCCCTCACCATAGCCTGTCATCTGCACTTCCTGTGTACCATGTGAATCTCAGTACCAGTACTCAGCTACTCAGATCAAAGGGGAGGCCCCAAAGCACTTTATAGGCTCTCCCTTTGCGTTGTGTGTGACATGTCAGGCAGAGCATGGCCTTGACACTCTCTATATGGAGAACATTATGGTTTAAGGTGACACCTGTGAGGCACTGGGTTGACAGAGTGGACCATAGTGACTTTCTGATAGAACTTGGTTAGGCTGAACTACAGGCTACTGAACTACAGGATACAGCTTAGCCAGGAGTCCCATGGTTGGGCAGGAGTACAAATCCCAGGATTCCTGTGGTTAAGCTAAACTACAAATTCCAGGATTTCCTTTGCTGCAGTTCTCAGGTTAGAGTCCAGAGCCCAAGCGAGGTTCCAGGGCAGATGAAAAGCAGCTACCGCCAGTTGCTCCACATGCCACCATTCCGTCAGCCGCTAGCCCAGTGCTCCCTCATCTTCCTGCTCTCAGCTTTGGATTCCACAATTCCTTGGCCAGACATGGACAGTTGGTTTTGCTGTACAGGAACTCGGTCAGCGAGATAACAGAGAACCCACACTTTGAGAGCTCAAATTGGGAGTCTTTACTGCAGAGCCAGCGACTGCCGGGTGGACTCCTGTCCCAAAGACCTGCAGCCCCTCGAACACACTCCACATGGCTAGAAAACCGAGCTGTGAGAGCAGGAGAGGGAAGGAAGAGCAGAAAAACAACACCAACAAACCAGATCAGCTCCAATGGAGAGCAGCGGTGGGACGCCATGGTGACCACAGGAGAGCCAGGAGCCAAGAGGCATGGTGCAAGCATTTCCCCCCACCACACCCCCCCTCGGGTCCTCTGCTCCTCCCATTAGCCCCCAGGTCCACCTATACCCAAACTCCCTGCCCATAATGGGCCACTCCCACTCACCATTCAGACCTACCTACTTCCCCTTTAGCCCCAGAGAAGCTGCCTCCTGGATGAGGTGCTGCCGCAATGTTGCTCCCTCTCCCGTGGGAGATATGGCCCCACTAATAAACCTCCTTATAAGCCTTCTCCGTTCCAGGACTATCTCCGCATGGTCCCCTGGGATGGCTGGGACATATCCTTTCACATGGCATCATGGCACCTGAGCTGGTCTGGACCTAAATAGGGACAGGGGCAGGGGCCAGGGTCACAGGAAACTCTTTCAAGTCTTGCAAGTTCAAGGAACAGGACTGACAGGTCCAGTAACCTATCATCCAAGTCCCCACCCCCATGGGACTTCAAGACCCCTAGGCATTCAGGCCTGCCCACCCTCTGGGGGTGGGACTTCCCTTCCTGTAGGAATTCAGGCCTGCTCATCATCTGGGGGTGGGACTTCCCTTCCTCTAGGAACTCAGGCCTGCTCATCATCTGGGGGTGGGACTTCCCTTCCTCTAGGAACTCAGGCCTGCTCATCATCTGGGGGTGGGACTTCCCTTCCTCTAGGAACTCAGGCACTCACATCACGTGGAGATGGGACAGTCCCTGCCTCCACCAAGAAGACAGGATGGCACCAGTTAAACCCAATTCCCTATCATCTACCACATGGCCAAGATGGCACTGTTTAGATCCAGTGTCCTTATTTCAGCTTCAAGATGAAGTGTCCTGGGTCCAGCAAAACATCTTGTCTCCCCATCAGTGACAGATCCGGCCCACCTGCAGGGCCCTGTCCCTCACTGTGGCCTGCTCCCTGCCACTTCCCAAGCCCCGGGGCCCCAAGAACTGAAGTCCTGCAGCAGCCCCGATGAGATATCCCACCATGTCTACGTCAGGTCTCCTACGGCTCTGCTGGAAGCCAAGTATCCAGGTGACAGGAAATGGTGGTCCCAGCAGAACCACCCCGTTATCTGGCTTGCCTCACAGGGGAAGGAACTAGGCTCCCAGTGGCCCAACAGATGGAAAAACAGGAAAACTAGAGGGGGACCCCACAGCAGAAGCTCCACAGTGGCAGTCTGCCAGGCCTGAATCATGACCTACCCGTGAACGACCTTGACCCCCAGAGGCCTCTGGCTCTTGCAACTTCACTTTCTGGAAGGGAACTTTGGGGGAAGGGGGAACTTTGTGTCAGAAAAGATTTGCTATGAAGGAAATGTGGTGTGGGTGTAGAGTTGAAGTAAACCCCATTTTTGAGGAAGTAGCCATTTTGTTGACTGTTTAAACTATGAGTAACCCAGGCCACCAATTCTTATTAGGGCCCAGCTGGTCAGGAAACTCCCTGCTTAACTCTAACTGCCTTAGAATGTCTCTAGCCCTGAGCCAAGCAGATTTGTACCCGTATCCTAATCTTGCTTCAACACCTGATTGCTGTAACTTTGTGGTTTTTTACTTTTATAAGCCCTGTGAAATCCCAGCTCAGGCCTTCCTCCTAACCTCTGCTGCACTGGAGTGTAGGACGAGGCCCGATCTGCAGCCCGTCTGCATAAAGCCTTGCTTTTGCATTTTGGAACGTCTGGCTCTCGGTGGGCATAACAGTGGGGAGGAGCCTTGGAGGATGGCAGGTCTGCAGACATGTCCCCCATTCCGCGTGTGCAAGAGGAGTCAGCATCAGGGCTGGGACTAATGGGGAAAAGTCATTCTGCAGAAATTCCACAGCGACTGTAGAAATGATGGGCATTCGCCTACCTGCTGTCACAGTCACGCCAGGCTCTGCGCCGGGCCCTGCGCAGCCTTCCCACGGGTAATTCTGCAGAGTTATGGCTCTGCCGGCTGGGATGTGAGGCACGTGGCATGGGCTGTACCCAGACGCTGCGTGCACCCAGGACAGCACCCGCCAGTGTGGCGTGTTCACAGAAAAGTAACAATCAATCAGTCTGGATCCGCTGCCAAGGACTGGCTCCTATTGTTTTCAGTGTCACACTGATCTTTTACAAGGAAGGAATGTCACAATAAACAAGAACAATCTCAGCCATCATTGGAGGATAAAATTGGGTGTATGTGGTAATAAAAAGAGGCAATCTGAAATTTTCACATCGAGCCTCTTCCCGAAAAAGAGACTTCTAGGTGAGTGTGACCCAGAATCAAGCAAAGGCCCTGGAGCTACAGCCTGGACATTGAACTTGTTCATGAATCGGAAGGAAACAACGGATTCTTTTCCCCGGCACTGAGGGACTGCTGGTCCGGGGACATGGACTCAGGGCCTGTGTGCTGACCCTGAGCTTTTCACTCAAGGCTCCAATGCTGGAGCCACAACTCTACTTTGGGCTTCTGGCTGGTTCACTGGAGGTAAGAGTCTCACAGACTTTCTTGCCTGGGCTGGCTTCAAACTGTGATCTGAATAGCTGGGATGGCAGGCGGGAGCCAGGGTTCAGGGCTTGTGTCTGTTTTTTATGAGTCAGGCTTTTTCCTTCTGCTCTTTCCCAGCAGGCACATTGTTCTCATGCTGATTCAGGTAGCACTCAGTGGGGAGTCGGGAAGGGTTTGATCAAGGATCTCCACAGAGATTCACCTTGGGAGTTCAAAGGATGAGGGCGGCCATACCCTCCAGAGGCCTGAGTGGAAGCATGCAACCACCAAAGCTGTCCACCTGGGCTCCACCTCTTCTGGGAGGGACAGGAGAGGGGCTACCACCTCTGGGAGAGGGAGGAGGAGTAGGAGGTAGAAGAGGGAGAGGAAGAGGAGGTGGAGGAAGGAGAGTGAAGGATTGACCCCCCACCCAGTTTGCCCAGGCCCATACAGGTATCAGGCAAAACCCCAGGTATGCGATGACCTGCTTTGATGTGCAGGCAGGGCAGTTCACCCAAGCCCAGCTGTAAACAATCCATTGTGGGTCCAAGGAAAAGCCACCAATTTCTGGACCTAGTGGCACTTTCAATGACCTCTGCCTCCTTGCTCAGATCCCTTACAAGCCTGGTCCCAAATTCACCCCCTCGCACAACCTCCTGTCATCCCTGCCACTCTGGAGGCTGAGATCTGAGGATCCTGGGTCAAAGCCAGCCTGGGCCAGAAATGCCACGAGCTGCTTATGTCGAGGACAGTGCCTGGGTCCTGAGTTCATGCCCTAGGCTCAGTGCCCACACGCACACACGTTCAAATTCACGAGGCTACGCGGAGGTGGAGCGTGAACCCACGGGTTCTGGTCTAGCCAGTGTGTGCACAGCTCCTGTGCTTCTGCCCAGCCTAACCCTAACCCCCTCCCCACCACAGACGTGTAACCCCGACCCCCTCCTCAGGGACGCCTAACCCTAACCCTCCCCGCCCAGGACGCAGGCAGACAAGACTTCCCGTGGCATAGGAGCACCAAGTCCTAGCTAGGGATGTGCAGCAAGCGGCCAACAGCCAGCAGGCTTTCCTCCACTCACCTCTGCCCCCAGGGCCCCTGTTATTGACAAGGTGGTGTACAGAGGGGGTACAGTTATATAATAAGGTAGTGAGTCTGGACCCAAGCCCCCCACGTGGGGTGTGTGAGCACACACGAGCGTGCCAGCACTGGGCCTGGCCCTCGAGGCCTCCAGCGCTTGTTGAGCTGTTTGCTGGAGGCTGGTGTGCTCACACACGAGCCACAGCTCCACTTGCAGCCTTTGGCTGGCCCACTGGAGATAAGTCTCTGCCCTGGCTGAGTGCCGGGATGACCTGGCAAACCTTTGTCCTGGACCTAGCTCATCTGCTTCACCTGACAGGCTTGTTGCACCCATCTCCCTGCAAACGGTGCAATTCCAGTCTTCTTGATAGCTAAATAATCGTTCTCTCTTTTCTTTTTTGAGGTGTGAGGCCTGGACTCAATTCAGTACCTGGCAGTTTGGCTCACTGGCTAGTGCTCTACCCACCAAGCCACTCCTCCAACCCTGCTAAATAATTCTCTCTCAAATAATAGTTCACTCTTCTTTATAACTAATCTTCTCCCCCCCTTTCTTGCTCTGAGTGTGTGTGTGTGTGTGTGTGTGTGTATCACAACCAATGTTCACCAGCCTTTTAAAGGTTTTCTCAATAGCAAAAGACAGAATGCACCGTGTGATGAAGCCCCGGTTCTTCCCACTGCAGAAGTGAGGGCAGGTTGAGTAGTGCAGACAGCACCCCCAGGGCAGGAGGGTAGGGCGCCCTGGGGGGGGGGGGAATCACCGTTTCCCAGGGAGGGGGAAGGCGCCATTTCCCCAGGGGCACTGTTGGAGGGGACACCATTCTGGAGGGGTAGCACTGTTCTCCAGGGGAACAGCTGGGGGGACATCAGTCCCCAGGGGCCACTGTTTGGGGGAGACACCATTTGGGGGCACCATTCCCAGGGGCACATGGCACAGACAGCCCTGGGGACAGTCTGCAGACGAGGACAGGAGGACATTCTTCAGGCCGGGAGGTGAGCCAATGCGTGCGCCAGCCTGCTTGCCCTGCAGTGTCACTGGAAGGGAAAAGATACCAGGGGGAGAGAGATGTATGAATATTGCTCAAAATTAATTCACCTTTAAAAAATATCCAGTCATGGGGCTGGCAATGTGGCTCAGCGGTAGAGTGCCTAGCATGCAGGAAGCCCTGGGTTCGACTCCTCAGTACCACATACACAGAACAAGCCAGAAGTGGCGCTGTGGCTCAAGTGATAGAGTGCTGCCTTGGGCAAAAGCAGCTCAGGGTCATGGCCCCAGCCCTGAGTTCAAGCCCCAAGACTGGCATACACACACACACACACACACACACACACACACACACACACACACACACACACAAATCTAGTCAGGATATTTTTTATATCCACCTAGTGGCTCACAGCTGTCATCCCAGCTACTTAGAAGGCTGAGATCTGAGGATCACAATCCAAAGCCAGACGATGCAGGAAAGTCCGTGAGACTCACCTGCAATTAAGCACCAAAAAGGCTGGAAATGGAGCTATAGCTCAAGTGGTGGAATGCTAGCCTTGAGTAAAAAAGCTCAGAGATAGCGCCCAGGATCTGAGGACTGGCAAAAAAACAAGGAAGAAGAAAAAGAAGGTCCAGAGTCTTGAGCTGGGTGCAGGTGGCTCACCCCTGTAGTCCCAGCTACTCTGAAGGCTGAGACCTGAGGATCAAGGCCCAAAGCCAGCCTGGGCAGGAAGGCCTGTGAGACTCTTATCTCCCATGACCCACCCAAAACTCACAAGTGGAAGTGTGGCTCAAGTGGCAGAATGCCAGTCTTGAGCAAAAAAGCAAAACAAGAATGCAAGGTTCTAAGTTCAAGCCCCAGTTCCAGCACAAGGAAAAAAACCAGGAAGCTTTGATCCAGGAACCAGCACAAGCCGCCGTCAAGCATGAAATTCAGGCTGGGGAAATAAAGTCCTCAGGAAAGAGGGCAGCATTCCCAGCGAGTTCTCCCCAGACTAAGCACCAGCAAGATCAGTGAGTGATCGCTGACCCCAGCGTGCACAGTGGCCACAGGAGGGGAGGAAACATGGCGTCCGCCCAGCGTGGGAGCCCCTCGCCCCTCGGAGCCCAGCCCGGCACCCTCAGGCAGCAGAGGCCGGAGCCGGAGCCTCACCCTCACACCAAGAGAGAGCCGCTGAGAGCCACGCTCGCAGAGCCTCACTTTAGTTTCGCGTCCACACTTGCACTGACTTGACAGACAATGGAACCCTGGGAGCTGCACACGCCCACCCACAGCACAGTCCATCACCACCTTTGTGCTGGTCCTGGGGCTTGAACTCAGGGCCTGGACCCTGTCCCTGAGCTTTTTCACTGAAGGCTGGTGCTCTACCACTTGAGCCACAGCTCCACTTCTGGCTTGGGCCAGCTGTGAACGCAATCCTCACATCTCAGCCTCCTGAGGAGCAGGGAGGACAGGCATGAGCCACCACTCCCGGTTCAGAGCCGCCCGATCGAGATTTAGAGGGGCGGGTAGGCGGGAAGAAGGCACTGCTGGGGGACCAGTCTGCGGTGGGTCGAGGGACCTGAGGCGCCAAGCCGGCTCCGTGGGGTCTGCTGTCAGTCCTGGGACTGAGGCGTCGTGCCATCCGCTCCGTCTTCATAGAGGACCTCGTCCACCCTCACGTCATGGTCACCCACAGGCACCCGCGAGCAAAGCTGCTCCTTGAAGGCCAAGGCCAGGAGGTAGGGCCTTGCCCCTGGGCCCTGCAGGCAGCGCCTGGCATAGGCATCGTAGTAGCCTCGGCCCCGGCCCAGCCGGTTGCCGTCCTGGTCAAATCCCAGGCCCGGCATGAAGATGAGGTCCAGTCCTCCTGTGGAAACAGAGACAGACACTGGAGAACCGTGGCCCACGTGGGGAGGACCACAGCCCATGGGGGAGGACCAAGGCCTGCTGGGGAGGATTGAGCCCACATGGGGAGGACTGCGGCCCGTGTGGGGAGGACCACAGGCTCCAATGACACCCATCTCGGCCCTGGACTCCAGAAAAGGCCAAAACCCTGAGCTGGACAAAGAAGGAACTCGTTTCTCAGCAACTCAGTCCCATCTGCCTTAGAACGCCGGCTCAGGCCTGTCACCCCAGCTATGCAGCAGCTGAGGTCCAGGGACTAACGTTCAAAGCCAGCCTGTAGAAAAGTCTGTAAGACTGATCTCCAATCAGCTACCCCTCCCCCCCAAAAAAACACCCTTGAAAGTGGTGCTGTGGCTCAAGCAGTAGAGCTAGCCTTGAGCACAAAAGCTTAGGGACAGCACCCAGGCTCTGGATTCAAGCTTAGGCCTGACACAAGCCTTGGCCATGGCAAGGCCAGGCTTCAAGTTCTGTGCATCTGGAGGTCAATCCACTCAAAAGGAAAGGAAGCAGCCCCAGGCCTCCTCCTTCAGGCCAGGGCATAACCCAGCCTCCTCCCTCAGATGCAGGAGTCTAGTGCCCATGGATCCAGACCCCAACCTCCTCCCACAGACTCAAGATTCTAAACCCCAGCCATCTTCACCCAGACCCAAGAGCCCAGGTCCCAATCCTCCTCCCTCAGACCTGGACCAGCACTAGAAGGGAAGAGAAAAAGAGAGAGGCAGAAAGAAAGAAGTTAGGAAGGGAATGAGGGAGGGAGGGAGGGAGGGACGGAGGGAAGGAAGGAGTTGGGAGAGATATACAGAAATATATAGAGACCATATATCCATAAGCCTGTATATATGTATTATGTATATATGTATATATCTATGTATGTATATATGTATGTATGTATACAAAATAGAGTTTGAAAAACTGCATCAGTGGCTCACACCTCAGGAGTCTGAGATCTGAGGATGGCAGTTCTGAGCCAGCCAGGGCAGGAAAGTCCGTGGGACTCTTATCTCCATGTAATTAGCAAAAAGCCAGAAGTGGACCTGTGGTTCCTCTGAGGTGGCTCGGAGGCTGACAAGCACCAAAGCCGACTTGAGGGCCTTCCAGGCCGGGGTGGGAACCCCACAACTCCGGGGCTAGCTGTGGAAGCAGGAGAGAGGCCCGGCATCCCAGGGTCAAGTGTGGGGTGCATGGAGGTGTGGCCCAGCCTGGAGTCTATGCTGCCCTTGCTGCAGGGACCCTGAGGCCGACCCGGCTGCTCTCCACTCCTCCCTACTATATGCCAGCGGTGGGTATCAGTGTGTGGCAGTGAACAGCAGTGGGCAGCAGTGGTGGGCAGCAGTGGTGGGCAGCAGAGGGCAGCAGTGGTGGGCAGCAGAGGGCAGCAGTGGTGGGCAGCGGAGGGCAGCAGTGGTGGGCAGCAGTGGGCAGCAGTGGTGGGCAGCAGTGGTGGGCAGCGGTGGGCAGCAGTGGTGGGCAGCAGTGGTGGGCAGCAGAGGGCAGCAGTGGTGGGCAGCAGTGGTGGGCAGCAGAGGGCAGCAGTGGTGGGCAGCAGTGGTGGGCAGCGGTGGGCAGCAGTGGTGGGCAGCAGTGGGCAGCAGTGGTGGGCAGCAGAGGGCAGCAGTGGTGGGCAGCAGGTGGGCAGTGGTGGGCAGTGGGGGCAGCAGTGGTGGGCAGCAGTGGGCAGCAGTGGTGGGCAGCAGTGGTGGGCAGCAGAGGGTAGCAGTGATGGGCAGCAGTGGTGGGCAGCAGTGGTGGGCAGAAGTGGTGGGCAGCAGATGGTAGCAGTGGTGGGCAGCAGTGGTGGGCAGCAGAGGGCAGCAGTGGGCAGTGGTGGGCAGCAGTGGTGGGCAGCAGTGGGCAGCAGTGGTGGGCAGCGGTGGGCAGCAGTGGTGGGCAGCAGAGGGTAGCAGTGGTGGGCAGCAGTGGTGGACAGCAGAGGGCAGCAGTGGTGGGCAGCAGTGGTGGGCAGCAGTGGGCAGCAGTGGTGGGCAGCAGTGGGCAGCAGTGGTGGGCAGCAGTGGTGGGCAGCAGAGGGCAGCAGTGGGCAGCAGTGGTGGGCAGCAGTGGGCAGCAGTGGTAGGCAGCAGAGGGTAGCAGTGGTGGGCAGCAGAGGGTAGCAGTGGTGGGCAGCAGTGGCGGGCAACAGTGGGCAGCAACGGCAGTGCCTGCTAGAGCTGAGGCTCCGACCAGACCTGGGATGCTTGGGTGCCCAGCATTGCACTGTTTAATTCTGGTTCCTCCTTTTACTTAGTTGGAAACAAGATCTTGCTCTGGGCAGCTGCCCCTGCTCACTAACACATGGTTCAGGCAGCAGATGGAAGTCAGAGCCAGCCTGTGGGCTCAGCCACACCCAGCACAGAGCCTGGTCACCAGCCCCGCCCCCCCCACACTATCCACCCCCCCCCCCGCCCCCAGGGCACGGCACTGCCCTCTGCTGGCAACTCCAACAACAACTACTGACTTCTCCCCTGTGGTCCCGGGATTTGAACTCCGGGCCTCCCACTTGCTAGATGGTCCAGAAAACTGCCCTTAAACCCCCAGTGCTGCACAGCATGCTCCAAAAACCCATCACAGAGGTTCTATACTTATGAAATCAAATCAAACTTCAGAAAAGCTTGAAAAAGAAACATTCAGCCGGGCACCAGCGGCTCATGCCCATAATCCTAGCCACTCAAGAGGCTGAGGCCTAAGGATCACAGCTCAAAGCCAGCCTGAGCAGAAAAGTCTCCAAAAACTCTTCCCTCCAATTAGCCACCAAAAAGCCAGAGACAGAGCTGTGGTTCAAGTGGTAGAGCACTAGCCTTGTGCAAAAACAATTCAGAGTCGGCGTCTAGGCCAAGTCCAAGCTCCAGGACACACACACACACACACACACACACACACACACAAAGTGAATGAACAAATAAATAATTTTAAATATTAAAATTCAGATACTCTAGTTTCCATTTCGAAATTTGAGCCTATGGTCTTCTCATTTCCTATATAACAAAAAGAAAATAACCAGCGATGGATCCTTAGACCTGGGGAGAGCTGCACCCAGCACCTGGGAGGCTGAGAGAGGAGGACTGGAGACCTGGGGATGGCCTGACCCACACCCTGCACCCAGCACCTGGGAGGCTGAGAGAGGAGGACTGGAGACCTGGGGATGGCCTGACCCACACCCTGCACCCAGCACCTGGGAGGCTGAGAGAGGAGGACTGAAGACCTGGGGATGGCCTGACCCACACCCTGCACCCAGCACCTGGGAGGCTGAGAGAGGAGGACTGGAGACCTGGGGATGGCCTGACCCACACCCTGCACCCAGCACCTGGGAGGCTGAGAGAGGAGGACTGGAGACCTGGGGATGGCCTGATCCGCACCCTGCACCCAGCACCTGGGAGGCTGAGAGAGGAGGACTGGAGACCTGGGGATGGCCTGACCCACACCCTGCACCCAGCACCTGGGAGGCTGAGAGAGGAGGACTGAAGAGCGGGGGATGGCCTGATCCGCACCCTGCACCCAGCACCTGGGAGGCTGAGAGAGGAGGACTGGAGACCTGGGGATGGCCTGATCCGCACCCTGCACCCAGCACCTGGGAGGCTGAGAGAGGAGGACTGAAGAGCTGGGGATGGCCTGACCCACACCCTGCACCCAGCACCTGGGAGGCTGAGAGAGGAGGACTGAAGAGCGGGGGATGGCCTGATCCACACCCTGCACCCAGCACCTGGGAGGCTGAGAGAGGAGGACTGAAGAGCGGGGGATGGCCTGATCCGCACCCTGCACCCAGCACCTGGGAGGCTGAGAGAGGAGGACTGGAGACCTGGGGATGGCCTGACCCACACCCTGCACCCAGCACCTGGGAGGCTGAGAGAGGAGGACTGGAGACCTGGGGATGGCCTGACCCACACCCTGCACCCAGCACCTGGGAGGCTGAGAGAGGAGGACTGGAGACCTGGGGATGGCCTGACCCACACCCTGCACCCAGCACCTGGGAGGCTGAGAGAGGAGGACTGAAGAGCTGGGGATGGCCTGGTCCGCACCCTGCACCCAGCACCTGGGAGGCTGAGAGAGGAGGACTGAAGACCTGGGGATGGCCTGACCCACACCCTGCACCCAGCACCTGGGAGGCTGAGAGAAGAGGACTGGAGACCTGGGGATGGCCTGACCCACACCCTGCACCCAGCACCTGGGAGGCTGAGAGAGGAGGACTGGAGACCTGGGGATGGCCTGACCCACACCCTGCACCCAGCACCTGGGAGGCTGAGAGAGGAGGACTGGAGACCTGGGGATGGCCTGACCCACACCCTGCACCCAGCACCTGGGGGGCTGAGAGAGGAGTACTGAAGACCTGGGGATGGCCTGACCCACACCCTGCACCCAGCACCTGGGGGGCTGAGAGAGGAGGACTGAAGACCTGGGGATGGCCTGACCCACACCCTGCACCCAGCACCTGGGAGGCTGAGAGAGGAGGACTGAAGAGCGGGGGATGGCCTGACCCACACCCTGCACCCAGCACCTGGGAGGCTGAGAGAGGAGGACTGAAGACCTGGGGATGGCCTGACCCACACCCTGCACCCAGCACCTGGGAGGCTGAGAGAGGAGGACTGAAGACCTGGGGATGGCCTGATCCGCACCCTGCACCCAGCACCTGGGAGGCTGAGAGAGGAGGACTGGAGACCTGGGGATGGCCTGACCCACACCCTGCACCCAGCACCTGGGAGGCTGAGAGAGGAGGACTGAAGACCTGGGGATGGCCTGACCCACACCCTGCACCCAGCACCTGGGAGGCTGAGAGAGGAGGACTGGAGACCTGGGGATGGCCTGACCCACACCCTGCACCCAGCACCTGGGAGGCTGAGAGAGGAGGACTGGAGACCTGGGGATGGCCTGACCCACACCCTGCACCCAGCACCTGGGAGGCTGAGAGAGGAGGACTGGAGACCTGGGGATGGCCTGACCCACACCCTGCACCCAGCACCTGGGAGGCTGAGAGAGGAGGACTGAAGAGCGGGGGATGGCCTGATCCGCACCCTGCACCCAGCACCTGGGAGGCTGAGAGAGGAGGACTGGAGACCTGGGGATGGCCTGACCCACACCCTGCACCCAGCACCTGGGAGGCTGAGAGAGGAGGAGTGGAGACCTGGGGATGGCCTGACCCACACCCTGCACCCAGCACCTGGGAGGCTGAGAGAGGAGGACTGAAGACCTGGGGATGGCCTGACCCACACCCTGCACCCAGCACCTGGGAGGCTGAGAGAGGAGGACTGAAGAGCGGGGGATGGCCTGATCCGCACACTGACATCCTGCTGCAAAACAAAGCAAGCGCGCGTGCGCGTGTGTGTGTGTGCACACGTGTGTATCTATCCATACGGCAACAGTCGGGAAGTGAGGGTTCCCAGCTAAGTAGCATGGACAGGCACACACAGGGGCACCCACGGGCCTGAGGAGAGGTGCCCCCAGTGGGAGGGGAGGCGGGGGCTTGCACACCACGTCCACACTCCAGCTTCCTCACAGCGGGCTCTCACAGGCACGCTGCGAGCTAAGTATGGAAAGCACCTCTGGGGGCGCGGCTGTGTACGCGTGCATTTCTTACTGAAATCACCATTGGTTTTTTCCCCAGCGTGGTGGCACCTGCAGCTAGTAAAATCGAGGCTTTCAGAATAATTCCAGCTTTAGAACAACAATAGCTTGGAGTATCCGTTTTCAGCAACTCAGTCCCGATAATGTAAAAAGCCAGAAGTGGAGCTGTGGCTCAAGTGGTAGAGCACTAGCTTTGAGCAAAAAGAGTTCATCAACAGCACCAGGTCCCTGAGTTCAAGCCCCAGGACCAGCACAAAAATAAATAGCTGGAACCAGATCCCTGTCTTCACCCCGTACTAACATCTGTTAAAAATGGATCAAAGAACCATGAGATCACAAGGATGAGAAGCAGAGCTTGTCTGCCCAGGCAGGACTTTCTGAGTAAAGTTCAGGGGCTCATCCAAATGCAGAGAGAGCTGACAAACGGGATTGCATCCCACTAGTTTCTGTACCACAAAGAGCAGTCACTAAGTTAAGAAGACAATGTAGGTGGGGGTGGGGGTGGGGGATCTCTGCCAGCTAAACATCTGATAAGATTCGAATAACCAAAATACATAGGGGGCATAAAAATACGAAGCCCCCCCCCCCTCGGGGCTGGGAATATGGCCTAGTGGCAAGAGTGCTTGCCTCGTATACATGAAGCCCTGGGTTCGATTCTTCAGCACCACATATATAGAAAAGGCCAGAAGTGGCGCTGTGCTCAAGTTGGCGGAGTGCTGGCCTTGAGCAAAAAGAAGCCAGGGACAGTGCTCAGGCCCTGAGTTCAAGCCCCAGGACTGGCAAAAACAAAAACAAACGAACAACAAAAAAACGAAGCCCCCAAAGAATCAATACTCCCATTAGTACATGGGTAAAGGAGTGAGAAACTTCTTGAAAGTGAAAATGGTCAACAGACACATGAAAAAATGGTCAACATCTCTGGCTATAAAGGAAATGCAAATCAAAACAACACTGATTCCACCTCACCCCAGTTAGAATGACTACCATGAAGAATACAAGCCAGCTGGCCCTGGTGGCTCACGCCCGTCCTCCCACCTACTCAGGAGGCTGGGCTCTGAGGACTGCAGTTCAAAGCCAACTACGGCAGAAAAGCCCTTGAGATTCTTGCCACCCATTAACCAGCAAAAAGCCAGGCATGGAGCTGTGATTCAAGTCGTCGAGCACTAGCCTTGACTGAAAATGCTACACAAAAGCACCCAGGCCCTGAGTTCAAGCCCCAGTATTAGTGCGCACACGCGCACGCCCGCACACTCACACACACACACAATGAAGTACAGCAACACAGCAAAAATGAAAGCACTCTAACAATACATCTCACATAGACCATACTGGAAAATTACTTTAAGGAATATGCCATCTGACCAAGGAAACTAACCCAAGGTACATCAACCTAGCAGAATGAGAAAGGAAGTATGTAAACACAGAACCACTGGACCAGGATCTATGGGGTTGCTCTGGTGTCTCGGGCCTGTAATCCCAGCTACTCAGGAGGCTGAGATCTGAGGATCAAGGTTCAAAGCCAACCTGGGCAGGAAAGTCCATGAGATGCTATGTCCAATGAACCACCAAAAAGCTGGAAGTGGAGCTGTGGCTCAAGTGGGTAGAGTGCCAGCCTTGAGCAAAGAAGTTCAGGGACAGTGACCAGGCCTTGAGTTCTAGGCCTCGGTCCAGGCACACACACACAAAAATCCACAGCGCAGAGTCTGCTCTGTGTGGACAGGAAACAGTAGGCATTGCTGACTGAAATATTCCTAAAAACAACTGCATTTACAAGAAACCACAGCATCACCCGTCCCCTCCCCACCCACAGCAACCAGACCGCAAGTAACTGTGAGAAAAAAGAGTGGGTGGGGCAAGCCACTAGTGCCACAGAGATAGCACAAAAGAAATGCTATGGAGGAGAAAATAAACAACCAGGGCTGGTTTGGGGGTTGAGGGGAGGAGGGGATTGGACCTTTCCTACCCAGGACCAATCCCTGGACCTGTATCTCTCACTTGATATGTACATCTGGTGTATCGTACACGTTGGGAGAGTAAGTCTATTAACATGTGATTCTAGCCTCCTTAGCCATGGGTAGGTCTCCGAGGCCTCCTGGTCTCAGAGCTAAAATGCTCCATGAAACAAAGTCAATACTCAGAAAGTGTCTCATGCACGCCGGGCACAGTAGCTACTGCCTGTAATCCTAGCTACTCGGGAGGCTGAGAGCTGAGGATGGTGGTTCAAAGCCAGCCCCAGCAGACACTGGAAGTAGAGGTGTGGATCAAGTGGTAGCATGTCAGCTGGAGGTGAATGCAAGGCCCTGAGGTCCAGCCCCAGCACTGGCACAAAGAACCCTGTCCCATGCTTCCTGACAGCACTGCTGCGGTGGCTCACAGAGCCCTCGCACCCTACGCCAGGAGGGGTGGAGCTCTCAGAACACAGGTGAAACAGTCAACTGTGCAGGAAATACAGCCTCTCCTGGCCCCAGGTGACTTGGAAGACTAAAACCATACCACACCCTAGGCGCCAGGGCCCACGCCTGCCATCCCAGCCACTCAGGTCTGAGAGCCCAGGATCAAGGTTCAAAGCCAGCCCCAGCAGGCAAAGTCTGCGAGACTCTTATCTCCACCTAGCCAGTAAAAAAGCCAGAAGTGAAGCTGTGCTCAAGAGGTAGAGCACCAGTCTTGAGCACAAAAGCTCAGGGACAGCACCCCGGGACCAGCACAAAACAAAAAACACAACACCCTCAGCACAGTGGGACCTCCAGATAAGACCAGTGCTGATGCTGAGACCCTCACCTGAGGACAGGGCCTCCTCCCGCGCCTCGCCCTCCGCAGGCTGCGCGATGTTCCACGAGGTTCTGGGCAGCAGAGGGATTTCTTCCAGCGACGCCAGCCTCACCATGTCCATGTGGTTGCTCTGGAGCCGGTAGCGGGGAATGAAGCAAGCCTTGCCTTGTCGGAAAATGTCCTGGATGATCTCCTCGGTCTCCACCTCATCCTGCATGCTCAGAAAGATGGCGACCCTCCGGGAATGCTGGTACCGGCTGTGGGCAAGCACCTAACAGGAGTAAGATGCGAGAGGGTTAACAGACAAAATAGCAGATGCTCATGCATGCGTGTCCATCCCTCAGTGGCCCAACCACCAAGACAAGCAATGTGTTTATTCACTGATACCTACAGAAAATCAAGGATCACCAAGTATGCTGGAAAGCCAAAGCACAAAACAAAACGGTTTCAGAAGTACATCGAAAAGAGGAGAAAATGAGTCAGATAATTCAGAGAACAGGGAAGTTTCCTGAAATGAGCTTCTCAGGCAACTCAGAAAGAAAACTGATCAACAGGGGCTGAGAATGTGGCTTAATGGTGGAGAGTGTGCCTAGCATGCACGAGGCCCTGTGTTCAATTCCTTGGTACCACACAAAAAAATAAACAGAAGTAAACCAGAAAGCAATAAACAAAATTTATCATACTGCATAGCGCATCTAGAAAATAGTAAAAGACACACACACATACACACACACACCACCAACACCAACAGACTGCTATGGGAAGGCAGCCATCATAATTTAAGAAATATTACTGGAAACTAAAATAAGTTAAATAAAACAATTTAGGAAAAAGCTTTGGAGTAGGTAAAAAAGAAAGACAAGAAAGAAAGCTAAGAAACATGGTAGTACTGGAATTTCAAATTTGGAAATGAGCTTGAATTACAGGAGATGAATAATTATGGAAGAGAGTCTAAATATGAACCTTGACAATTTAATCAGGTCAAGTTTGATATTTCAATTGGGAGAGGGAGACGAAAAGCCACTCATTCTCTCACCTTAACTATCAGGAGAGCTGAGACAGGGTGTGCAGTGGATTTTCTTTACCATATACTTTCTGGTAAAATTTTAAGTGATATTAAAAACAAAGTGGCCAATCAGGTAAGCGAATGGTGCAGATTAAACCACTACTGGCTACACTGCTGGCACACTCACTAACACCGCGGGTGCACGGGTGTGCACGGGTGGGCGGGCCAGGCCCGGGTCAGGCCCCCGCGGGGGGCCGGGACGAGGCGCGTCCCCGAGGGCGCGTCCCCGAGGGCCCGCCTTCACCCCGGCACCCACGGCCGGCAGGGCCACCCCGCCTAGCCAGGGCTCCCACGCGCTTGCCTGAGTGGAATCGCCTACTGGGGGGGGGGGGGCTGCACCGGGAACCACGCGGCCCAGCCCGAGACACTCAAAAGAAAACCTCAAGGAACATTTTATGGGCAAAACCCAAGCGGAATTGTCTTTAACGCCTCCCTTTCTGACGCTCAGCGGTGCGTGCGCGCGCGCACCCATCCCCTGCCCGAGCCGGCGGCCCACGTCGCTCCAGAGGCTCAAGCAGGACGCCTCCTCACCCCAGCCAGTCGCCGGAAGTGGCGCGGCGGGCCAGGCGGGGGAGCAGCGCCCGCCTCCCGCGGCACGAGCCGAGCACGGGGCGGAGCGAGCCTCCGGTGCCAGCCCCAGGAGGGACGCGCGCGCGCGGACGCACACGCACGCGCACGCCTTCATGTGGACCGTGGGAGCGCGCGCGCGCCGGGGTGACGTGCGCGGCTCCGCGTCCTCGGGCCCGCCACCCTCGAGGAGCCCTTCTGCGGAGGCGCGCGCACCTTCTGGGTTAGGAGGCGGGACTGGCGCAGCCGTTCCTCGGCGCTCAAGGCCCGTAGACGCTGCTTCAGCTCGGCCCGCAGGCTCCGCTTGGCTCCGCTCACCGCCGTCGCCGCCATCTCGCGCCGTAGGGACTCTACACCTGGCCGCGCCCAGCTGGCCCCACTGACCGGCCAGGGAACGGGCCTCACGGCGCGCCCCACTTCCGGGTTGCGGCTGGCCACGCCCCTAACCTACCTCCTGAGAGCCTCGGCTTCGGGCCACGGCCGTGGCGCCTGGCCCCGCCCCCACCCCTGGCTCCGCCCCCAATCTAGCTCTGCTCCTCTGATTGGCCTTGCCGGAACTTGCCCCCCCCAGCCGAGCTCCACCTCCCCGCCTGGCTCCGCCCCTCACGTAGCGCCGGCCTCGCGTCACTCAGCGACGAGGGACTCCGTGCCCGGCGGCGCAGGGGCATTGCGACGCCCCAACCCTCGCCCGCCTCGTCCCTAGCAATAAGGGCTGGAAAAGAAGGGGAAGCGGAGGGCGAAATAAACTCATGCGATTCCACCGGCAGGTGGGGGCCTGCTGGGAAGAGGGGCGCGAGCTGCTGTGCGCCCCGCCTTCTGCAGGCGGCTCCGTGCTGGAGGCCTGGAGCAGGGGGCCGCCTCCCCTCTGGGAGACTTCAGAGTCAAAGAGTGAGCGCGGGCTCACGCCTGCCATCACAGCTGCTTGGGAGGGAGACTGAGCTCCGAGGACCTCGGTTCAAAGCCAGCCTGGGCAGCAAAGTTATGACACTTTGGGGGCTTTTTTGTTTTTGTTTTTTTGCCAGTCCTGGGGCTTGGACTCAGGGCCTTGAACTCAGGGCCTGAGCACTGTCCTTGGCTTCTTTTGCTCAAGGCTAGCACTCTGCCACCTGAGCCACAGCGCCACTTCTGGCCATTTTTTTATCTATGTGGTGCTGAGGAATCGAACCCAGGGCTTCATGTATAGGAGGCGAGCACTCTTGCCACTAGGCCATATTCCCAGCCCAGTCATGAGACTTTGATCTCCAGTGAACCACCACAAAACCAGACCTGGAGCTGTGGCTCAAGTGGTAGAGCGCCAGCCTTGAGCTGAGGAGCTCAGAGACTGCACTGAGGCCTTGAGTTCAAGACCCACAACCAACAAAACAACAACAAATCCACAGTAAGTTGTCCTCACTGGTGCCCAGCTGCTCAGACTCCGGCAGGACCACACGGTAGAATAGGTGGACCTTGCTCCTGTTTCAGAAGCTCTTGGTGGCAGAGGAGGGCACAGAGGTGGCCAGTGTGCATTCCCTGGCAGGGCACTGCACCTGGGGACTCAGGCAGTTCACACCTTGGAGACCCACATGGGGTGGCAGGCACTGCACCTGGGGCCACAGGCTGTTCACCACGGCTATAGAGACCCCCGTGGGGGCCCAGGCTGTTCACCGTGGCTGTAGAGACCCCCGTGGGGCCGCAGGCTGTTCACCGCGGCTGTAGAGACCCCCGTGGGGGCTCAGGCTGTTCACCACGGCTGTAGAGACCCCCGTGGGGCCGCAGGCTGTTCACCACGGCTGTAGAGACCCCCGTGGGGCCGCAGGCTGTTCACCACGGCTGTAGAGACCCCCGCAGGGCCGCAGGCTGTTCACCACGGCTGTAGAGACCCCCATGGGGGTCCCAGGCTGACAGGTGTAGAGACCCCCGGGGGGTTGGGTTCCCCTCCCCGTGAGACCCCCTCAGTAATCTAGTTCTGTCATTCACCTCCTGTTTCACAAGCATGAGGTCCTGGGTTTCAACTCCAGTCCCACTAAAAATAAATAAGTAATAAAGTTTTGCAGGTTGATGTGAGTTTTATGTTAATAATGAACTTTTCAGAAGCTTTTTATTGGGGGAGGGATTGAGGAATGGCTAGGCAAACAGAATAAAGATCAAGCAGGGACTGGTCCTAACAGACACACAAACACACCTAAAGTGTCTGTGATTGGACCCCTGTGTGATCAGTGCTTGATGTCAGAGGAGCGAGTGGAATAAGAATAAGCCAACATTACATGGAGACTTGATCAAGAAGGCATCTCCTGTCACTGGGGCAAGCATGATAATTTTTTTTCATGGTGGTACTGGGACAATTTTATATAGTCATAGTTTAAAATAATAAAATTACCTACAGGTATAAGAACAAAGGCAGCCGGGCACCCCATGGCTCCCGCCTGTCTTCTTAGCTACTCAGGAGGCTGAGCTCTGTGGATAAGAGCTTGGAGCAAGCCCTGGCTGACAAATTCAAGAGATTCTTATCTCCAGTTAACCTGCAAAAAGCCAGAAAGTGGAAGTGTACAAATGGTAGAGCGTTAGCCTTGAGTGAAAACACCAAGCCAGAGGTCAAGGCCCTGAATTCAAGCCCCAGCATTGGTGCACACATGTCCACACAAACACAGTAACTCAAAACAGATCAAAGGCCAGAATAGAAATCAAAAACATCTTTGGAAGAAAACAGGCATAACTTCCCATCACCTTAGATCAGGCAATGATATGCTCTCCCTCCCTCCCCCCCAAAAAAGAAAAAAGGACAAACCAGGCATTGGTGGCTCAGGCCTGTCATCCTAGCTACTCAGGAGGCTGAGATCTGAGGAACACAGTTCAAAGCCAGCCTGGGCAGAAAAGTTCATGAGATTCTTATCTCCATTAAACTACTCAGAAAAAGCCAGCATTGGTGATGTGGCTCAAGTGGTAGAGTGCTAGCCTTGAGGGCAAAGAGGCTCAGGGACAGCACCTTGGTCCTGCGTTCAAGCTCCAGGATCCGCAAAAAAAGCGGCCTTGGTGGTAAATAATACTCTAAGTAAAAAATATTTGTGTGTCAAAGAAAAGCTATAGAATGGGAGAAGCTCACTGTAAGCCCCATGCCTGACAAGGTGCTTGGGTGCAGATATGGGAAGAGCCCTACAATTCAGCAATGAAGAGACAGGGAGCCCAGTTTTCAAGTGGGCACAGGATTTGTAGACATTCCTCCACCCAGCTCATGGGAACCACCATAAATCACATGACCAGAGCTTCATCGTCATTTGCTACTAAAGAAATGCAAACAAAACTTCAAGGAAAGCCAGATACTGGTGGTTCAAACCTGTTATCCTAGCTACTCAGGGGGCTGAGACCTGACAATTGTGGTTCAAAGCCAGCCTGGGCAGGAAAATCCCTGCAACTCTTATCTCGATTGAACCACCAGAAAACTGGAAGTGGTTCTGTCGCTCAAAGTAGTAGAGCTCTAGCCGTGAGCAAAAGAGCTCCGGGACAGCGCCCAGGCCTTGAGTTCAAGCTCATCACTGACAGAAAAGAAAATAAAAGAGGGGCTGGGGATATAGCCTAGTGGCAAGAGTGCCTGCCTCGGATACACAAGGCCCTAGGTTCGATTCCCCAGCACCACATATACGGAAAACGGCCAGAAGCGGCGCTGTGGCTCAAGTGGCGGAGTGCTAGCCTTGAGCGGGAAGAAGCCAGGGACGGTGCTCAGGCCCCTGAGTCCAAGGCCCAGGACTGGCCAAAAAAAAAAAAAAAAAGAAAGAATAAAGAACAAATAAGGGAAATACAAGGATTGGGGAGAATGTAGAAAAGCCAAAACACTCATAGCCATGAGAATGGAAAATAAAGCAGAATTCTGGAAAAATAAGTTGGCAGTTCCACAAAAAGTTAAATATAGAGTTATCATATGACCTAGTAATTCTACTTTGATGTCTATTCCTAAGAAAATAAAATGTGAGTTGACACAAAAATGTATAAATGAAGCAAGACACCAGTGGCTCACACCTGTAGTCCTAGCTACTCAGGAGGCTGAGATCTGAGGTTGTGGTTTGAAGCCAGCCCAGGCAGAAAAATTCATGAGACTTTTACCTCCCACTAATAACCAAAAAGCTGAAACTGGAGGTATGGCTCAAGTGGTTAAGGGCCAGCCTTGAAGAATAAAAGCTAATCCCCACCAAAAAAAGAAAAATGTGTACATGAATGTTCATAAGTTACAGTCTGGTTGTGGAATGCCCCAGATTTCCATTTCCATTATCTTCAAATAGTTGCTCTGGAGGTTTCAAGTTGATGAATGCACTTCTGTATGCAGGGCATCGTGGTTGAGTCCCGTTTCTGCCATTTTACACTCCAACAACACAGATTTTTTTTTAATGGGTTAAAATGTGATATATCAGCTGGGAATATGGCCTAGTGGCAAGAGCGCTTGCCTACTATACATGAAGCCATGGGTTTGATTCCTCAGCACCATATATATAGAAAAGGCCAGAAGTGGCGCTGTGGCTCAAGAGGCAGAGTGCTAACTATGAGCAAAAAGAAGCCAGGGACAGTGCTCAGGCCCTGAGTCCAAGTCCCAGGACTGGCAAACAAAAAAAAAACAAACAAAAATACATAAAATGTGATATATTCCTGTTGAATGGTAGCCATTTTGTACAGCTATATAAATATAATAAAATATAATTTTACACTGGAATATTATTAAGCTATAAAAAAGAATGAAGTGCTGATATATAGAAAGACCAATAAATATCTTATTGAATGAAAAAGATAACATTATATGACCATGTTTATGTGAAATCTCCAAAACAAGCAATCACAAAGAAACAAAGTGAGGCCAGGTTTGCCTGGAACTGGGGGATGGGGAGGAGGGAAATCAGAGAAAAGGTTTTGTACTGAATGGATAAAAATCTTCTAAAGTTAGATTGCGGTGAGTGCTGTACAATGAATACTAAAATCCATTAAATTGTACTCGTGTGTGTGTGTGTGTGTGTGTGTGTGTGTACGTGCGAACCATTACTAGAGCTTAAACTCAGGGTTTGTGGGTGCTATCTCTTAGCTTTTTAACTCAAGGCTCCACTTCTGCTTTTTGGTGGCTCATTGAAGATAAGACTTTGAAGGACTTTCCTGCCAGTCTGGCATTGAACTTCTGAATGATACGGCTCTGATTCTCAGAATCATGAGAATGTCAGGGTGTGAACTCAAGGCCTGAGTGCTGTCCCCTTACCTTTTTCACTCAAGGCTGGTGCTCTGCCACTTAAGCCACAACTCCATTTCCAGCTTTTTGCTGGTTCATTGGAGGTAAGAGTCTCATGGCCTTTCCTGTCCTGGCTGGCTTTGATCCTCAGATCTCAACCTCCTGAATAGCTAGGGTGCCCAGCCCTTCCCAGGTTTTCATCCTTAGTAAAACCCATTCATCTGTTGTGTTCATCTTTCCGCTCTTTTCATTCACTCATGCTCTGAATAATGGAAACATTTTCTTACAGCTTGCACCTCCCACACCCCATCCACTGGAAGGGGGTCTCCTTATACTCAAGCCGGGAGGAAGGACAATACAAGGTTTTATAAAAATAATTTGATACTCAGGAGGCTGAGGTCTGAGAATCACAATTCAAAGCCAGCCCAGGCCAAAAGAAAAAGCTGAAGGTAGAGCTATGGCTCAAGAGATAGAGCCCCAACCTTGAGCAGGAACACAAAGGGACATCACCCCGGTCCTGAGTTCAAGCCCCAATGATTTAATTGGAGATAATAGTGTCTCGGGCCGGATACCAGTGGCTCACACTTGTCATCCCAGCTAGTCAGGAGGCTGAGATCTGAGGACCAAGTTTCAACGCCAGCCTGCGCAGGAAAGTCCCTGAGACGCTACCTCCAGTGAATCCCACTGCGCCACTGGGTTCAAGCCCCAGGACTGGCACAAAGAAAAAAAGTCACTTGGATTTGTCTGCCAGGGTGGTGCCTTCAAACTTTAGATCTCTGCCTGCTGAGAAGCCAGGCGGATGGGTGTGAGCACACGCACCTGGCACTGGGTTCACAACCCTGGTGTGTTTTCACGTATACATTATCTGGCTGCTCACACAGCGGTAGTCCACCTCCGCCTCTCAGCCGGGTCGGGGAACCCTGGCCTGGCTCTCCTCTCACCATAGCTGGTGTGTGTGAGTCCGAACTCCACACTCTGTCAGCTGTCTGGAGGGTCCTGTCAATGACCACGAGGCAAATGACTCACAGGAAACTCACCTGCCCTGTGGAAGGGTGTGCTGCTGATGTAACCCTAACATCATCTCCAACCAGAAATAACTGGAAGGGGGGCTGTGGCTCAAGTGGTAGAGCACCAAGCTGGAGTGAAAAAGGTAGGGGGCACAAAAATAAGATAATCATAACCCAGCAGTGGCCATGGTCTCACTGGGAGGACATGCTGAGGGCAGGAGGGACGGGGAGGCGAGCCAGCACACCGACCAGCTGGACTTGCCTGCTGACCAGCTTCAGCCTGTCACAGGGGAATGAGGCGAGGCCAAGGGGGAAAGGGCAAGGCCAGGGCAGCCGGGGCCACACGGGCCGCTGCCATGCACCATGCCTGGGGCCTGGGCAACCTTCTCATTGGCTTTCTTTGAGCCTGTTTAGTCGAGTGGGGAAAATGTCCACTCCGATGCAGCCATGAGGAAGGCAGGACGTTATGTATCTCAGAATCCTTAGCACGTGTGAGGCCCTGGGGTACAATTCCAGCACCAAAAATGAACAAATAAGTAAGCTGAGTGCTGACGGCTCACACCTCTCATCCTAGCTACTCAGGAGACTGAGATCTGAGGATTGCAGTTCAAAGCCAGCCTGGACAGGAAAGTCCATGAGACTCTTTTCTCCAATAAACCACTCAGGGAAAAAAAACCCCAAAAACCAGAAGTGGCACTGTGGCTCAAAGTGGAAGACTGCTAGCCTTCTGCAAAAGAGCTGAGAGACAACACCCAGGCCCTGAGTTCAAGCCCTAGGACTGACAAAAAAGCAATGAATAAATAGAATAAAATAAAATAATGCAGGAAACTAAGTCTCCAGGACAAGGACAAAAACCAGCCAGCATCATTACTCTCTCATGCGATTTGAATCTATTTCAGCCTCAGGAAGAAAACTTAACCTAAAACCTAGTAAATTTGTAATTTTTTTTCTGTTTAGTGCCAATACTGGGCCTCAATCTCTTCCCTTAGCTTTCCCACTTAAGGCTGGCGTCTCTCCTACTTGAGCCACACCTCCACTTCTGACTTTTTGCAGTTCCTTGGAGATAAAAGTCTCAATATTATGGATTTTTCTTCCCAGGCTGGCTTTGAACCCGGATCTTCAGATCTCAGCTTCCTAGGTAGCTAGGATCGCAGGCCTGAGCTACCAGCACCTAGCTTAAACCATTTAAATCAGCTTCAGAAGTAAATTACTAAACAAAACATACAGATTCAGGTTAAAAGTCCAGGTCATAGGCCAGACTGGGAAGGGTGACAGATTATCCTGTGTCACATTGTAAAACCCGTAGCTGGCTGTGACCAACTGTGTGCACCCTTGTGTAAATCTGTTCCCCGTGGAAAACAGGAGCTGTACTTCCCTTTCTGTCATCCTATCGCTTCCTATCACCCAGCTTCCTACCACCCGAGTGTGACTGAAAACAAAACTCAATTAAGCAAGAGGTTGGTGGCTCACACCTGTCATCCTAGCCACTCAGGAAGCTAAGATCTAAGGATCACAGTTCAAAGTCAACCTAGTCAGGAAAGGCCAGGAACGCCCAGACGCTTATCTCTGAATTTACCAGCAAAAACAAAAACAAAAACAAAAACAAAAACCAGAAGGGGGTGGGGCTCAAGAAGTAGAACACCAGCCTTGAGCAGAATGTTCAGGCAAGAGAACAAAGCCCTGAGTTCAAGTCCTGAGGCTAGCGCGTGGACACACACACACACACACACACACACACACACACACAAATTAAACATGAGAAAGAGCCTACTACAGGGCAGGAAAACACCACATCTTCTTGTTCATCACCTGACTTCAGCCTGGTGCCCGATAGATACCCAGCTCTGTGCTTTGGCTGAAGTTCTGAGCAGGCTTGGGAAAATGAAGACCAAAATCCAGTATGAATACAAATACGTAGGGTTTATTCATTCAAATGGAGACAAAGTGTACACCCTTGTACATTGTACAATACTTGACTTTCCAAGTAAGTTGCATCACCAATGTTTCAAAATAGTTCAAATCCAGGCTGCACAAGTGTTGTGGCCTGCACTGGTGATCTTTGCAGTGATCTTCATGGTCAGTAATATTGCTTCAGAAGAGAAAACATCTCGAAGAGCTGCCCTGTCACCTCCAGAAACGTCAGCCAGCACGATTTTGTTTCAAACTTCTTCAAGAAACCATTTTCCTAGGAGAGAATGAAATTCGCATCTGTAAAAAGCATTTGTATCTCAGTACGCTCACAGGAAAAGTAATGGTGCTGCTTTCAGTCGTGCAAATGCTCTTCTCTGTGCTTTCAGTGTGTGCACTCAGTGCCTCCTCATTGCCCTCCACTCCAAGTCTAGGCCTCTCTCTGGGAAAAAGAAGGATGGGAGGCATGGCTCAGGTGGTGGTGGGGCCAGCATAAGTGAGAAAACCAAGTGAGGGCTTGAGGTCCTGAGTTTAAGCCCTAATACCAGCACAGGAAGGAAAGGAAGGAAGGGAGGGAGGAAAGGAGGGAGGGAAGGAGGGAGAGAAGGAACTGGTGGCCCCTATCTGTAATCCTAGCTACTCAGGAGGCTGAAATCTAGAGGATAACAGTTCAAAGACAGCTCAGGCAGAAAAGTCTGTAAGAATCCATATCCAGGGCTGGGAATGTGGCCTAGTGGTAGAGTGCCTGCCTAGCATGCACGAAGCCCTGGGTTCGATTCCTTGGTACAGCATACACAGAAAAAGCTGGAAGTGGCGCTGTGGCTCAAGTGGTAGAGTGCTAGGCTTTAGCAAAAAGAGCTCAGGGACTGTGCCCAGGCCCTGAGTTCAAGCCCCAGGACTGGCAAAAAAAAAAAAAAGTTCATCTCCAATGAACTAGCAAAAAAGCATGATGGGAGGCCTGGCTCAACTGGTAGAACTCCAGCACTGATTACTAAGCAAGAGCACAACACACTGAATTTTAAGCCCCAGTACATGCTCACGAACGTGTGTGTGGGTGAGCACGCGTGCGCGCACACAGAGTCAGTTAAGCAGAACACAGAGTCAGAAGAATCCTACAGTGTTGAAACTGTCTTTACTATCAGGTCCACAACAGAAGGGGTGGCTGTAAAGAATTGCATAAGAAAGGCACTCTGCCTTGCCTGGCGTGGAGTCACCGCCAGGCACACGCCGGCACATGCTGTTCCCCCTTTCCTGGTGACACACACGTGACAGGCACTCGGAGGCCTGGTGACTCATTCCTGACAATGAATGTGGCTTGGGCCGGCCGGGCAGGGGCCTGTCAGCATGTTACATTCATTCCACTTCCCAAGGGGTCATGAATGAAAGACACACGTCAGCCACACGAAGAGGAAAAGATGTTTTCACAAGCTAGAAACCAATAAAGAGAAGCATGGACTGGAAAATACTTAATCAGCCATGAAAGAATTTGTGCAAATCCAAGAGAATGTCATCAAGTGTTGTCATGAAGGAGGAGGATGCCTTTGAAAAGAGAGGCAGCCAAGATACTGGGGGCTCACGCCGTTCATCCCAGCTAATCAGGGGGCCGAGAACCGAGGGTTGCGGTTCGAAGCCAGCCCGGGCAGGAAAGTCTGTGAGACTCTCATCTCCAATGAACCAGCAAACAGCCAGAAGTGGCTTAAGTGGAAGAATGCTAGCCTAGAGTGAACAAGGTAAGAGACAGCACCCAGGCCCTGAGTTCAAACCCCAGTATACACATGCACGCATACACACACACACACACACACACACACACACACACGCCCCAGGCATTGGATGCATGGCTCAGGTGGTAGGGCATCTGCCAATGAGCAATCAGCATCAGATACCAAGTTCAAGTCCCAGTCTCAGACAAAGAGAGAGAAAGATAAAAAGAAAGAACCAACCCTTTAGGGGTTGGAGGCATGGCTCAGTTGGTAGAGCACTAACCAATGAGTGAAAGCATCAGGTGCCAAGTTCAAGCCCCAGTCTTGGACCAAGAAAGGAAGAAAAGAAGAAAGAAAGAGAGGGAGGTACTGAGGGAGGGAGAAAGAAATCCTTTAGCCAGGCACTGGTGGCTCCCACCTGTCATCCTATCTACTCCTCAGGAGACAGATCTGAGGATCACAGTTCAAAGCCAGCCCAGGCAGGAATGCCCATGACTCTTATCTCTAATTACCACCAGAAAACCAGAAGTGGTGCTGTATCTCAAAGTAGTAGAGCACTCACCTGGAGAAAAGAAGCTTAAGGACAGTGCTCAGCCCTGAGTTCAAGCCCCAGGACTGATTGAAAAAATAAAAAAGACCCAAGTTTTCACAGTGTGAACCTAGGGAAGTACCTCAATTCTGTATAGCCTGCTGCTTTCAGAGGGGCTTTCTGTTGGTATTGACAGGAAGGGTGAGAGTTTATCTTTAAACACTTTGGAAGTTCCCATACAGTCTTGTAATTGCTTCAAAATGTGACCAAAATGATTTCAAGCCTGAAATACCCTTTGGTGGGAACTGTTCCTCGTGTCATTTCTGATTGTCATGGGCTTCCGTAGTTTAACCAGGATGATGTGCCCACAGAAAGCCCCTTGGCAGGCCACTCTCTCCCTACCTCTGCACTGGCCATCATCTCCCTTTGCTGTGATCAACACAGTGCAGCTGAGGTTTCCCCAAGTCCTTCCAAGAACTTTCCAATGCCGTCCTGAAGAAAACATGACCACAAGACTGGTGCTGTGCTTACCCGGGTAGTCCTCGCCACTCGGGAGGCTGAGATCTGAAGATTGCAGTTTGAAGCCCTTCCAGGAAGAAACTCTGTCCTTATCTCCAATGAACCAACAGAAAGACAGAAGTAAAAGTGTGGCTCAAGGGATAGAGAGCCAGCCTTGAGCAGAAAAAGCTAAGAAAGAGGATGAGGCCCTGAATTCAGGCTCCGGTGTCAGCACATACACAAATTAATAATAATAATACATGACCAAGTAACTCACATGGTCTCCCAAGCCCTGAGTAAATCTGAGCTAGAAAGACCTGTGGCAGGAAGAGAAATCCTCCAACAAAATAGAAAGGCATCAAATGAAAGAGTAATAACACTTGACTGCATGGAATTTTTAAACATGTCTAATGCCTGGAGATACCTATAGTTTCAAGAGATAGTCAACAGAAGAACTAGAAGAAGAAAAAAGATAATGAACTAGAAGGAAGTGGTCGCCTATGACGAGAATGTGTATCTAAATGTTCGAGGCCATTCTATCAATTCATCCGAAAAAGTCCAACTCCTGGCCTGGCGGTGGAGCCCGAGACGGGAGGCCTGCAGTTCAGAGCCAGCCTGGACCGCAAGGTCTGTGAGGCGCTCGTCCCCCGTGAACCCGCAAACCGTCAGGAGCGGGGTGAGGCTCAGGGACGGCGCCCAGGCCCCGAGTTCAAGCCCCAGGCCTGGCGCTAAACACATGAAATCAAAAGCCATCTAGGCTAAGCCCCCGGGTGGGGGCTGGGAGCGGGTGTGCTCCCGGGTGGGGGCGGGGGCGGGTGTGCTCCCGGGTGGGGGCGGGTGTGCTCCCGGGCTCCCGGGTGGGGGCGGGGGCGGGTGTGCTCCCGGGTGGGGGCGGGGGCGGGGGTGCTCCCGGGTGGGGGCGGGGGCGGGTGTGCTCCCGGGCTCCCGGGCTCCCCCGGCGGGCACCTACCCAGCCTCCGTTCCGCCTCATCCAGTCCCCCGCCACGCGCATGAGGAACTCGGCCACGAAGAGCGAGACGGGGTCGGCGCCCGCGCCCGCGGCGCGCTGCTCGGCGGGCAGCTTCTTGACGAGGACCCCCGAGAAGGCGAGGACGGTCACGATGCGGCCCCAGTTCAGGACGCCGTCCTCAAACTCCCGGGCCATCACCCGGTCGAAGGCGGCCCGCGCCGCGTCCGGCGAGGCCACGCGCAGGCCGGCCAGCGCGCGCGGCAGGCGCCGCTCCACCTCCCGCTGCGCCGAGGCGGCCGCGCTGCGCAGGGCGCGGGCGGCGCGGCCCGGCTCCGGCGCGGGGCCCGAGGCCCGCAGCACCCACCGCAGGTAGTCCCGCACCAGCCCGTGCGTCTGGGCGAACTCGGGGTCCATGGTCCCCCCCGAGGGCGGCGGCGCGGCGGGGCGCGGCGGAGGGCGGCCGCTCCGGGGGCCGGCGGCGGCGGCCGCGCGTCTTCACCCCTCGGGGGAGGCGGAATGTCTGCCCCATGGACGTGTCGGCCTCCTTCCTCCCCGCGACTTTCCCGAGTAGGCTGAGGGTGAAAGAAAAAGTGGAAATCACCCCGGGGGGGGGGGGCGCCGTCAGACAGCAGCCACTTCCTCCTCCCGGGCCAGCCGAGGCGCGGGGGTGGCGCCGCCCCGCCGTCCATGCGCCCCGCTGTCCATGCGCCCCGCCGCCCCGCCGCCCCGCCGCCCCGCCGCCCCGCCGTCCCAGCGCCCCGCCGCCCCGCCGTCCATGCGCCCCGCCGCCCCGCCGCCCCGCCGCCCCGCCGCCCCGCCGTCCATGCGCCCCGCCGCCCCGCCGTCCATGCGCCCCGCCGCCCCGCCGCCCCGCGAGGCCGAGATCCAAGGGCCGGGGGTCTAAGCCAGTCCAGGTCAGAAAGTCCACTCGCAACTAACCAGAAAAGGAACGTGAACCGGGAGCTGGGCACTGGTGGCTCCTGTCTGTCATCCTAGCTGGTCAGGAGGCTGAGATCCGAGGATCCTGGTTCAAAGCCAGCCCAGGCAGAAGAGTCCTCGTATCGCCAATGAACTACCCCCAAACCAGAAGTGACACGGGGCTCAAAGCCGTAGAGCACCAGCCTTGAGCAAAATGATCTCAGGGACAGCACCCAGACCCTGAGTTTAAGCCCCACAACCTAGAAAATTAATAATAATAATAAAAGTAAAACTAAAACTTGAAGTAGAGGTGTGGCTCAAATGGTTCAGCACCAATCTTGAGAGGCAAAGCTAAGGGAGAGCTTGTAGCCCTGAGTTCAAGCCCTTACCGGCACACACACACAGACACACACACAGAGTACTGATGTGAATTTAATGGAGAAATTTGGATTCTTGTAACTTGATGGTGTGAATATTCATTTGTACAACTCCTGTGCAAACTCTGTCAGTTCCTCAAAGACTTCAGAATGGAATTACTGAAATACCCAGAGTTTTCACTCCTGGATTTGGAAATTGTTGACGTCATGTCAACTCAAAATAGTAATATTGAGCAGAGTGCCGGCGCTCACACCTGTCCTCCCAGCTGTTCAGGAGGCTGAGAGCTGAGGATGGCAGATGGAAGACAACCTGGGCAGGAAAGTCCATGAGACTCTTATCTCTAATAAACGATCCCAAAAGCTAGAAATGGAGGTCTGACTCAGGTGGTAGACTGCAAACCTTGAGCAAAAGAGGCTCAGGGACAGTGCCTAGGCCCTGGGTTTAAGCCCCAGGACTGGCACCAAAAAAAAAAGAAAGAAAGAAAGAAAAGAAAAGAAAAAATAGCAATACTGGTACGATGTTTACTCTAGCTGAATTGCCTGAGGAACTGGAAATTCAGAAAAAAAAGCCTACAGGCTTGCCTTTTCTTACATGCAGCAAGTCTTATTTTTATCAGTATGTATTTTATTAGTGTCTGTTAATCATACGTGTTTCATTACAACATTTCCATTTGAGCATATAACATGCTCTGCTCGTATCCCCCATCCCTTCTCTTATTGCACCCCTCCCCCACACTCCCTTCCTAATTTCATGTTCCCCTTTCTAATTTCAGGTCTTTGGTTTTTCTTCCCACCTAGATTTCCCATATGAGAAAAAATTTTAAATAATAAATTGTGGTACTTGCCTTACTGTGTCTGCCTTGTTTCACTGAAATCTGCTCATCTCAAGTTCCTTCCATCTCCCTGCCAACAACAGGGTTTTATTCTTCTGTAGTCCTGGCTACTTGGGAGGTTGGGACAGGATGATCAGAAGTTTGAGATCAAGCTAGGCTTCAGTGGCTCCTGCCTGTCATCCCTGGTACTCAGGATGCTGAGATCTGAGGACTGTGGTTCAAAGTCAGCCTGGGTAGGAAAGTCTATGTGATTCTTACCTCCAAATAGACCAGAACAAAGTCAGAAGTAGGGGCGTGGCTCAAGTGGTAGAGCACCAGCCTTGAGTGAAAAAGCTAAGGGATTGTGCCCAGGCCCTGTGTTCAAGACTTAGTACTAGCACACACACACACACACACACGAAGAAAGGAAGGAAAGAAAGAAGAGAAAAATAAATAAATAAATAAAACAAGAGATCTGGAATGGAGGGCAGCTCAAATGGGGAAGAGTTTGGCTGGCAAGTATGAGGTCTGTGGTTCAGTCTCTCCAGATAAAACAAAATGCCAGGTTGATTGTTCAGGGAGGGAAACTTTTCACAGGCCAAGATATTAAAACACATGGCTCACCAGAGCCAGAGCCAGGTTAGACTCTGAAGTCGTGCATAATGTCCACTAGTTTCTTCTCTCTCTCTCTCTCTCTCTCTCTCTCTCTCTCTCTGTGTGTGTCTCTGTGTCTCTCTGTCTCAGTCTCTGTCTGTCTCTCTGTCTCTGTCTGTCTCTCTGTCTCTGTCTCTCTGTCTGTCTCTGTCTCTGTCTCTCTCTCTCTCTCTGCTGGTCTGGGGGCTTGAACTCAGGGCCTGGACACTGTCTCTGGGCCTTTTTGTGCTCAAGGCTAGCACTCTACCACTTGAGCCACAGCATCACTTCCAACTTTTTCTGAGTGTTTTATTGGAGATAAGAGTCTTATGGATGTTTCTTCTTGTGCTGGCTTTGAATCTTGATCCTCAGATCTCAGCCTCCTGAGAAGCTGAGATTACAGGCATGAGCCACCAGTGCCAAACTCAAAATTGAACTTCAAGCTTTTTCTTTTACTTGTCATTTCTTACATTAGTTAGGGTCTTCAAGCTAGCCAAAGAGTAGATACAAAACCTAAGGGGAGCCAGGCACTGGAGGCTCATACCAGTCATCCTAGCTACTCAGGAGGCTGAGATCTAGGGATTGAAGTTTGAAGCCAGGGCCCAGATGGTCTTAAAGGCTTTGATCTCCAATGAACCACTAAAAAGCCAGAAGTGGAGCTGTGGTAGAGTGCTTGAGCAAAAAGCTCATAAAAAAAAAAAAAAAGCTCATGGACAGTGCCCAGGCCCTGAGTTCAAGACCCAGGACAGACAGAGACACATACACATACGAGACATAAGGAGAAGTAGAAGGTCCCTAACACAATCAGAAACATGTGCTCAGAGACTTATACATGAATATTCATGGCATTGTTTCTTTCTCTCTCTTTTTTTTTTTTTTTGCCAGTCCTGGGCCTTGAACTCAGGGCCTGAGCACTGTCCCTGGCTTCTTTTTGCTCAAGTCTAGCACTCTACCACTTGAGCCACAGTACCACCTCTGGCTTTTTCTATGTATGTGGTGTTGAGGAATCGAACCCAGGGCTTCATGTACACACAAGGTGAGCACTCTACTATTAGGCCACATTCCCAGCCCTCATGGCATTGTTTCTAAGCAGTGCAAAGTTCATCACTGGATGAATAGATGTACAAATTATGGGACAGTATTCAGTCATTAAAAAGGAATGCTGGTGCCAGGCACTCACGGTGGCTCATACCTGTCATTCCAGCTATTCAGGAGGCTGAGATCTGAGGATCATGGTTCAAAGCCAGACCATGCAGGAAAGTCCCTGCTTCTCTTATCACCACTAAAAACTGAAAAGGAAAAAAAAAACCCAAAAAAACAAAACTGGAAGTGGAACTGTGGCTCAAGTGATAGAGCATTAACCTTGAGCACAAAAGCTCAGGGACTGCACCCAGGCCAAGAGTTCAAGCCCCAGAACCAGCAAAAAAAAAAAAAAAAGGAATGCTGTAATGATCTATGCTACAACATATGGATGGACTTCAACAAATAAAAGGCAAATGAAAGGTGGTGAAAGAAAAAGTAGTCTAGTCCCCAATTTGGCTTATGAAACCACTGGACTGAGAGTGGCGGGCGGCCACTGACTGAGGGGAAGCACACACAGCTACTTAGCTATTGCCAGGGTTTCATTCCGTGTGACTCAAATGCCACTCAATTGCTCACTTTAAAAAGGTCATTGAACAGTGTCCAAAAAATAAAGAAAGAAATGTATTCTTTACCTGACTTATGTAATTGTAAGCTTTCTAAACATCACCTTTATAATAACAATAAAATATTTAAAATTAAAATTGACCACAAAAGGGGGTCATTTAAGCCAAGCACTGGTAGCTCATGCCTATAATTTACTCAGGAGGCTGAAATCTGAAGATCTGAAGATTGAGGTTCAAAGGCAGCCTGAGCAGAAAAATATCTCCAATTAACCAGTGGGGGGGGGGGGGCAGGGAGAGGGAGAGGTGGGAATCCAGAAATGGAGCTGTGGCTCAAATGATAGAGTACTACCCTTAAGCTTAAAAGTTAAGGAAACTACCAAACTACCAGGCTCTGAGTTCAAGCCCCAGTACCAGCAAAATAAATAAATAAATAAATAAAACTTTGTTGTTGTTGTTGTTTCACTGTTGTTGTAGGCCTTGAACTCGGGGCCTGGGCGCTGTCTCTGAGCTCTTCAGCTCAAAGCTAACGCTCCACCACTTGAGCCACAGCAACACTTCCAGTTTTCTGGTGGTTCATTGGAGATAAGAATCTCGCAGACTTTTCTGCCCAAACTGGCTTCAAACTGATCCTCAGATCTCAGCCTCCTGAGTAGCTGGGATGACAGGCGTGGGCCACCAGCACCGGGCCTCACTCTGGAATTTTTGATAGAAAGCATAGTCCAGCTTTAAGCCTGACTTGTGTGTGTGTGTGCGTGTGTGTGCGTGAGTGTGTGTGTGCGTGAGTGTGTCTGGAGGCATAGCTCCAGTAGAGGAGGCCTACCTACCACATTCAAGGGCCTGAGTTCAAACCCATTACCACCCCCACACAAGTGTAGAAGCTAGAATCTTTCCTGTCAAATGGCTACTTGGCACAGCACGGCTGTTTCAGGGTAGCTTACATTTTACAGGAATGCTGTTTTACCTAAGCTACATCTTTTGTTTTCCTAGCAAGCTCTTGCTTAGGCCATGTGTCCTGGTTTGGGTGGTTGCTCAGATACACTTTTAACCCCTTTCTAATTGGAAAATGGTACAAGATTGTGAACCTAAATTCTGACTGATCCAAACAAGGAACAGCAGGGCATCAGTGACGCATGCCTGTAGTTCCAGCTACTAGGGAGGCTGAGATCTAAGAATTATGCTTTGAAGTCAGCCCAAGCAAGAAAATACATGAGACTCTTATCCTCAATTAACCACCAAAAAGCCAGAAGTGGCACTGTGGCTCAAGTGATAGAGCAAAAGCCTTCAGAAAAAAGAAGCTCAGGGACAGTGCCCAGGACCTGAGTTCAAGCCCCAGGACCCAGGATCAATCCACACACACACACACACACACACACATCAAGGCTTAAGACAATCATCAAGCTAGATGCCAGTGGCTTACACCTGTAATCCTAGCAACTCAGGAGGCTGACTGTTGAGGATTGACGTTCAAAGCCAACCAGGACAGACAAATTCAACAGACTGATCTCCAATTAACCACCCAAAAGCTGGAAGTGGAGCTGTGGCTCAAGGGTATTGTTATCAGCTGTTGCAGACCCTGAGGTGCCAGGAACTGGCAGGGTATGAGCAAAGGCTCCACCTCCATGGACTCCAACCCTCAAGGCTGCAAGTGCTTGCTTGCCCTTTTGTGTAGACCCTGAGGTGCCAGGATCTGGCAAAGGCTCCACCCCATTTGCCCTTTTGTTTTGGGGAAATGCTTCTTTCAGCTTCTGGGCCTGGGGGCTTATCTGGGGAGGCATGGTAGACAGGGATTGATTGAAATAGAATGAGGAAGGATGCCTGCTGTCTGCACTTTTGCCAGCAGTGGGTCCTAGGACAGCATTATGCAAACTTGTGACAAATATAGCAGATGTATATAGCTAAAGACTTTTGCTGACATAAACAGAGTTGTGCCATCAGCCTTCTCTCCGTCTCCTTCATCATCAATCCCCTTGCCCCTCAGAATCCTTGTTTGTGCTGCGGCTGGCTCGTGGCAATCAGACTTCAGTAGAAAAGGTTGTGCAAGTTTGAGGCTGTGAGTTCAAGGCCCAGGACCAGTACCAAAACAGCAACCACAAAGATGCTAATTCCAGTGCCATGGCTGGTGCTTTGGGCAGATTAGCCACTGCTCCTGACCTCTGGGACTTAGCTCTCTGATGTAAGCACCCAGTGCTCTGTTCTGTCCTGAAGAGTACTAAGCTCTGAGGAGACCACAAAGGAAGGGCCTGAGGGATGACTACCTGGAAAATGGCAAGGTCTGGAACAAAGATACGTCACCCTCAAGTGACCCTGGGGCCTCAACTTCTCTTTTCCCCAAAGACAGGACCTGAAGCCAGCTGGGCTTTTTGATGATTGACACATGGCACATGGGAGGAACTCCCACCCCCCTGGTGTGCACTTCCTCTCCTCAAACTGAACACAATGACTTCCCTATTCCAAAGACCATGGCCATTCTCTGGAGAGAATGGTCTTCAAGATTGACCAGATGTGGGGAGCACAGAGGAGGGGGGCATGTGGGAGAGAGCCAGGTTCAGTCCCCTCCCCTCCCCTTCCTTCTCCTCCCCTCTCCCCTCCCCTCCCTCCTCCCTTCTCCCCTTTGTTCCCCTCCCCTCTCATCTCCTCAGTCCTAGGGGGAGCAGAGCCTTAATGGTCAGAAAACTCACTGGAGCTGGGTGCTCACACCTGCCATCCCAGCTACTCAGGAGGCGGAGATCTGAGGATCTCAATTCAAAGCCAGCCAGGCAGGAAAGTCTGTGAGATTCTTATTGCCAATTAACCACAAGAAAACCAGAAGTGGCACTGTGACTCAAAGTGGTAGAGTGCTAGTCTTGAGCAAAAGAGCTCTGGGACCGTGCCCAGGACCTGAGTCCAAGTCCCACGATCTACCAAAAAAAAAGTAAAACCAGCGGCCTGTTGAAATGGGTTCAGGTAGGGCTTTACAAGCAAATAAGATTCCCCCAGCACATACCCCGATTTTCTGACAGAATTTGGGAGCAAGGCTTAAGAAGTTTCTTTCGTGTGTGTGTGTGCATGCCAGTATTGGAACTTGAGTTCAAGGCCTCACCTTCTCCGTTGTTTATTTTCCACTCAAGGCTGGTGCTCTGTCACTTGAGCCACACTCCATTCCAGCTTTTTGCTGGAGATCAAAGTCGGTCAGATTTTTCTACCCCAGGCTGGTTTTGAACCTCAGTCTTCAGATCTCAGCCTCTTGAGTGGCTGGGATTACAAGCGTGGGCACTAGTGCCCAGCCAGACCCAAACTTGTAAAAGGCTGTTTCCGGCTCTGATCAACCCTAGCTCACTGTCGCGTCCTGCAGTGCCTACCCACGCTGCCAGGGGCTTTCTCAGAGATAATCACGTCGTGCAATCTTTAATCCCCAGTGAAAGAAATCTTTCCTATTTGCTCATCCAAGCAAAAGTAAACACTGGCTGCTGGTGGGTCATGTCTGTTGTTGGTGGTGCTCAGGAGGCTGCAATAGGTGGAGTGCGGTTGAAAGCCCAGCCTGGTGGCTAACAATCTGAGAGACTCTTATCGCCAGTTAACCAGCCAAAAGCCAGCTGTGGTCCAATTAGTAAGCCACTAACCCAGAGTCTTGAGCCAAGAAACAAAGTTAAGTACGAGCTCAAGGCCCTGAGTTCAAGCCCCAGTACTGGCGCCAAAAATAAAGAAAGAAAAGAAAAAAATGTTCTTCTTTTTCCCGGTGTGACCCTGGGGGAAGTAGTGGGGAAACTGTGTGAGCTGCCCCTGTGGGGGGTGGGGGTGGGGTGGGAGGGTGGATTCCTGGACTCCACTCCCACCCTGCCCCCTGCCCCGAGTGGCTCACAGGCCATGTGCCCAGCAAAGCCAGAAATTTCCAGTGACAAGAGAAACTCAACTCTCAGGGACAATTCTGTGTAAGAAGCAAGGACCCCATGCACACCCCACGCAAACTTGGAGGCCAGGGTCCTGTGCACACTCTGTGGCCAGGGCCCAGTACACATTCGGAGGGAGGGCAAGAAAGTCCATGAGACGCTTATCTCCAATGAACCACCAGAAAATCAGAAAAGGAGCTGTGGCTCAAGTGGTAGAGCACTAGCCTTGGGCACAAAGAGGCTCAGGAACAGCACCCAGGTCCTGAGTTCAAGCCCCAAGACTGGTACCAAAACCCCCCAAAAAACTTCCATAATACAAAAGATATTAAAAACAATCTCCTTTGCACTCATATCTTTATGACCTTTGCTTTGAAATACCACAGGGGGAAGGAATTCATCCTAAAAGGTAACTTCCAAAAGAAACCCCCTTCCTCTGTCATCTTCAATATACACACACACACACACACACACACAGACATACCCAGACAAACACACACCATACATATACACATATACATTACACACATATGCACACAAACCACAAGCACTACATAATACATACCACATACACCACCATCAACCATACTGCTCCATCATCAGAAGCTTGAGGGTGAAAGGGGTTTCTAGAACCTTCTTTTCCCACTGCTCATTTCTTAGGCCACTTCACTTATCACATATATAAAGAAAAGCTTGCCAGGTACTGGTGGCTCAGGTCTGTGATCCTAGCTACTCATGAGGCTGGGATCTGTGGAAGGATTATGGTTTGAAGCCAGCCAGGGCACCAAGGCCTGTGAACTACCAAAAAAGCCAAAGTGGAGCTTTGGCTCAAGTAGTAGAGCACCAGCCTTGAGCAAAAAAAAAATGCCAGGAGCAAGTCCTGAGTTTAAGTCCACAACCAGGGCCAATAAGAGAGAGAGAGAGAGAGAGAGTGAGAGAGAGAGAGAGAGAGAGAGAGAGAGAGAGAGAGAGACAGACAGACACAGACACAGACACAGACACAGAGAGAGGAGTCAGGCCAGGCCCATCCCAGGTTCCGTGTGTGTGTGTGTGTGTGTGTGTGTGTGTGTGTGTGTGTGAATGGGGGGGGGGGGCGAGAGTCAGCCCCAGGCTCCATGCAAGAGCAAGGCGAGTCAGGCCTACCCTGGGCTTCATGAGAGAGCAAATAACAACAAGATGCAGGAAGCAATGTATGTTCATAAAGTATATAAAGAAATACGAGTTAAAGAGGAAAATGAATGTTTATTAAACATCTAGGGGCTGGGAATGTGGCTTAATGGTAGAGCGCATGCCTAGCATGCATGAAGCCCTGGGTTCCATTCCTCAATGCCACATAAACAGAAAAATCTGGAAGTGACATTGTGGCTCAAGAGGTAGAGTGCTAGCCTTGAGCACAGAGAGGCTCAGAGACAGAACCCAGGCCCTGAGTTCAAGGCCTAGGCCTGGCAAAACAAACAAACAATAAAACAATAAAAATCTAGCCAGCCACTGGTGATTCATGCTCTAGTCTTCACTGTGCAGAAGGCTGAGGTCTGAGGATCCTGGTTTGAAGTCAGCCCAGGATGCAAAGTCCATGGGAATTTTATCTCTAATTAGCCAGCCAAAAGCTAGAATGGAGGTGTGGCTCAAGTGGTAGAATGCTAGCCTTGAGCACAGAGAGGCTCAGGGACAGCACCCAGACCCTGAGTTCAAGCCCCAGAATCAGCTGGAAAAAAAATCCATCTGAAAATATAAAGATAAAATGATGCACACTTAAATTCCCAGGTGGATGCAAATTAATAAATACAACTATGTGATGGTCTACTCATCCTAGCTTGCCAACTGGCACTGAGTCCCACCAAATCCCCAGGATGGGGAGGGCTCTTGCTGCTGCTGAGCAGAGCTGGCTAATTACCACTATCACCCCCAAATTATATACACAGCATCTAGAACCCAACTTCAAAAGGCTGTACAGTGCCACCCTCTGGTGCTATCCAGTGGAACTGCAGCAGAGCCCTGGAGCCTTGGCGGGCTGGGAGCCCCAGGGTCTTTTGTAGACTCCGGCTGGAGCCAGCAAGCTCTTGGGGGCATCATTAGCAGAGGCTGGCTGGGGCCTGAGCCTGGACACGGAGCAGAGTGGGACCACTCTTCCCTGGGCAGCGGAGATGAGGGAGCAGAATGGGACCTCTGACTTTTTCAGTCAACTGCAGGTGAATCCTCTGGGTGAAGACAGTTCTGGGAAGAGCGCAGGGACTCTTTGGTGGGGGGTGGGGAGGTGGGGGGGTGGGGGTGGGGGCAGGCAGGGATCTGTACCTGCAGGTCAGGCAGGGTTCTGCTGGGCTGACACAGGCACAGGGAAGGTGGACAGGTTAGCACAGTTGGGGGTCGTTGTAATATGGGCAACTGAGAGCTGTGTGGGCAGACAGGAAGGGATGCCCCTTCCTCTCCCAGGGTCCCTGGGGGAAGGGGGGACAGATGGTAGAGCCTGTACTTCCTTTTCTTTCCAAAGGGCCTTGGGAAAGCCCATAGGGGTGATGGGTGGAACCTGTACCCCTCTCTGGAAGAGTCCAGATCCCAGCTCTGAGGAGCAAGGCTGGTGATGATTCTGAAGCAGCCAGGTCTTGGGGTGATGTTGGAGCAGCCAGTACTCACCCAAAGGACTATAAAAACCCTACACGGGGTACCCCCTTCCCAGGCTCTACTTTTGTCTCTTCTTTGTTTTTGCCTGTCCTGGGCCTTGAATTCGGCCTGGGCACTGTCCCTGAGCTCTTCAGCTCAAGGATGGCACTCTACCACTTCAGCTACAGTGCCACTTCTGGTTTTCCTGTCTTCCTCAGACAATTTCTACTCTGTGTTGACTGAACTCTATTTACCTTAAGCCATGATTGTGACCATCTAGGAGTCTTGGATTCATTCTCTCAATCTGGCAAAGAATGGGAGGAAAGGACACAAAATCAGGGTAAAACATTGAGAGCTCTAGCCAGGCACTGGTGGTTCAGGCCTGCAATCCTAGCAGCTCAGGAGGCTGTGATCTGAGGATCGTGCTTTGAATCTAGCCTGGGCAGGAAAGTTCTTGAGATTCATCTCCAATGAAACAGCAGAAAACCAGAAGTGGTGCTGTGGCTCAAGTGGTAGAGCACTAGCCTTGAGCAAAAGAGCTCAGGGACAGCGCCCAGTCCCTGAGTTCACGCCCCAGGACCAGAACTACAATAAAAGTGTCTCCTGGCATAGGAGGCATGGGGAAGTCCTTGTCTTGCTTTCCCCTGTCCCTCAGAAGTTTGGATTGAATTTGTGGGGACAGAGTCTTTGTCGCCAGGTGCTGCTGGTAATAGGTGTGACAGGTGTTCTCCACAGTTGGAGTCCTGGAATCTGTAGAATGTTCCCTTCCCTACCCAAAGTAGAGAGTTCTAGAAGAGGAGGCCTGAGCAACTCTTTGACTTGTCTTGCCCTTCCTGCCAGTGAGCACTGGGTCTGATGCCAAGCTCTCATTCAGCGTCATTGCTGAGGCTGGGCCAAGGCTGGCAAAGCATGGAACAATTATGGTCATTAGCAAGGTAAGGTGCACTTACAGGTCAGGCGGGATCCAGGTGCTGGGAGACGCAGACAGATCAGGCTGTGTGCAAAGGCTTAGCCTAGGCAGACCTCCTGGATGGTGATGGTAGGGTCCAGGCTTACCTGCAGCCATCTGGAGATGGCCTTTCTCCCTCCTTCCACCCCCTCCTCTCCATCCCAATTCTTATGTGTGCGTGCCAGTGCTGAGGCTTACCCTCAGGGCCTTGCCAATCTCCCTTGGCTTTTTCTGCTCCAGGCTGGCACTCTGCCACTCAATCTGCACCTCCACTTCTGGCTTTCTGCTGGTTCATTGGAGCTAAGAGTCTCACAAACATGTTCTCTTTTTCCTTCAGGCTGACTTTGAACTTTGATCCATGGGATCTCGGCCTCCTAAGTAGCTGGAGTGGAGAGGCGTGGGCCAAGGCCCAGCCCGCAGCTCCAGTCTTCTGGTGAGGCCTTGCTTTGGTGGATGTCACAGAAACTTCCTTCCGGCCATGACCGGGAGACGGAGCAGATGTAATGTAAACCAGACCACTCCAGTCCAGGCAGGTGTGTAGACGACTGCTCTGATGACGCATGCCGGAAATGTTGTTAGGTGCACTCCCTGTGGACCCGCAGGCTCTGGCTGTCCAAGGCCCGCCAGCATCGCATGACCAAACCCGGGCTCTTTTCTGTTCTGCCCTGATCATTTAGGGGAGCCCCTTCTCCCCACCCCAGGCTTTCTGCAGCATTTGAGTCTAGCCTCAGTTTCTAATGCAAGTCCCATTCCTGAATATTTATTTCCTTTTTGTCTGTTGTGGGGCTTGAACTCGGGGCCTGGGCGCTATCCCTGACCTCTTCAGCTCAAGGCTGGTGCTCTACCACTTTGAGCCACAACGCCACTTCTGGCTTTCTGGTGGCTCCTTGGAGATAAGAGTCTCATGGATTTTCCTGCCCCACCTGGCTTTGAACTGCAATCCTCAGATCTCAGCCTCCTGGGTAGCTAGGATGACAGGTGTGAGCCACTGGTCCCCAGCTATGAGATTTTCTCCAATTAACTACCAAAAAGCCAAAAGTGGAGCTGTGCCTCAAGTGATAGAGTGCTCTCCATGAGCAAAAATGCTCAGGGATAGAACCTAAGCCCTGAATTCAAGCCCCACGACTGACAACAATAAAAAAGATGCATTGGATTCATAAACTGATTTGTTGATTGACAACTTCTTTGTACAATGACATAAGGACAATATCTATCTCTATCTATCCATATCTATCTATCTATCATCTATCTAGCTATCTATCTTAAAAAAACAACAACCAGTCATGTGCTGGTGGCTCACACCTGTCATCCCAGCTGCTCAGGAGGCAGAGATCTGAGGGTAGGGGTTCAAAGTCATTCCAGGCAGGAAAGTCTGTGAGACTCATCTCCAATGCCAGAACTGGCACTGTGGCTTAAGTGGTAGAATGCTAGCCTTGAGCAAAAGTGCTCAGGGACTGTGCCCAGGCCCTGAGTTCAAGCCCCAGGACTGGCACACACACACACACACACACACACACACACACACACACACAGAGCGAGCGAGCGAGTAAGCGAGAGAGAGAGAACAACAACAAAATAAAAATAGAAACCAAGCCAGGATGAGGATGGATCCAAATGCAGGCACACAGACACAGACACAGACACAGACACACACACACACACACACGTGGGCATGCATGTGTGTGAACACACCTTACCTCCTATAGCATCTGCCAGCCTACCAGCTATCAGCATTTCTTGGCCAGCTGTAGCAAAGCACACTGGGTAAAGCCAGGAGTCCGGCCAGAGGGACTCATGTCCTTCCTCTGCCACTGACTAGCTGCAGAGCCTTGGGCAAGTTACTGTAATCATCTGGTGACTCAACTTCTCTATACATAAAACATGGATGATAATAGCCCCGACTCCACAGAATTGCCTGACTTAAAGCGTTTGTAAACACAAATGCCTGGCATGTATTCAACACTCAATGGATGATAGCCACCCTTATTATGGTCGCTGTTCTAGTTTCAGGCTCTGGCCCCCGGGACCTCCTACCTTGTTCTTTCTCTCCCAGATCCTCCTCATGCCTAGCCACACTGGAGAGCAAACTTCATTCTCTAATTTTTACCTTACACTGGGCCTGAGTTCCTGTCACAGGAAAAACCTGACTTTACCAAAATAAATTTTAAAAATCTAGCCCATTTCTTAAACTTTTAAAGACAAAAAAATCAGGGCTTGGATGTGGCTCAAATGGCTTTCCCTAGCAAGTGCAAGGTCTGGAGGCCAGACTCTAGTCCTCCGGGATAAGGAAAGGCAAAAAGGAGGAAAAGACAAAAGCACCCATGCTGGTGGCTCACACTGTCATCCTAGCTATTCAGGAGTCTGAGATCTGAGGACTGAGATTCAAAGCCAGCTCCAACAGGAAAGTCCATGAGATTTTTTTTTTAATCTCCAATGAACCACCCCAAAAGCTGGAAATGGAGCTGTGGCTCAAGCAGTATAGCACCAGCCTTGTGCAGGTAAAGTTCAGGGACAGCACCCAAGCCCTCAGTTCAAGCCCAAGGACCTGTACCAAATCATCCTCATCGTCATCATCATCATCATCATCATCATCATCATCATCATCATCATCATCAGTGTGAGAAGGGCCTGGAACTGGAAGTACGGCACTCGTGTGTGTGTGTGAGAGCGTGTAGCACCTGCCTGTCCTGGGCTTGATTGAACTCAGGGCCTGGGCACTGTCCCTGAACTTCTTTTGCTCAAAGGTAGTGCTTTACTACTCCACAGCTCTACTTTCAACTTTTTGGTGGCTAATTGGAAATACAAGTCTCACCAACAAGAAACATACTAATTACCTTACTTATCTAATTGTAACCCCTCACCCTTACAATTTAAGAAAAAAGTCTTGGGCTGGGAACATAGCCCAGTAGTAAAGTGCTTGCCTATATGCATGAAGCCCTGGGTTCTATTCCTCAGCACCACATATAAGTCTCATAGACTTTCCTGCTTGGGCTGGCTTTGAATCACAATCCTCAGATCTAAGCCTCCTGAGTAGCTAGGATGACAGGCGTGAGCCACCAGCACCCATCTTCACAGTGAGTGTCTTGCCACAAGTTCAGATCCCAGTACCACCCCTCCCCCCCCCAATTAATCCATCTATCCATCCACCTCTCTCTCTCTCCCCCCTCACTACTCCTGTCTCTCTAGGGAACTATCCATCTACCCACCTATCTCTCTCTCTCTAAATATCTATCTACTCACCTCTCTGTCTCTCTAGGTATCCATCCATCCATCCACTCCCCCATCTCTCTAGATATCTATCCATCCATCTATCATCTGCTTACCTACCTACCTACCTATCTAGTTTACCAAAGGTGTTTATGACTTCCTAGGCACTTATCCCATAATGTGTAAGTGGCTGGTTGGTATTCTCTCCTCCCTGGTAATGAATGCTCCTTGTCTTGTTTAGCAGTAGGAGCTCAGCACCTAGCCCAGTGCCTCCGCCCAGGAAGGAGGCCACAGAAATATTGAATGAGTTAGTAAGCCCAGGAGATGGCATGTATGTCACAGGGCAGGAGAGGGTGGAGCTGAGCATGGAGTCAGCTGTCAGCTGCTCATGGGCCACATCAAGACAGGCTAGAGGCTACACAGAACACAGAGGAACTGGAGGCTCTCAGTAGCCATGGCTGGGGCCTGGGGCCTGCAGGTGAGCCAGGAAGCAAGTGCAGGTGACTCAAGGCAGAGCCGCAGGGCCGGTCCCAGTCAGCCAGGGTTAACATTCTTCTGGCTGCTCTCAAGGCCAGACACCAGTCAGGCCAGCCAGGCCTTCCAAAGAGGCCCTACACCTGATATGTCACTGTTTCTATAACACCATGGCTGTGTGTGTGTGTGTGTGTGTGTGTGTGTGTGCGTGTGTGTCCAACGTGGGTCTCGAACTCAGGGCCTGGGCACTGTCCCTGAGCTGCTGTATGGTTCAAGGCTAGCACTCTACCACTTGAGGCACAGCATCACTTCTGGTTTTTTCTGTGTATGTGGTACTGGGAATCAAACCCAGGGTTTCATGTATGCTAGGCAAGCACTCTACCATTAGGCCACATTCCCAGCCCAATGTCCAATTTCTTTTAGCCTGCACACATACCTCTGCCAAAACTCAGTCCGGTATCTGAGCCATTGAAGAAGAGTTGTCCAAAGGTAAAGCTGAGGGAGGGAGGGAGGGAGGGAGGAGGGGAGGGAGGGAGGGAGGGAGAGAAAGAGGGAGAGAGAGAGAGAGAGAGAGAGAGAGAGAGAGAGAGAGAGAGAGAGAGAGAGAGAGAGAGAGAATGAGTGAGCACTAGAACTGCTCACTTGGCTAGTGGAAAGGAGGTCCCTAAATACACAGAAACTTGGCCAGGAAATCCAACGCCATAAGGCCCTATGGACAATAGTGAGTGGTGTATGTGTGTGTTGTGTGCCGGTCCGGGGGCCTTGTGCTCTTACTGAGCTTTTTGGCTCAAGGCTGGTGCTCTACAACATGAGCCTGCCTCCACTTCGGTTTTTTTTTTTCTAATTAATTACAAATAAGGTCTCTCGGATTTGTATGCTTAGGCTGGCTTTGAACTCAGCCACCGAATAGCCAGGATTACAAGTGTGAGTGATGGGTGCCAGGCTCATGAATGCATCCTGTTTGCTTACTTAGAATCAGACTTCTTACAGCCTCTGGTCCTCTTGTGACTTTCCACTTTTTAAACACAGTCAGTGTTGCCAGGCACTGGTGGGTCACATCTGTAATCCTAGCTATTCAGGAGGCTGAGATCTGAGGATCACAGTTCAAAACCAGTCCCGAGGGCTGGGAAGGTGGCTTAGTGGTAGAGCGATTGCCTAGCATACATGAAGCCCTGGGTTTGATTCCTCAGTCACACACACACATACACACACACACACACACACTCACACTGGAAATGGCTCTGTGGCTCAAGTGGTAGAAGCAAAAGAAGCTTCAGGGACAGTGTCCAGGCCCTGAGTTCAAGCCCCAGGACTGGCAACAAAACAAAAAACAAAACAAAAAAAGAAACCAGCCTGGGCAGGAAAGTCTCTGAGACTCTTGTCTCCAATTAACCAACACCAAAAAGCTGAAAGTGGGGTCTACAGCTCAACTGGTAGGGTGCTAGACTTGAGTGAAAAAACTAAAGGACAATGCCCAGGTCCTGAGTTCAAGCCCCAGGACTGGCAAAAAGAAAGGAGGAGGTGAAAGAGGAGAAGGGGAAGGGGGAGGAGGAGGAAGAGGGAAGGAAGGAAGAGGGGAGGGAGGGAGGGAGAAGGAGAAGAAGAAGAAACTGGTCAGTGTTATCTATTTCATCCTGCCATTTTTTTATGCATTTATTCAGCAAAAAATTTGTTGAGTCCCCATGTATTGGACACTAAGTTACCAGACTTGGGATTCTGAGAATTGTTAGTCTCTGTAGCCCAGCTGGCCTTCAAACTTCCACCTTCCTGCCTCCTCCTCCTGCATACTGGGATTAGAGGCATGTACCACTATGCCTGACCTGTACTATTTGATCTTCAATGTTTTTCCTAAATCAACTTCCTCATGTCTGAGAGTGACTAAGGAGCTAGAAATGAGGAGTATCTGGACCGGGGACGTCTCTAAGTAATCACTCTCCAGACACGCCGGTGTGCGGTCCTTTCAGAGCAGTCCCCACCAGTACCAGCTGGCAGCACCCACATTCACAGTCACAGGACACAGCCCTGTCTGCCTGTGTACTTCAGTTGCTCACTTCTGCCAGGGACTGGTGGCTCTAACAGGCCTGGAACCCCTGCCACTCAGGAGGCTGAGATCGGATGGTCTGAGTTCCAAGGCAGTCCAGGCAGAACAAACGTGAGAGAATATAATCTCCAACTACGTAGCACAATTCCAGAAATAGGTTGTAAGGTAGTAAAGTATCGATCGGCCTTGAACAGAAAAGCTAAGCAAGAGCATGGGGCCCTAAGTTCAAGCCCCAGTGCCAGCATAAGCAAGCAAGCAATTGCTCCTTTGCCCACGGCCACCACTCACTCAGAGCTGCCAGGGACCACCCTGTACCTTCTTCCTTTGAACCAGGACAGTGTCAAACCGAACCTGGCCAGGCTCACACCAGTTACCCTAACTATTCGGGAGGCTGAGATCTGAGGACTGCCCAGGCGGAAAAATTACATGTCTTTTTTTTTCTCCAGTCAACTATCAAAAAGCCAGAAGTGGAGCTGTAGCTCAAGTGGTAGAGTGCCAGCCTTGAGCCAAAAAGATAAGGGACAGTGTCCAGGTTCAGAGTTCATGCAGCAGGACACAGGGGAACACGCATACACACACATGCACACACACCGCACACAGGACAGTTGAGCACAAAGCAAGCCTGTGCCTCTCTCAGCCCAGGCTATGTGGACGGGGAGGGTCACCTGCTCCGTGGAAGGACCAGTCTATGGTCTGGAACCCCGCCAGCCTCAGTTCCCCAGATCCAGGCAAACATCTGGTCTTCTAACTCGGCCTCAGGTCTGCTGCTGAGTCAGTCTTGTGGGGGCCCAAAGGGCAGTCTTGAGCTCCAGGGCAGGGTGGAGACCTGTTGTGGTTCAGTGGGGCATCCCTTGCAGGAAGCACCGGCTCCATTAGACCGGAACACTCCATTAGACTTGAGCTGAGGGGTGGGACTTGACCTGGGCCACCTGCCCCTACTGCCATTTACTTATATGCCTGTGAGACCCCAGGGACACACACACACGGGGGCTCCATGCTGCCTGGAACCCAGCTTGGTTGTTTTGGTTTTGTGCCCTTACTTGGGCTTGAAATCAGGGGCTCAGTGCTGTCCCTTAGGTTTTTCTCTCAAGGCTGATGCTCTACCACTTGCCACAGCTCCACTTTTGGCTTTTTGCTGATGAATGGGAGTGCCTTATGAACCTTTCTGTCTGTGCTGGTGTTGAATTGCAAACCTCAGATCTCAGCCTCCTGTGTAGCTAGCATAATAGGTGTGAGCACAAGCCACAAACTTCCAGATGGTTTTTATTGTTCCACTCCATAGAACTTTTTATTTTTTCCTATTTATTTTTGTGCCAGCAATGGGGCTTGAGCTCAGGGCCTAGGCATCATCCCTTAGCTTTTTCACTTATGGCTGGCACTCTACCACTCGACCCACAGTTCCATTTCTGGATTTTTGGGTGGTTAATTGCCGATAAAGAGTCTCACAAACTTTCCTGCCTGGGCTGGCTTTGAACCTTGGTCCCCAGATTTCAGGCTCCTGAGTAGCCAGGGTTACAGGTGTAAGCCACGGATACCCAGCTATTTTTCTATATTTATTTATTTATTTATTTATTTTTTGGCCAGTCCTGGGCCTTGGACTCAGGGCCTGAGCACTGTCCCTGGCTTCTTCCCGCTCAAGGCTAGCACTCTGCCACTTGAGCTACAGCGCCGCTTCTGGCCGTTTTCTGTATATGTGGTGCTGGGGAATCAAACCTAGGGCCTCGTGTATCCGAGGCAGGCACTCTTGCCACTAGGCTATATCCCCAGCCCCTATTTTTCTATATTTAATAGCTGTACAAAGGGGCTTCAATCAAGGTGTCCACTTACATGGGCCTAATACATCTTGATTCATGTCCCTGCCCCATGAGGACTCTTTAAAGTTGTCCTGTCCATTTTGGCCAGGATCTGACAGAACCTTCGTAACCTTTCACCTGGAAGTGGTATTGCTTTGTCCTGCAAGACCTTTCATGGTTCCGTGCTGGCACTGGCCTGGCTCACCCTCTGGGCAGCTCTTCAGTAAGCTGTGCTCCAGCCTGGGTCTCCTCTGAGAAGTCTGCAGGTTGACTTGCTGAAACTCTTGAGCTAATGAGCCCTCATCCCGCCTCCCCCCACTCCTCGCAGCTGCCCAGCACCCGGGAGAGTACCCCACCTTTCCTGTTTTGTAAATGAGCACATTTGCCACCAGAGAGCAACCAGGCTGCTCGAGGGCAGAGGAGGAACAGGGAGTTCAGTCTCACAATCTCAGCACCCTGGACCCAGACCCTGCTTCCCATCCAGGCTTGAGAAAGGCTCTGGGGCTTTTGATTTTGTTCAGCTCTGCCTGGGGAGGCCACTCCCTCTGAATCTGGTGTTAGGTTGCTGATGAGGCCAGGCCCACTGTCAGAAAGATTTGCCTACATATAGGTCTTTAAATACAGCATATGAACTGAAACTGGGCCCCTGGATCCTGGTGGGCCTCCCTGTTGGTACCACCATCTGTGACATCTTTCACAAAGGACGTGACTGGTCTGTTTTTATCCATGAAGATCCCAACAAGTAATGGTAAAACCAGGAGCTTATAGTCTGGCAGAAAAGTCCCTGAGATTCCATCTTGAAAATAACCAGTTAAAGCTGGGTGGCTCACACCTACAATCCCAAGTACCTACCAGACATCTCTGAGGATGGCTCTTGGGAGCCAACGTAGGCAGGAAAGTAAGATTCTTATCTCCAGTTGTAACCAGCAAAACAAAACAAAACAAAATAACAACAACAAAAACAAACAACAAAAAAGTCAGAAGTGGAGCTGTGGCTCAAGTCGTAGAGTGTTATACTTGAGCATAAAAGGCCCTGAGTTCAAGCACCAGGACTAGCCTGCATGTAGGTGCACACACAGGGCAAGTAGGACAATATGACACAGATGGATGGAGGGATTGCAGACCAAGTGGCAGGCAGGATGGGTGGTGGTCAGGTACATGAAGGACCAGAGGAGGGAGTGTGTTATGTTACTGTAACCCAGAAAGTGGGGGCACATGCAGGAGGCAATGTGTCAGAATCCACTGGGGACTTTTATTTATATATTTATTTATGTCAGTCAGCGGGCTTGAACTCAGGGACTGGGTGCTGTCCCTGAGCTCTTTTTGCTCAAGGCTAGGGCTCTACCTGTGCCACAGCTCAATTTCCAGTTTTCTGGTGGTTCACTGGAGTCTCACAGACCCTCCTGCCCAGGCTGGCTTTCAACCTATGATCCTCAGATGCCTCCTGAGTAGCAAGGATTACAGGACTGAGCCACTAGCACCCAGCTAGGGGCTTTTAAATATGACCTGTCCTTCAGGCCCCTCACCCAAGAGTCACAAGCCAGGGCTAGATTAGCTTAAACCTGAAGAGGGGCAGTCTCCCCAGAACAGTTTTCTTTTGTTTCTGTGTGTGAGAGAGCACATGCTAGTCCTGGGGTGTCAACTCAGGACCTGGGCACTGTCTTTTAGCTCCTTAGCTGTTTTGCTCAAGGCTCTACCACTTGAACCACACCTCCACTTCTAGCTTTTTGGTATTAACTAGAGGTAGGAGTCTCACAGACTTTCCTGCCCCAGGCTGGCTTCAAACTACATTCCACAGATCTCAGCCTTCTGAGTCGCTAGGATGACAAGTATAAGTCACCAGCACCCAGTGTTCAGGGCAGTTTTCTAGAACAATTATCAGGGAGCCAAGCTAGATACCAGGACCTTCAGAGCAAAGCAAATGAATTTTGGCTCAGATTTGAAGGCTGAGTTTAGGAGTAGGGAAGAATGAAGTTAGAGTTCAGGATCCAGGTTACTGGCTGGGGCAGGAACCATGAACAACATGTAGAGCTCTTGCAGGTGAGATGAGCTTATGGTTGTCCTCTAGCTGCGAGTGGGGCCCATGTTGCTGTCCAGGATTTCTTCATGGCCTCCAGACACAGGATCCATTCCAGACAGTCTAGACCATGTTCTTCCTCACCAGGAAATCTTGTATTAATTCATACCTTGACTTGTTGGGGAAAAAAATATCTTTGAGACTAGAGCCTTGTTCTGCCAGGTTGCCTACTGCCTAGCCAACAATACAACCCCTATGTGTCTCAAAAATACCCCAGGAGCCAGGAGGCCGAGATCTGAGGATCAAGGTTCAAAGCCAGCCAGGGCAGGAAAGTCTGTGAGACTCATCTCCAATTAACCACAAGAAAACCAGAAGTGGAGCTGTGACTCAAAGTGGCAGAGTGCTAGCCTTGAGCAAAACAGCTCAGGGACAGCACCCAGGTCCAGTGGTGGTGGTGGTATGGAAGGGAGAGGAGGAGGAGGAGGAGAAGGAGGAGGAGGAGGAGGAGGAGGAGGAGGAGGAGGAGGAGGAGGAGGAGGAGGAGGAGGAGGAGGGGGGGGGGGAGCTGAGCACTATTGTCTCATGCCTGGTCCTAGCTACTTAAGAGGCTGAGATCTGAGGATTTTGGTTTGAAGCCAGCCCAAGCAGGAAAGTCCTTGAGACTAGTTAAGCACCTAAACAGCAAGAAGTGGCTCTGTGGCTTGAGCAGTAGAGCACTAGCCTTGAGCAAAAAAGCTCAGGGACAGCACCCAGGCCCTGAGCTCAAACCTAGGACCAAAAAAATGAAAGGAAGGAAGAGAAAAAAAAAGCATCTGTGGAAGAATCTGAACTCTTCCCATATAGTTCTAACACCTGATAACCAGAAACCAGGCTGCAAAGAAAGAAACGTAGGCTGCAAAAGTTATTTAGTTATTTCTAGTACCAGCAGTATCTTTGAATTTGCTATAATATACTATTGCCTTCCCTTCTTTTTCTCTAATGGCTTTCCATTTTCCACAGAATAAAGTCAACTACTCAATTTGGTTTTTGATATCTATTATAATTATAAAAAGCGTTCTTGAGAGGCTGGGAATGTGGCTTAGTGGTAGAGTGCTTGCCTAGCATGCATGAAGCCCTGAGTTGGATTCTTCAGTACTACATAAACAGAAAAAGCTGGAAGTGGTGTTGTGGGTCCAGTGGTAGAATGCTAGCCTTGAGCAAAAGCTCAGGGGCAGTGTCCAGGCCCTGAGTTCAAGTCCCGGGACTGGCACAAAAAGAAAGGAAAAAGCCTAATCTTGAGTTAGCCCCCTTTCCCCTTTGGTACACACACACTAGGTCAGGGCCTGGGCGCTGTCCCTAAGCTTTTCCAGCTCAAGGCTGGGCTCTTTCTACTTGAGCCACACCTCCATCTCTGGCGTTTTTTCCTAGTTAGTTGCAGATGGATACTAGGGGATATATGTGCCTAAGTTAAACTGTGATCTTCAGATCTCAGTCTCCTGAGTAGCTAGAATTACAGATGTGAGCCACCAGCACCTGGCAAGCAGACAGGCGTGTGTGCACATGCCAGTTCTGGGGATTGAACTCAGAGCCTGGGTTCTGTCTAGTTTTTTCACTAAAGGCTGGAGCTCTGCCACTTGAGCCACACCTCCACTTCTAGCTTTTTTGTTATGTGGTTTCTTGGAAGTAAGTGTCTCTCAGATACACCTGCCCAGGCTGGCTTTTAACGTAATTCTCAGATCCCAGTCTCCCGAGTAGCTGGGATTACAGGCATAAGACATGGATACTGGTCCTGTGGGAGAGAGTTTCTTAGGAGACTTTCTTGTTCCAGCAAGCTTCTGCACTCTTCTGAGTCAGAAAGCAACATATCTGGGGTTGGAAACATTACTCAGGCAGTAAAGCACCAATGAGTGAAAGTGTCACATTCTGAGTTTGAGACTTGGTCTTGGACAAAAAAAGGGAAAGCAATTTCTTCTTGGAATAATCTGATCTCTATAATAGTGGATCTACCATCCTCCACCCCTTCCTGTCCCAATCTGCTCAGATGAAGAAGCCCCAATTCTCCAGCTCTCAGCCTTTTCAAAACCCTAAACTTCTCAGAGACCCTGCCACAAGTATGGGAATGAAAAAAATGGAAAAGTTCAGCACTCAAGATACACAGTGCAAGCAGGGCACTGGTGGCTTCCACCAGTCAGGAGACTGAGATCTGAAGATTGTGGTTCAAGGCCAGCAGGAAAGTCCGTGGGGCTCTTATCTCCAATGAATCAGCAAGAACTTCACAAGTGGAGCTGGGGAAGTGGGAGAGCGCCAGCCTGGAGTGACCAAGCTCAGGGACAGCGCTTAGGTCGAGTTCAAGCCCCACGACTGACAAAAAAAAGTACAAAAATAAAAAATTATATTAAAATTCCCATGACTAGCAAAATAGGTTTCTCACGACTGGGTTCACCTCTTTCCTCAACCCCGGTAGGAATGCAGCACCTGTGCATCCTGTGGTGCTGCCCCGGAGCAGGAAAGATGGCGGAGAAACTTCTGGAAGGTCCCTGTGTCTCTATCCTTACTTGCCCCGAGAGTGGCAATGCGGCCTGCACCCCGCCACTGGGAAAGGCTGAGACCTGGGGGTGCGCATGCAACGCACACGCGCCTCGCGTCCAGCTTCTCCGTCCAAGTCTGGCTCGGGACCGGGCAGCTCTGCGGCCGCCGTCGGACCCGGCGCTTGCACAGGCGGGGCGCGCCGGGGCGGGCACCGGTGGGCGCGCGGGGGCGGGGGGAAGGTCAGGGTCCCGCACAGCCGGCAGGTGGAGCAACAACCTTCCGCCTCAGCCTCAGGACGTCGCAGAGAGCCGCCCGCGCCGCACCCGACCCTGCAAGCGCCGCGGGATACCCTCCGGACCCCGAAGCCCCCAGCGGCGGCGGGGGAAGATCCCCGCGGACCGCAGCGAAGGAGGAGCGTCCCCCCTGCAGCGCCCGGCCCCGCCCTCCGCGACGCGCTGGCCAATAGCAGTGAGCTCCGAGAATTAGCCACGCCCCCTAGCCTTTTCCAGCTTATAGTTCTGCTCCGGCCGGTAATAATTAGGCTGTGGGCCGGAGCGGCCGCGTAAGCGTCGGGCGTCAGCCAATCAGGGCCTCTCTCACGCCGTGACGTCACAGGCTGAACAACCAAACAGAAAAGTTTAATAAACAGCGGACGGAGGGGCCGGCGGCGGCGGCGGCGGCGGTGGTGGTGGTGGTGGCGCGGCGGGAGCGAGCGGCGTTTGGCGGCCTCACCTGTCCCCCCCACTCACCGGCGGCGACCGGGCGGCGGCGGCAGCCAGCGCGTCAGGCGGAGGAAGCCGCCGCCAGGTGAGGAGCGCGACTCGGCTCGCGGGCGCCTCCCCTCCCCCGGCTCGCCCGGACCCCGGGCCCGCCCTTCCCCTCCGGGGCGGCGGCGAGGCCCGGCCCCTCCCGGCGCGGCGGGCCGGAAGCGGAGGGCGGCGGGGCCGCAGCAGGTGGCGGGGGGCTTGCGGGGGTGGAGGGTGGGACCGGCGCTCGTGGGGTCTCTGCTGGCCAGTCGGGGTCCCTGTCTCCCGCGGGCCGCGCCTCCCGGAGTCCTCAGGAGCTGTGGGCCTGGCCAGGTCGGGCCGCCCCCGGCTCCTGTGCGCGCGCCGCAGCCCGACCCCGCAGCCCCGCTCCCCGGGTCGGGCGTGGACGGGGCGGGCCGCGGGCCGGCGGGGCGTTCGTTCCGGCCTCCCGTCACGCGCGGAGGAGCCCGGGGCCGGGGCTGAGGTGCGGTGACTTCTGCGGCCGCATTTCGCCCCGGCACAACTTTTTCAAAAGTTACCAGGCGGGCCCGGGGCGCGGGGCGCGGGGCGCGGGGCCCGAGGCGGGCGCGGTTCCGTCCGAAGGGATCCACCGCGGTGGTCCGGAGCCCCGGGTGAGATTCTCCAGAGCAGCACTCGTTCGTTTTGGTTTCGTGGTGCTTTTCGTGTAAGTTTCAGGCAGCCGTGTGGTGCGAGTCACTGCTGGCACTCGCTGACAGACAGGCCGGGGCATAAGGGAAGATGGTTTGTAAAGTGAGCGGTGTAAACTTTCAAAACAGGCAGTCTGAATCTTCTTAATTTTTTACGTTTGAAGAATATAAGAGCCAGGGTCACAAATATACAGGGGGAAGGTTTGTGAGTGGATGGATCTATTATCTTGCCTGAAATGATCATTTTCCTGTTTAAGCATTACCACAATATCACGTTTTACACTTTAAATCTGTGCCAGTTGATTGTGTGTCACCTGCACCTCAATAGTTTTTTAAGCCTGAAAAATGTGTTTAATACAATAACAATACACAACGTGATGTAATATAAAAGATTAAGCAATAGAAATTCATGACTCCTCCCCTTAAATCAGGAGATGGAGCAAAACAAAATGTGAATCTGTTTATGTGTTTTCTTACCTGGCCAGGATTCCTGTTTACCTTTATTATTGAAGTTGTGTCAGTGTGTGCACACGCGCGTGTGTGTGCACATGCTGGGATTGGGCCTTAAACTCAGGGCCTATGCACTGCCCCTTAGCATTTTCACTCAAGGTTGACACTCTACCACATGAGCCACACACACCTCCACTTTGGGGTTTTTTTTTGCTGGAGATGAGAGTCTTCTGGCCTCTCTGCCTGGGCTGGCCTTCAATCTCATTCCTCAGATCCCAGCCTCCTGAGTAGCTAGAATTATAGGAGTAAGTCACTGGCTCTTGGCTCTGAGGTAAACATTCTGCCCTAGTGGATGGGGGTTGTTTTTTCTTTCTTGCCTTTAAAAAAAATGAGATTTTTAAAAACTTATTTATACCTATAAACAGTGTAGTCCCTTTAGGAAAATATTGTGACTAGATTATTTCATTACTTTATGATATGGTGCTATATTTCATTACTTTGTGATATGGTGCTAATCTTTACTCAGACATTTAGCAAGGCTTTTTTTTTTTGAATTGTGTTTTGTTTTGCTTTTAGCAGGTGTGCTCTATGAACTTGTTGCCAGCCTTTGTGGCACAAGTGTTTCTCTACTTAAGGTAGATTGCACAAGATGGTTTTAGGTAGGTGGGAGTCAAATAAATTAGCATACCTAGGAATAAATGAGAGACCTTAAGATTCTCTGTATTGCTGGGTGCTCATGCTCCAGCCTATAATCCTAGCTACTGACAAATCCCAGATAATGGTTTGAAGCCATCCCAGGCACAAAAGCCTGTAAAACTCTTTATCTCTAACCAGCAAAAAGCCAGAAAAGGTGTGGCTCAAGTGGTAGAGCACCAGCTTTGAGTGAAAAAGCTAAACAAGAATGGGAGGTCTCAAGTTCGACCCAGGTATTGGCACACCCACAAAATTTCTCCATATTGTTTAAGTAGAAGATCCAAGGCCCTAGTGATTGGTATACTTTTTGAACATTTGTGTAAGAAACCAAAGTTTCCTGTTACTTTATACCTGGTGAATCTCTCTTCCTTCAAATTCCATTGTAGAACTTTGTATTCCTTCTTAGTGCAAAAAATTTAGCTGGAGAGCACTTAATGTTTTACAAAGCCAGTTGATCAGTCTTTCTTTGGCCTTCCCTTCCCTTCAGTCTTGCAAAATACTGAACAAACTTCTCCTTTGTCTTAGGGTCCTGCTGCAGATGAAATGTGTGTGTTCCTAAGTTTGCACCAGCTCAGCCCTGGGCAGCAGCTGGCAAGCGGCAGACAGTCAGGACTAAAGTGACATTGTGTACAATTATGTCCTGCATGTTTTGGAAAACTTTTAGAGATGTGTGATTGGTATTTCAGGAACCACACATTAATAAGTATTTAGGTTTGAAACTGCTCTAGTGCTTCTACACAAACAAGGAAGCAATATTCCCTTAATTTCCTGAAGACAGTACGTGAATAGCTTTAAATTGTTTGAAGGTATGAGAATAGAACTGTGTGTGCGGACATACACATGTTGGTCCTGGGGCTTGAACTCAGGGCCAGGGCACTGTCCTTAAGCTTTTTGTCTCAAAATTGGTGCTCTACCATTTGAGACTCAGTTCCACTTCCAGCTTTTTTTTTTTTTTTTTTTTTTCCCCCCTTGGTGGTTCATTGGAGATAAGAGTCAGATGGGCTTTCCTGTCTGGGCTGGCTTGAACTGGAATCCTCAGATTTCAATCTCTTGAGTAGTGCCTGGCTTGAGAATAGAACATTTATTTATTTATTTATTTATTTTTTGCCAGTCCTGGGCTTTGGACTCAGGGCCTGGGCACTGTTCCTGGCTTTTTGCTCAAGGCTAGCACTCTGCCACTTGAGCCACAGCGCCACTTCTGGCCGTTTTCTGTATACGTGGTGCTGGGGAATCGAACCCAGGGCTTCATGTATACGAGGCAAGCACTCTTGCCACTAGGCCATATCCCCAGCCCGAATAGAACATTTTTTAACATGCATCTTGCAGATAAATAACAGGATGTTTTGTTTTTGTAGGACTGTATTTTGCTTTTTAAAAAAGTTGTTTTTGTAATTGTTTATAAGGGCAGTGGCCATGTGTATGTGCTCGCGTGTGGGTGTGCACGTGTATGTGGAGGGGAGCTTTTCAGTTTTGGAATGCCACCATAGAAATCCTCTGTTAACGTGTTGTCCAGTGTGTCTTTGCTTTTCTGTGTCTTTGTTCTTTTTTATGCTGGTACTTAGGCTTGAACTCATGGCTCCACACTTTCATATAGCAGGTACTCTGCCACTTTTACCACACCTCCAGTTCCAGCTTCTTTCTCTTGTTTAAGTAGAGATGAGTCTTGATTTTTTTTTTTTCTTCTCTGCCAGATTGGCTTGAATCTCAATCCTGAGATCTTAGTCTCTTGAGCAGATAGAATTCTAGGTGTGGGCCACTAGTACCTAACTTTGGTGGTTTTTTTTTTTTTCCATATTGCCAACTATTAGTTAATTTTAAGCAGTGTTAGCTTTGCTACCTTGAAAATTTGTCTCAGAGGTGTCTGTTAACACCTTTTTTTTTTGGTGCTGATCCTGGGGCTTGAACTCTGGGCCTGGGAGCTGTCTGAGCTTTTGTGCTCAAGGCTAGTTAGTGCTTTATCACTTGAGCCACAGTTCCACTTGCTCCTTCCTTCCTTCCTTCCTTCCTTCCTTCCTTCTTTCCTTCCTTCCTAACTTCCTTCCTTCCTTCCTTCTTTCTTTTTCTTTCCTTCCTTCTTTCTCTCTCTTTCCCTCCCTCCCTCCCTTCTTTCTTTCCTTCTCTCTTTCTTTCTTTCTCTTTTTCTTGTAGTTAATTGGAAATAAGAGAGTCATACAGACTTTCTTGTTCTGGCTGGCTTTGAGCTGTGATCCTCAGATCACAGCCTCCTGAATAGCTAGGATACTGGCGTGAGCGCCTGAGTCCATCTAGCACCTTTGTAATTGGAATCATAGCCTTAGTTCTTGTTCCCTACAGTGTTCTCTGACTGCTCGGTGGAGAACCACCATTTATGATGCTCCAAGGCTCAAAATACTTAAGTGCCTCTTCAGTATACAAAATAAAATTCAGACTTTTTACTGGGATTTGTGTACTGCAGACCAGTGTTATCAACAAAAATAAAACACAAGCCATGAATGGCCCTTCCTGGAAGTAGTTTAGTTTATTTTTTGATAGCCACATTACAAAGAAAAACAGGTGAAATTGGCTTTATTTAACTCCAAAAAGCACTGAAAACAGTGTTCTCAACATGTACTAACAGAGCAAGTCATTACTGGGATATTTTCCTTTTCATAGATTGGCTCTAACCTCTGGAATGTAATCTCCCTGTGATACTTGTCAGTCCTGAATAGCTGTGTTTCAGATGCGTACTGAAAAGTGACTATGGGGCCTGCTTGCATCTCAGGGCCTGTCCTGCCCTCCGTATGTTTTCCTGTCAAAGCTTCTTGACAGCCATGAATAGGTGACACTTCCTTAAAGTCCCTTTTCAGCACGCAGTCACATTCTGTTGAAATGTCACTTTTTGTTTTGTTTTGTTTTGTTTGGCCAGTCCTGGGCCTTGAACTCAGGGCCTGAGCACTGTCCCTGGCTTCTTTTTGCTCAAGGCTCTAGCACTCTGCCACTTGAGCCACAGCGCCCCCTCTGGCCGTTTTCTGTATATGTGGTGCTGGGGAATTGAACCCAGGGCCTCATGCATACAAGGCAAGCACTCTTGCCACTAGGCCATATTCCCAGCCCGCATTTGCAGTTTTTATTCTAACAGTTTCTGCACCTGCTCTATGCCAGGCACTGTATAAAGCATTGAGGACACAATTATGAACAAGACAGGATCTTTCCTGTCATGGAGATTGGATCTGTTGGAAAGACAGGCAATTAACAAATCAATGAAGACAGAATTTGCAGATTTAAAAGTGCTCTGAAGCCAGAGGCTGGTGGCTCACACCTGTATTCCTAACTACTCATGAGGCAGAGACCTAAGGATCCTAGGAAGATAAATATGAGAGAGACTTATCGCCAATTAACTAGCAAAAAGCCGGAAGTGGAGCTGTGGCCCAATTGGTAGCACACTAGCCTTGAGCAAAAAAGCTAAGGAACAGTCGCCCAGACTCTTTGAGTTCAAGCTTCAGTACTGACAACAAAAACGAATGAATGAATGCAATTACCTTTAATTATCTCTTAGTGGTAGGGCTGTTTCCTCCCTCCCCCTTGTGGTTTGCTTTGATTTTGTGATCCAGTCAGACTTCTTCAGGTAACTTTGTATTACTTTGCTCCTTGGTATTTCCTCATTATGAATTTTCAGGGTTGTTTTTTTTCCCCCCATCTGGAAGGCCTATCTACATGTTGTTCTTTTACTTGATTGTGATTTCTTTGACTGTTTACAATTAAAATTAGGTCCTGTTGGTTCTCTGAGATTGTATTGGCTATTTCTTTTGTAAAAATGTGTAATAACCGCAATTCATTAAGTGTGTGATTTGTTTCTGTGTCTTATTTCTTCCTCTAGAGCTGTGTTTTCCAGTCTGCCATCTTCCAACTTCTGTGGCTGTTTAATGAAATATTAAAAGTTCCCTTCCTGCTGGGTGCTAATGGCCCAGACCTGTAACCCTAGCTATTTAGGAGGCTGAGATCTAAGGATCGCAGTTCAAAGCCAGCCTGAGTTAGGAAAGCCAGTGAGATGTTCATCTCCAATTAACTAGTAGGAAGCCAAAAAATGGAGCTGTGGCTCAAGTGGTAGAGCACTAGCCTTGAGTAAAGAATTAGCTCTGGGACTATGCCTGGGCCCTGAGTTCAAGCTCTGGGACTGGCATACACACACACACACAAAATTCCATTCTTGGATTAGTCTTGTCTGGTGCTCAGAAGCCATGTTCAGCTATCAGTGATTGCACTGGACAAGAGAGATAGGGTGCCCTCTGCACCAATAAATACGAGTCCAAATTTGCAGTTAGTTTGCTGATGGCTACAGTGATTTATTTAAATTAAAAGAAAATAGCCAGATCTGACTATAGAATGCAGCTGGTTACACGTAAGTATCCTATGTGTACTTGTTCTTTAGTCCAAAGCAAGAATGAGAATATCTTGTTTTTTTAAAAAAATGGGTACATATTGAAATAATGAGGTATTTTGTACATGTTGAGTTAAATAAAATGTATAATGTGACTAAGTAGAAAATTGAAAATCCATGTAGTTCCAGATAAGTTTTTATTTGGACAGTGCTATTTCAGAGTGTGTGTGTATGTGTGTGTGTGTGTGTGTGTTTCAGAGGGGGTGTGTGTGTGTTTCAGAGGGGGTGTGTGTGTGTGTGATGTGCCAGTACTGGGGCTTGAACTCTGGGCCTTGCACTCTTGCTTGGCTTTTTAACTGAAGGCCTTGAGCTCTACCACTTGCATCACAGGTCCACTCCTGGGTTTTGGTGGCTAATTGGAGATAAGAGTCTCATGGGTTTCCTGACCTGGCTTACTCCAAACCAAGGTCTTCAGATCTTAGCTTCCTAAGTAGTTAGGATTACAAGCGTGAGCCACCAGCATCTGGCCAAGCAGAAGCTTCTACAAAGATAGACACTTGGTGTTTATTTTGTTGACATGGCATTCCTGACAGGTAGTAATAATAGTACTCAAGACATAGATGTTTAAAAGCTCTAGTGAGTCTATAAACTATTAACACTGAATATTACTATTTTTGTGCCAGTCCTGGGGCTTGAACTTAGGGCCTGGGCGCTGACCCAGATGAGCATTTTTGCTCCAGTCTCTAACCCTTAAGCCAAAGTTATACTTCGGCCTTTTGGGGCAGTTAATTGGAGATAAGAGTCTCAGGACTTTTCTGCCCTGCTGGCTTTGAACTGTGATCCTCAGATCTCAGCCTCCTGAGTAGTTAGGATGACTGTTGTGAGCCACTGGTACCCAAGCTGAGTGTTGTTTTAATTGGTAAGAGACTTACTATTCAACTCTTTTCACAGTTGAACAGCTGTGTCTTTGTTTTAAATATCAAGAAGGTACATAGAAAATCTTTTGTCTTTTAATTTTTTATTTTTTCAGTTTTAGGCAGTTAGGGAGAGAGAGAGAGAAATAAAAGCCTGCTGATCTCTTTGTTTATTTCCTGTATCTAGTGATTTTACTGGGTATCAGTGTTATCATGAAGCCTTAGCAATGTGTGAGGATGATGAGTGCTTTTCCCTTTAATGTCCTAATCCCTATTTGTGATTTTCTTTATTGGTGACCTTGCTCATCCTTCTGGATCTAAAACAAAGCAACTTACTGTGTCTTCCATGGAGCTCTCTCTTTCCCAGCCTTGGGTTTTCTTATCTGCATGGGCCTTAAAGATTGCTCTGCCTTCTTGCTGAGTTTTGCTGAGTGGGCCCTCCCCCCCCTCACTCCCCATCTACTTATGCCTTCTGGGGCTTTCCTGATAACACCAAGTTACAAACTTACTTTTTTGTGTGTGTTGGTCCAGTTTCTAGGTGCTGTCTCAGCTTTTTTGCTCAAGTGTAGTATTCTACCACTTGACCCACAGTGCCACTTCTGGCTTTTTGGGTAGTTAATGGAGGTAAGAGTCTCACAGATTTTCCTGTCCCAGCTGGCTTTGAACTGACATCCTCAGATCTCAGCCTCCTGACTAGCTAGGCTGACAGGCTTGAGGCCCTGGCGGCACCCAGCTCAACTACATACTTTACTTTTTTTGTAGGCCAATACACATTTGCCAGGGAAGTTGTGTGTGTGTGTCAGTACCAGGGCTTGAACTCAGGCCTCAAGCTGTTGCTTGGCTTTCTTCCTCACAGCTGGTGCTCATCACTCCCTTGGGTGGCGACAGTGGTTCAAGACTTCTTTATTTTTCTTTTTCTTTTCTCTGTTGTACTAGGATTTGAACTTAGGGCCTTTAGGTTGCTACTTGAACCATGCCCCCAGTTCAGTTACTTTTCAGGTAAAGTTTCACATTTTTTTTTGCCCAGTGCCTGCCCTAGACTCCTTCAGTCCTCCTTTCCTGCATAGTTGGGATCACAGGCACCCATCACCAGGCCCACAGAGATGGGATTTCATTTACTCTTTGTCCAGGCTGGCCTCAGCCTCTGGTCCCTGTTCAGGGTGCACCACCAGACTTCACTCTTGCTGACCCCGCAGTGTTAGTGGACCCATCACGTCAGGTCCTCATCATTTGCTGCACGCACCGTCAGGCATGTCTGAGGAATATTCCCAGGATTCATAGCTGAAGCTAGTCTGAGCCCTTTTCTCCTGTTCTCTCTCTATCCCACCAAAAGTTGTTCCTAGTAGTTGAGGCCTTAGGTGTTGGTTCTTTGTATGGGTTTTATTATTATATGTGATAGTGGGGATTGAATTCATGACTTCCTGCTCGGCACTCTACCACGGGAGGTGCATCTCCAGGCCCCTTTTGCTTTGTATGTGTGTGTCCTGGGGTTTGAACTCAGGGCCTGGGTGCTGTCCGTCCCTGAGCTTTTGTGCTCAAGGCTGGTGGTGCTCTACTACTTGAGCCACTTCTGCCTCTTTGTTGGGTAAGTGGAGAAAACAGTCTCATGAACTTTCCTGCCAGGCTGGCTTTGAACTACGATCCTCAAACAGATCTCCACCTCCTGAGTAGGTAGGGTTACAGGCCTGAGCCAGGCTGCATTGGTGGTTATTACTATTTTTTTAATCGTATTTTATTTATGTGGTACCCAGAAGTCAAACCCTGGGCTTTGTGCATGCTATGTAAGCACTCTACCACTAAGCAGCATTCCCAGTCATGTGTGGGTTAATTTTGAAACAGAATCTCACTTTATTCCTTGGCCACCTGGACTGTTTTCTGTGCTTTACCAGGTCCCTGAGAATGACAGGCACACACCCCTGTATCGGGTGATTGTACTTTGCCATAGCCGGGGTTACAGGTGTGTACCCCTCCACCCAGCCAGTGGTTGAGATGGGACTTTGAACTTTTTATTCCCCAGCTGGTCTTGAACTTCAGTCCCTATTTCTGCCTCTCAAGTAGCTAGGATTCCAGGTTTGAGACGCCACACACAGCTGTACGTATAGGATCTTTTTAGTCAAAAGTGGCCTGGCAGGAAGCAAAGGAAGTTGACGTTGTCCCAAACAAGAAATTCACTCATTACCTGACTTACGAAGTGGTAACTACTCTGTAGAGTACCTTAATAAAATTAAAAGAATAAAGTGGCACTAAGCTGTCCAATGATGTATGAGTTACATTTAACTGATAAGTCCGGATTCCCACAAAGAATAGACAGTATGTCTTTTGAATACAGGCCATCAGAAAATGATATTCTCACATCTAATCAGGGAGTCTGAAAGTTTCTGTGCAGGCTCTTTGTTCCTATAAAGCAATATTGTTTTCATATAAACTAGATTGTAGTTTTACAGCTTAGGTATCGCTGCTACTTCTGATTTAGAGCTGGAATAAAATGTCCTTAATTTTAATCTGCATACTGTGTAACTTTAAATCCTGTGATCTTTAAACTATTTGTAATCCATAGTCGCAGCTTCTTTTCTCTGGGTTGTGGATTTGTCTTATTATAATGGTGTATGATTACGGGGAGGATTGTGCAAATAATTAACTTTGAAGTTAAAAATTGACCTCAGAGTAGAGGTTTATTTGGGTCCTACAGCTATCTTCTCATGCTGTGTTTGTCAAACTTTAAAATATTTTCCAGCCCCTTTCCGCTAATCTTTAAAATTTTTTGGCTATTTACCATATTTTCCTCCTCTTGTTCTTTCTGGGGATTGCCCCAGTACCTCTTGTGCTTCGAATGTTGCTTTGCAAGCAGGTCATGCTGGGAAGAAAACCAGAACCCCTCCCCCCCCTTGTTAAGTGCTGGGTCCTGCAAAGGGTCCTGGGGAGGGCTCTGGATTGGCATCCGCTCAGCAGGGTCCTTCTCCACATTCACATCTGGCTGCAGTAACTGGATGTTCATTCTGTCACAAAGACGTCTTTCTGCATTCAAACTAATTGTGTTGGCATTGTGTTCTAATAAATACTCTGAGGGGAAAAATGGTAAGATTTTGAACTTTGAAAACTACATTTAATTAAGAATTCTGTAACGCATAAAGCTTCCTGAAAACATTTTAAATAACTCGTTCTAACTTGCCTTTATTTGTATGAATAACAGTTAATAATTTTCGGTAGAGGTGAAAAATTATACTTCGCCTAAATAACAGATGTTGCTGAATCAGTCAGATAGTGATTAATATTAGTACAGCATTTGGCCAAGTTATTACATAAGCAGGTGGCTTTTATTTTTTACTTCTGTTTTATTTTTTTGTGCTGTTTCTGGGGCTTGAACTCAAGGACTGGGTGCTGTCCCGAGGCTACTCTCCCCCCCTCCCCCCAAGGCTTGAGCCATATACTTCCAGTTTTCTGGCGGTTCATTGGAGATAGAGTCTGACAGACTTTCCCTCTCGGGCTAGTTTTGAGCTGTGATCCTCCTCAGACCCTCAGCCTCCTGAGTAACTAGAATTAAAGGTGTGAGCCACCTGTGCCTGGTTTACTCTGAGTTGCCCTTGTACCTGGACCCTCTTGTGCTTCCTGTGGTAGCTGGGATGGCAGGCGTACACCACTATACCCAGACTTTTCTGTTGAGTTCACGTCTTTGGGGCTTTGTGAACTTCTTGCCCCACTAGCCTCAAACCTCTATTCCTGATCTCAGCATCGCCAGTATCTGGGGTTATCAGTGTGACACATTGTGCCTGGTTCCTTCCTCCTTTAAATTGGGAGGAGCCAAGGCAAACCTTGGCATACTTTACCTAGAGCTGGGAGTGTTCACATACACATGAGGTCCTGAGTTCAGTCCCCCTGCATTGCAAAATAAAATAAGTAAATAGGTAAATAACCTTTTACTTGAGCAATGCCATTAGAACAATCTTTTCCTTTTCGATCTCAGTTGGTACTAGATGAGCATTAAGTGCAGCAGTGCCTACACAGTCAGAGCTGTTCATGGGCTCATACAGAAGTGGTATTTCTGTTTAATTTTCCATTTTAAGTGGAAATATCAGTCTCTGATGTCACTGAAAATTTACTCTATTGTGATATTGAAAATATATCAAGACTATTGAGGACTTGAATTGAGGAAATGAATGTTTTGGATTTGAAATTTTAGTTGCTGTATGTTTTCACTTTTAAGTTTGCCCTTCCTTTAGGTCTTAGAAAAATCTGGTAATGGTGTTTTTGGGTTTTTTTTTTTTTGTATTTGCTTTAAAATTTCAGACAAACGGAACTCCGGAATAGGAATCTTTGTTTTTAAAGCTTAACTTCATGGCCCTGCAAAAACAACAAATGCCTTAGGTTAAATACATATTTTTAAAGTTTTTGTCACTAAACTTCATACGAAAGCGGCTTCTAGGAGCTTCCATTGACGTTACTTAGTTTATTTTTCCATCTAGACAAAAGAGAAAGCAAATAATCTGTGATGGGAAAAACGGAAGCGTTCTGTACTGTTTCTTTAAGAAACCTGCTTATCCAGGGGGTTTTAGTGTGTTTAACCTAACCTGCTAGCAAGGAAAAGTTCTTTAAAATAATGGATATTAGCCGTATCCAATCACCATTATCAGTTTCACTAACAGGGAGGAGATTCTCCTCTCGGGCCACTAGAATTGGAGAAGGTGGGGCTTGGTAATCAGGTTTGGTTGCTTTGGAGTCCAGCTCCAAGTGAAGTTAATCTGAGGTGAAGCAGACAGAAAATTGTGGAGGTTTTATTGGTAGGATTTCTGTTCTAATCTTCTAATGATCCTGTATTTATTTATTTATTTTTTTGCTTTTGCTCCTTTATGCTTCTTTGTATACTAGGTTTGTTATTGTTTCTGTTTTCTGTGGTAAACTGGACATTAAAATTAAGCAGGCAAGCAGAACAAAAGGGCTTGTTTAGACAGGAAATAGGTGTTGAGAGACCCAAACTTGACTTTCTTTGATCAGTATTTCTAGTTTAGACTTTGGATACCTCTAGCCATCTTTGAATTAAAGGTCGTTTCCAGGGACAGGCTTTCTCTTGGGCTGGACATTAAAGCAGTCATTTGTCAGTTTTTATAAGTGACACCTGGAGGAGAGGGTATGTGTCATTTTCTTTAAATTTAAGGTGTTAAGTTGCTAAAAGAGCAATCAGGGGTGTAGGTTTAATTTTCTCCTTTTTAAAGAATTGAAATGTCAATTTTGCTTACATTTTTTAAGGAGAGTATATTTTCAATTCAGCAATATATTGACATTTTTACTATGCTTTTAAGTTTAGCCCTTTTTTCTAAGTTAAAAAAGGGCATCATTGACTTACGTTGTGTGAAGAGAGTAAAACTGCTTCCCCCTCCCAAACTTTCCCATTCTTCCAAAGGTGGAGATAAGTAATTAACATTCTTTTGAAGCAAAATGAATGTAGTTTCAGAAGCTATAGATGAATTACAAAAACCTGAAAGTACATGAATCTTTGGACATTCTTACTAAAAAATATATTTTGTGGTCTCAGTACTGTTTTCTTTGGAGATTGTTTGCTTTATGTTACTGCCCTGTGTCTTGTAGAAGTTAAGGTGTAAAAGTTCATTTCTAGAATAGATAGAAATGCCTGCGAGGTATTTTCAGCCAGGGTGCTTGCATTTGCTCTGCCGCTTTTTCCAACTCATGGAAAAGGTCTTTAAATAAATGCTCTTCTGCTCTAGTAGTTGCTTAAGCAATTCTGTTTCTACAAAATCTAGGAGTTAAATACCTACAAGTATCATTGTAGTGGTCTCCTTTTTTCTGTCTGTCTTCCATATTTTTACATTTTTTCCAATAATTGTAAGGGTAATTTTACTCTTGTTTGTTTGTTTTGATTCTTGTAGCCATACCCTTGTCTTAAGTTGATTAGGACTGCAATTAATCTTTCCTTTGTTCTCTTAGGTTCCTATGTTTTAATTATTTTGCTCATATTTCATTGGACATACTGCTAAATAGATCTTTCAGATGTTTTCCTTTTTTCAAACAGGTTTTATTCTTCTGGAAACATAGATCAGAGAATATGAATAATCTCTGGTAAAGTTGCCTTGCAAAAAAGATTACACTAATATCCATTGCCACCAACAAGATGTAGTGCAAGTTTCTTAATAAGTAATGTTCTGTTTCCTGTTGTGCTGTGCCTCTGGAGAGATACCAGTGTTTCCTAAACAAATAGCCTGTTTTAAATGCCATTAGCAAGATGGAGAAGGGCTCTAAATCCATTTTCTGGATTAGCTGAAGGAAACTGGGAAGGCTTTTGTCCACTTCAGCTAGTCATTGCATATACATATACTTGGTATTTAGATATTTTTTAATTAATTAATTTATTTATTATTTTAGCCAATCCTGGGGCTTGAACTCAGGGCCTGGGCACTGTCCCTGAGCTTCTTCTGTTCAAGGCTAGCACTCTACCATGTGCACTACAGCAGCACCACTTTCGGCCTTTTCGGTGTATGTGGTACTGAGGAATTGAACCCAGGGCTTCATGCATGTGAGGCGAGCTCTCTACCACTAAGCCACTTTCCCAGCCTCCATTTTTAGTTATTTTGTATGTTGCTGCCGTCAGGCCTGGCTTGCAGTAGTAGTTCCATGGCTCTTCACAGTGTGCTGCCCACCACACACACACCTGAAGGAGGAATACGTCTGAGGAAATGTAACATGAGCAGACCATTTCTAGAAGGTGAATGGGGTCCTCCAGGGAGCAGCCTTGTCTCTGAGCACTTCTGGACTAGGGTTTTACACAATATGTACTTGAGAAACAGAATTGTATGTGTAATTGAATTGTGGTGTGTGACGTGGAGGCTGCTGAAGCCAGGCCATAAACTAGTTGTTGCAACAGAATACATTTAAAAAGTTGTTTTAACGCAAAATTCAAGACAAATACTAGTTTGTAAATTGAATGCGTGTGGGTGGTGATAAGCCACAGACCAAGCCAGTTGTATTCATTTTAGAGTTGGCATCTCTTAAACTGTGTCCTGGAGCCTTGAATTTCAGTTTACTAATAACTTTATATCTCTACTCTGAGTCATGGTGGGTGTTTCCAGAGAAAGGTTAGGTGTGTGTGTGTGTTGGTGGTTCATTGGAGTTAAGAGTCTCACACACTTTCCTGCTTGGGCTGGCTTTGAACCTTGATCCTCAGCCTCCTGAGTAGCTAGGATGGAAGGTGTGAGCCACCAGCAGTTAGCAGTTACTTTATTATTTTGACATTTGGATTAGAAGAGAAACATTTACCCATATATGTATCACAGATAGTTCCACTCTTATGTGTTTCTGTGCTTTTTGTTATTATTTTTGCGGTTTTGTTTTGCTTGGCAGACCCCTGAGACTAAACCCCAACTGTGCATGCAAGACAAGCACCGTATTGCTGAGGAACACCGGCCCCTTCCTTAGTCTCAAGTTTGAGAAAATTACTTTCTTGGTGTGTGGCAGTGCTGGGGTTCAAACTGGGACCTTGTGAAGTGCCACACAAGCCATGCTCCACTGAACTGTGCCTCCAGCTTCTTTGTTTTCTTCAGCAAAATTTAATCTTTCTGCTACCAGTTAGAGATGCAGATAATTGTATGTAATAATCTTTGTAAAAGCATTTGGAATTTGGATGTTGATTATGGTTAATGGCCACCCAAGGTAAAGGTTTACCTGCTCATGTGCTCCAGGGAGCAGTGAACCTTCCAGAATGATGGTCCTTAGTGGGCTCCCCACCAGATATCTGCCATACCGGCCGATAGCGGGCAGGAGCCTGGAATTCCTGTTAGGTGATGAATTTCAGAGGAAAAGTAAAAATTAGTTTTGAGAACTCCTAAATTGACCTAAATGTTGGAGAAATAGATGTATGATGATAGTTGTGTGTTACTATTTTAGAATGGAGTCAAAAAATGATAGAAGTGATTTGGAAGGCAAGCAGTGTTGTTGGGTTGTTAGGGGAGTGCTGTGTGTGTGTGTGTGTGTGTGTGTGTGTGTGTGTGTCTTTTTTCTCCTAATGATAAAAATTTTAATGAGTAACAAATTGCAGAAACTTGGAAGAACCTAAGACCACAGTGGGCTGAGTCTATTCATAAGGTCTCTTTGTTCTGTCTGCTAGGTGAACTTAACAGTTTTGAATTTTTTTCTCAGTGTGGCCTCTTTATGAAAGTAGGTAAATGTTTGTGGGTGACTTATGAAGGGTTCATTTGTGCATCTGTTTGAATAAATTTAGTTTTAAGAAACATGTTGGGTCGGGTGCTAGTAGCTCAGGTCTGTCATCCTAGACACTTGGGAAGCTGAGATCTGAGGATCACAGTTTGAAGCCAGCCCAGGCCAGAAAGCCCATAAGACTCATCTTCAAGTTAGCATCAAAAAAGCCAGCAGTGGTGCTGTGTCAAGTGGTAAAGAGCTAGTCTTGAGCAAAATAGCCCAAGGACAGTGCCCAGGTCCTGAACTCAGGACTGACACACTCACATGCATGCCCCCCTCCTCCCAACGTGCCGAGACGTCATTAAACATTACTTTGTGTTAACCGGGTTTTGATAAGAGGAGAGCAGCCGTGTCTCTGTCTGCCTGGGTCTCTTCCCCACACAGGCTGTGCATTTTCTTGCAGTGTAGTGATGGGGCTTACACAGAGGTCTCCTCTTTAGAACAGGTAAGGATTCTTAACATGCTTCTCATTCTGCCCTTTGCTTGTTAATCTCCAGTCCTGTGTTTTTAGTGACCTGTGTGTGCTTACATTTCCAGGCCCTGGACCATTAAGTCCAGAGAGAAGCTGGGTTTCTTCCTATTCTTTCATCCCAAGCTGTTGGTGAATGCTTAGTATCTCTAGAACTCATCTCTCCTGACATCCCCTCCCCCAGGCCTTGTTTTTGTGCTAGTCGTGGGACTCGAACTCAGGGTGTGTGTGTGTTGGTCCTGGGGCTTGAACTCAGGGCCTGGGCTCTATCTGTGAGCTTTTTTGCTGAAGACTAGCACTCTACCACATGAGCCGCAGCTCCATTACAGACTTTTTTGGGTAGTTAATTATTGAGATACGAGTATCATGGACTTACTGCCCAGGCTGGCTTTGAACTGTGATCCTCAGATCTCACACTCCATAGTGCTGTGATTACAAGTATGTGCCACCAGTGCCTGGTTCTGTCCATTTCTTTCTTAGCCCAGTAAAATGGCCACCTAATTGATTGTCATTATTATTCATTTTTGGTGCTACTAAAGTATTGAAATCAGGGCCTCACACTTTTTTGCCTGGTACTCTTCAACCACTTGAATTACACCTCTATTTCTGGCATTTTACTGGTTTGTTGGAGATAAGAGTCTCAGACTTTATAGGCTGGTTTTGAACTGAGATCTTCAGACCTCAGCCTCTTGAGTAGCTAGGATTACGGGTGTGAGCCACAGGTGCCCGACCTGTTGATCTACATTTCCATTTTGACTTGTTATAATATTAGTTACTGTGTTCATGGGTTTTTGGGTTTTTTTTTGCTCGAAACTTAATAGTCTGTTGGTGGGAGGATGGGGGGGTGTCGCATGAATGGAGGGAGGAGGGGTGAGCAAGTGCAATCCTTATCTCAGTGTGCATGATATAAAAATTAGATAAGTAACTTGAGGGAAGAGGTGAGGATAGGGAGATGGGAGAACAGTAGAAGGGGTGACACTGATGAGGACTTAGGGAATGGGACTTCTTTGTACAACTACTTACTAAAATTTAAAAAAAAATGTGAATATTAAGATAAGTAGGGGGGAAAAACCCTCACTAGTGATTCCTTCTTGCCCTTGGATAACATAAATGGGGTAGGGTGTTAATCATTTTCTTTTTATCCTTTACCTTCCTCTGCTATCCCCTTCCAACCGTTTTTAAAGCCAAAAGACCTCCATTGTCCATAGCTTTGAGAGCGGTGTGTTCAAAGGAACATACTATAAACTAGAATGTTTGAAGTATAGGCAAATATTACCAATATTTATTTGTTTGTTTCATTTCTTGCCAGTCCTGGGGCTTGGACTCAGGGCCTTAGCACTGTCCCTCGCTGCTTTTTGCTCAAGGCTAGCACTCTACCACTTGAGGCACAGCGCCACTTCTGGCATTTTCTATTTATGTGGTACTGAGGAATTGAACCCAGGGCTTCATGCATGCAAGGCAAGCACTCTACCACTAAGCCATATTCCCAGCCCCTACCAATATCGATGTATGTATTTAAGTGGATTGGGTTGTCAATGACAATCTCAGATAAAAGTAAAATTCTGGGAAGCCTGGGCATGGTGCTACATACCTGTAATCCCAGCTGATCCCAAGCTTGCGTTGGCAGAAACACAGCACTTTGAAACATGAAGTAAAATAGCTATGAGTTCAAATCTCAGTAGTGGGGCCAAGGGAATCCATGAATTGCCTGTTCAAAAAGCAACAATGGTTTGGTTCTATTTCCCCCTCCTCCCTTTTCTCTCTTCCTCCCTCTTTCTCTCTGTCTCTCGTCTCTCTGTCTCTGTCTCTCTCTTTGTCCTGGGGCATGAACTCTGGGCCTGACCACTCCCTGAGCTTCTTTGACTCATAGTTAGCACTCTACCCTACCATTTGAGCCACAGCACCACTTCCTGCTTTTTCTGTTTATGTGGTGCTGAGGAATCGAACCCAGGGCTTCATGCATGCTAGGCAAGCATTCTACCCCTAAGCCACATTCCCAGCCTTTTCTTTTTTGATGTGTTTTCTACTTGAAAGGGTTTTTTTGTTGTTGTTGTTGTTTTGAGAAAGAGAACACCATAATATTACTCTCAAAAGTAAAATTTTGTCGTTGTTAGTCTTGGGGCTTGAACTCAGGGCCTGGAAGCACTCTTTGGCTCAAGGCTAGTGATCTATCACTTTGAACCACAGTGCTACTTCCAGTTTTCTGGTGGTTCATTGGAGATAAGAGGCTCATGGAAACAAACAGTACAAGTAGTGTATCCAATGCCTAACGTATGAAACTGTAACCTCTCTGTACATCAGTTTGATAATAAAAATTTGGAAAAAAAAAAAAAAGAGGCTCATGGACTTTCCTGCTCAGGCTGGCTTTGAACTGTGATCCTTGAATTTCAGCCTCAATAGCTGGAATTACAGACATGAGCCTGTGGGTAGCTGGCTCAAAAGTAAATTTTAACAGTAGCTTATTTACTATTTAAAATGTTAGGTTACTTTATATAAGATATAATTTGAAAAGAATGTTTCATTTATCTCTGATAAGTAAAATATGCAACCATTTTAATTTTTTACACAATGGTTTAAAATAGCCTATTTCCTCTTCATTAAGCCAGTGTTGTATACTACTAACTAACTACATTGTTCTGTATTACTAACTACATTGTGTCATGATATACTAAAAATCATTGCTGTAGAAAGTGAATGAGGGAGAAGATGACTTACAAGTTAAGGCAGTCAGGAAGCTAGAAAACGTAAGTCCCAGGCCATGAGACGTTCCTTAGGTGTATGTGTTTCCTCAGGAACAGAAAGCCCTGCTGCCCCCTTTGTCTTTGTCCTTTCTTCTTTTAAACAGATACAGATAGAAGGGAGTAACTCTGAAATGAACTCAAATTCAGACCCTGGTACCTTTAAAAAAGAAACTGCAACTCTTGGGTAGAGCACATCGTCATGCACTGCTTATGCTTGCTTTAGTCCTGAGGAGGATCTAATCCTAGGTCTGGGGCCAGCTGGGCCAGCCCTGCCGCCTGACACTGGGCAACGTCTGCCAGTGGGCAGCCCTAACCCTCCTCTGCCGCCTGCTGCTACTAGGGATTGCATTGAGCCCTCTTGCTCTCAGTTGGCGGTGTTGCTCACAGCTGGCATTCTGCCAGGCCTCCACATCCTGCTTGTGGCTGGTCAATTCCAAGTCAGATTTGTCTGCTTGGACTGGATCTTATTCATAACTCAGTGTCCCGAGTGGCTCGGATTACAGGTGTGAACCCCCGTCCCAGGGCCCCTAAACACAGGTCAGCCTGTGTTGCCCAGGCTAGCCTTAAACTCCTGGCCTCATTGGATCCTCTTATCTCAGTTGGTGTAAGGAGTAGCTTGGACTACAGGCACTGGCCACCTCCTCAGAGTTGGGTCCTGACCAAAACCATCCATTGAATGTGAGCTTCCCTTCCCACCCCACAGTTTCCTGATTTGGCCCGCCTCTGTCAATTTGACATGCCAGGCACTTTGTATAAGTGGACTCCTGTGACTTGTGTCCCTAGGCAGGTGACATCATCTCATGTATTTCAGAAGGTCCCCTTCTCTTTACAGTCACCCGCGTAGTGCATGAAAATTGCCTCATCTTTAACCTCATCTACACCTGGGCTGATCCTATTATAAAACTTGGCTTAAACCTGATCTAAGGATCAAGGTTCAGAGCCAGTCAAAGCAGAAAGTCTGTGAGACTCTTAACTTCCACCAGAAAACTGGAAGTGGAGCTGTGGCTTAAGTGGTAGATCACTAGCCTGGAGCAGAAAAGCTCAGGGATAGCTCTTAGGCCCTGAGTTTGAAGCCCCACATGACCCACAAAATCAGGATGTGGAGTTAATTTACATTTTCTGCCTAATGACAACCGGTAGTAAACACTGAATAAAATGTTACCTTTGCTGTAGCCTCCTGTCATTCTCACCTCTCCTCATACTGCTTTAGCAATGGACTTTCTGAAGACCTCTACCGGCCAAAACTGTTCACTCTTTTTCTTCAGCTCCATCTCCCTGAGGACCATTTCCCCCAGCATTCTCAGCTCTTTGGTGGTTTTTGCCAGCTTCTGGTGCTCTTCTAAACCTAGTTAGCCACCCCTCTCCCATTACCAGTGCCTGCTGTCCCCTTCCCTGTGTGGGTGATAGAATTCTCTCGAATGTCCAGTACTGTCTAGTAGATAGTAGTCGTTATTTGAATTTAAGTGAAAACATTTAGTATAATTTAAAAATGAGCCCCCCCCAAGAAATCTCATTCTTTTGTGTTTTTATGCTAGAATCATTTTTTGAAACTTTTTGTTTTGATTTAATCTTTTTTTTTTTTTTTTTTTTTTATTATCAATTGAACATAATTTTTTTTTTTTTACAAGGTGCTGTGCAAAGAGGGTGCAGTTACATAGTAGGGCATTGTGTACATTTCTTGTGATATCTTACAACCTGTTTTCCCATCCCTTGTCTAGGTCAGGTAGACCCATATGCAGTATACAATGTATCAAGCACATATACAGTGTTCACAGACTTGGTCTCTACTGTCTCTCCATCTCCCTTTGTTAACAGTCATATATCAGGGAGATCATGCCCCTTTGTTTTCTGTGTTCTAGGCTTGTCTCACTCAACATTATTTGTTCGAGTTCTGACCATTTCCCTGCAAATAACAATATTTCACCATTCCTAATCGCTATGTAGTATTCCATTGTGTATAAGTACCATATTTTTTGGATCCATTCATCTGTGGAGGGGCATCTGGGTTGTTTCCAAATTTTGGCTATTGTGAATTGTGCTGCGATAAACATGGAAGTACAAATGTCCTTTTGATATCTTGGGTTTTGCTGTTTAGGATAGATGCCTAGGAGTGGTATGGCTGGGTCATAGGGTAGGTCTATATTGAGCTTTTTGAGAAACCTCCATACTGTTCTCCAAAGTGGCTGTACTAATTTGCACTCCCACCAACAATGGAGAAGGGTTCCTCTTTCCCCACAGCCCCTCCAGCATTTGTTGTTTCCTGAGTTCAGAGTATAGGCCGTTCTAACTGGGGTGAGGTGGTATCTCAGGGTTGTTTTTATTTGCATTTCCTTTACTAGCAGGGATGTTGAGCATTTCCTCATGTGTTTCTTTGCCATTTTTATATCTTCTCTTGTGAAGTCTCTCTTTAGTTCTTTTGCCCATTTCCTAATAGGTTTATTGGGCTTGGAGGGGCTTAGTTTTTTGAGTTCTCTGTAGATGACAGATATCAGGCCTTTGTCTGTTGCTGTGCTGGTAAATATCCTTTCCCATATCGTTGGCTGTCTTTCTATTTTGGTGGCTATGACCTTAGCTGTGCAGAAACTTTTTAATTTGTAGTAGTCCCATTTGTTGAGTCTTTCCCCTATTTGTTGTGCGCCTGGGACTCTATTCAGGAAGTTCCTTCCTGTGCCTATAAGTTCTAGTGTCTTTCCTACTCTGTCCTTCAGTAGTTTCAAGGATTCAGGTCTGATGTTGAGGTCCTTGATCCATTTTGAGTTGATCTTGGTGCATGGTGATAGGCTTGGGTCTACTTTGAGTTTTCTGCATATGGCTGCCCAGTTCTCCCAGCACCAGTAGTTGAAGAGGCTATGTTTATTCCATTGTATGTCTTTAGCTCCTTTGTCGAATATCAGTTGGCTGTAAGAGTGCGGTTTTATTTCTGGGTCTTCAATTCTAATCCACTGGTCTTCCGATCTGTTTTTATACCAATACCATGCTGTTTTTGTTATGATGGCCTTGTAGTAGAGCTTGAAGTCTGGTATGGTGATACCTCCTGCACTATGTTTTTTGCCTAGAATTGCTTTGGCTATTCTAGGTTTTTTGCTGTTCCATATGAACTTATGGATTGGTTTCTCTATTTCAGTGAAGAATGTGGCTGGGATTTTGATAGGTATTGCATTGAATTTGTATAACAATTTGGGCAGTATGGCCATTTTCACTATATTGATTCTGCCTACCCATGAGCATGGGAGGTCTTTCCATCTCCTTGTGTCTTCTTTGATTTCCCTTATTAGATTTTTGTAGTTTTCATTGAATAGGTCCGTCACGTCCTTGGTTAAGTTGATCCCTAGGTACTTTATTCTTTTTTTGGCTACTGTAAATGGAATCGTTTCCATAATTTCCTTTTCTGTTTGTCTATTGCTGGTGTACAGAAAAGCTGCTGACTTTTGTGGATTGATTTTGTATCCTGCTACTTTGCCAAATTGGTTTATTAGATGTAGGAGTTTGGGTACTGAGTTTTTTGGGTCCTTGAGATATAAGATCATGTCGTCTGCGAATAGGGATAACTTGATTTCTTCCTTGCCGATGTGGATCCCTTTGATGTCCTCCTCTTGCCTTATTGCTATGGCTAGGGATTCCAGTACTATGTTGAACAGAAGTGGGGAGAGTGGGCATCCTTGTCTTGTTCCTGTGTTTAGGGGGAATGATTTAAGTTTCTCTCCATTTAATATGATATTAGCAGTTGGTCTGTTGTATATGGCTTTTATTGTTTTGAGGAATGTTCCATCTATTCCTGTTCTCTCCAAAGCTTTTAATAGGTATGGATGTTGTATTTTGTCAAAGGCTTTTTGGGCATCGACTGAGATAACAATGTGATTCTTGATTTTAGTTCTGTTTATGTGGTGAATTACATTGATTGATTTACGGATGTTGAACCATCCTTGTGACTGAGGGATGAAGCCTACTTGGTCATGATGTATGATATTCTTGATCACTTTCTGGATCCTGTTAGCTAATATTTTATTGAGGAGCTTTGCATCTGTGTTCATTAGTGATATTGGTCTGTAGTTCTCTTTTTTTGTTGGATCTTTGCCTGGTTTGGGGATGAGTATGATATTAGCTTCGTAGAATGAGTTCGGGATTTTTCCCTCCGTTTCTATTTCGCGGAAGAGTTTGAGGAGTATTGGAATTAGCTCCTCACTAAAGGTTTTGTAGAATTCATTGGTGAATCCATCTGGGCCTGGGCTTTTCTTAGTAGGGAGGTTCTTGATTACCTCCTGTATCTCACCGTAAGTTATTGGTTTATTTAGTTGATTTATTTCTTCTTGGTTCAGTTTGGGCAGTTTGTACTTCTCTAAGAATTGATCCATTTCTGTAAAATTATTGTTTTTTGTTGAGTAGAGGTTTTGGAAATAGCTCCTTATGATTGTTTGAATATCGTGTGTATTTGTTGTAATTTTTCCTGTGGAGTCCCTGATTTTACGTATATGAGTCTCTTCTCTTCTTTTTTTTGTGAGTCTTGCAAGGGGTCTGTCAATTTTGTTTATTTTCTCAAAGAACCAGCTTTTAGTCTTATTTATTTGTTGAATGGTCTTTCTATTTTCAATCAGATTTATCTCTTCTTTAATCTTTGTAATCTCTCCCCTCCTAGTCGTTTTAGATTCTGTCATTTCTTGTTTCTCCAGTTGTTTTAGTTTCATCGTGAGGGTATTCACCTGCTCTGCTTCCATTCTTTTAATGTGGGTACTGAGTGCAATGATCTTGCCCCTCAGTACTGCCTTAGCTGTGTCCCATAGGTTTCTTTGTGATGTGTTTTCTTTGTCATTGTGGTTTATGAATTCGTTGATTTCATCTTTAATTTGATCTGTGGCCCAAGTGTTGGATAGCAGCGTGGGGTTTAGCCTCCAAGAGTGTGTATAGGCTCTGTGGTATCCTTTGTTGTTGAGGGTTACCTTTAATCCACTGTGATCAGATATAATACATGGGATGATGTCAATTCTTTTGTATTTGCTGAGGTTCTTTGTGTGGGCTATGACGTGGTCTATTTTGGAATATGATCCATGGGCTGCTGAAAAGAAGGTGTATTGGGTCTCTGTAGGGTGGAAGGTTCTATATAGGTCTGTTAGATCCATTTGGGCAATGGTGTTATTTAGGTTCTCAGCTCCCTTACTAATCCTCTGGGTGTTGGATCTGTCTCTTGGAGAGAGAGGAGTATTAAAGTCACCCACTATGATTGTGTTTGCATCTATCTTGCTCTGTAATTCTGTGAGAATTTGCTTGACATATGTCGGGCCTCTTTTGTTCGGTGAGTATACATTTATCACCGTGATGTCTTGATTCTGGATTTTTCCTTGTATCAATATGTAGTGTCCTTCTTTGTCTTTTTGAGTGGACTTTAAAGAGAAATCCAGCTTGTCTGAGATCAGGATGGCTACACCTGCCGTTTTGGTGGGTGCATTTGCTTGGTAGATCTTGCTCCATCCTTTCATTCGAAGCCTGTTTTTGTCCCTTGCTGTAAGGTGGGTCTCTTGTAGACAACAGATGTCAACTTTTTGCTTGCGGATCCATTCTGCCAGTCTGCTCCTCTTGATCGGGGAGTTTAAGCCATTTATATTTAAAGAGATCAAGGATAAGGGTGTTTTTTCTCCTTCCATTTTCTTGTTGGGCTGTTTTTTCCTGTTGTTTTTTTTTTTTTCTTCTTGTCTTTAGTGTGATTTAATCTTAAACTAGTTGTTAATTTGCTTATTTTTTGTTAATTTTTCCTCCCAGTCCTGGGGCTTGAACTCAGGGCCTGGGCCCTGTCCCTGAGCTTCTTTTTGATTCAAGGCTAGCTCTCTACCACTTGAGCCACATCACCACTTTTGGCTCTTTCTGTGTATGTGGTACCGAGGATTCACACCCAGGTCTTCATGCATGCTAAGCAAGCACTCTACTACTAAGCCACATTCCTAGCCCTTTTGTTAATTTCTGATACTGGGGTTTGAACTTAGGCATCACAGTGGCTAAACTGGCTTCCCTTTCTCCTTTACCACTTGAAGCATACCCCAGTCCTACTTTTTACTAGTTATTTTCGAGATGGAGTCTAGTGAACTTTTCTGTCTGAGCTAGCCTTGAACTTGGATCCCTCAGGTCTTAGCCTCCTGAATAGCTAGGACCACAGGGCTGAGCCACTAGGTTCTTGTGACTCTTGCAAACTTTTTTTTTTTTTTTTGCGCGCCAGTCCTGGGCCTTGGACTCAGAGCCTGAGCACTGTCCCTGGTTTCTTTTTGCTCAAGGCTAGCTAGCACTCTGCCACTTGAGCCACAGCACCACTTCTGGCCATTTTCTATATATGTGGTGCTAGGGAATTGAACCCAGGGCTTCATGTATACCAGGCAAGCACTCTTGCCACTAGGCCATATTCCCAGCCCTCTTGTAAACTTTTGTAAAGCCTCACCCTTGCCTTCTCTTCAGTTATTTTTGAGTTTAGTAGACTTATTTTTGGTCTCCTTCCCCTCCAATAATTTACAAATGCTTGTATTTCCAATTTCCTCATTTTTCTTAATTCTTCCTTAGAAAATTCTCTTCCCTTATCAGTGCTGGTTAGTATGATTAATATGGCAGTTGCAATTTAAATTAATTTAAACAAAGTGCAATTAAAAGTGCTCAGGAGCTAGTTGTGGCTGTTGGCCACTGTCTTGGAGAGCACATCTACTAGAGTCCTTTCTTGCCTAGTCAGAGAATTGGGTTTTATTCTTTACTTATCGGTTTTATCTCTAGCTCTGGCCCCTTCTCTCCTGTGCGTTCTCTCATGCTGGTGCCATATCCATAGGCCTTTTCTCCAATAGCCATTGGCTCTGCCTTTGCATTTCCCACTTCTCAGAGTCATACTTCTGTACTTTAGTAATTATAATAGTTTAATACAGTTGCTTTTTTTCCCCCTGAAAACCGGTATCTGTAAAGTGTAGACATTTTTTTTACCTATTTTCAAGTCCCTGTGACCCTGCCTTCAGATGGATAGTGAATTGAAATAACGGTGTGGTCTATGCCTGCTGCTCACTGCACCAATCATCCTGCACACCTTTGCTTCTTTGCTGATAGGTTGTGAATTATCTGTCTGGTCATTACTTTATTCAAGTCATACAACTCAGGAGCTTTTCCTGCTTACAAAGCTTCAAAGTGGTACAGCGGGAATTGAAATCCCAGTGCACGTGTGTGCATCCATAGTATCTGGTCTTGCTTTGTGTCCAAAGCTGGCTTGACATTCATTCACCCAGTAGCACTGGCTGACTCTGAACTCCATCTTCCTCATCAGCTTCCTGGGTGCTGAGTTTACAGGCATGTGGCACTGTGCCCCCAAGGAAAGGCCTTTTGAATAACCAATAACCACATCTCCTCTGTGGAGTCAGGGTATCATTTCCCCTTGGGGTTATGGCATGTTGAAATGCGTGGACTTTGGAGATAGACTCTGGGTTTGCATCCGTAGTGCTTCCCAGAGGTCCGTTGTGGAAAACTTAGTTCTCCATGTGGAAATACTGAGAGAACAAACCTTTTAAGAAGCGGGGGCACCCCAGCTTCACCCAGGGTTTAGATTGAAAGGGTTGTGGTTCAGGCCAGACCAAGGAAAAAGATCAAGACTATTTCAACAAATGAAAGAGCTGAGCAAAGCAGCACATTTATATAATCCCAGTTACATGTGAAGCATAAATAGGATAGTAGTCCAGGATGGCCTGGGTAATATTTTAAAAATTTAATGAAAGCTTCGTGGGTGGAGTGTGTGTGTGTGTGTCAAGTGGTAGCACACCTACTTGACAAGCAAAAATCCCTGAGTTCAAAACAGCAGCACCCGACTCCCTCCATAAAAAGAAGTAAGGGTTCAATGCAAGGAAATTAGGTTTGGGGGAGGGGGGACACTGCTCTCGGAAAGGATTAATGTTAGTCTAGAAGAGGGAGTTCCTGCCGTTGTAGGTTGTGTTCCAGCCTGGCTCCTTGAGAGCAAGGTGTGTCATACACTGGTAACCCTGGCATTTGGAACACTGAGGCAGGAGGGTCTCAAGTTTGAGGTCAGCCTGAACTACACAGTGAGAACTGTGTCTCTGAAAGACAACCTGATGAATGGATGAGAAAAAGTGGAACACCCACACAGTGCATTTAGTCAGTCACGAAGAAACCGCTGGAGTTTATTAAGTTGAGCAGATGAGCCATGCTCCTACAGAATCTAGATCTAAAAGAAAACCCCCTTTGAACAGTTAATTTCCTGGTAATTTACAAAAAGCATCAAAGGCAAAGCCTTGGAGAAAGGTGTGACCAGAGTCTTAAACCTGACCTAGTGTGCTGGCAGAATGGTCGAGGTTGGGGGCGGGGGCCACATCTTTGAGCAGATGTCTGCAGAATTTTTAATTGGCTGATCCTGAGGCTTAAACTCAGGGTCCCTGAGCTTTTGTGCTCCGAATTGAGCCTCTACCACTTGAGCTACAACACCACTTCTGGCTTTTTGTAGTTAATTGGACATGAGTCTCTTGGACTTTCCTGCCCAGACTGGCTTCGAAATTTGATCTTCAGATCTCAGCCTCCTGAGTAGCTAGGATGACAGGTGTGAACCACTGGCACCCAGCATCTTCAGATACTTTTAATGGCTTTCTGAAGTTTTGGAATATTTTAGAGATAATCACAGCCACAGCCTCTGGCATAGAAATAACAAAAACCCCTCCCTTGCTGGACCAGCAGAGATCACACCCTTGGCTCACACCCTGGTTTCAATTTAGGGAGCTATGGTGACCCCATCTGGCAAATAGGAGAAACAAAAGTCACCAAAGGAAATAACTTGTAAAGAAAGATTTCAAGCCGGGCATCTTGTTAATCCCAGCTTCTTGGTCCGTTGAGACCAGGAAGGTTTCTTGGGCTTACTCATTCAAGGGCATTCAGAAAAAAAGGAAGGGAGGGAGCTCTCAGTGTTTATATTGTTTTTCTATCATGGAATTCCTAGTAAGTTGAGTTATTAGAATGAGATGAAGTGAGGAAAAGGGGCACGCACACCAGACTGGAGGACTGGCGCAGGACCCTGATGCTCAGTGTCCGGTGCTCTACTGAGCTACACCCCCAGCCCTGGGACCTCTGGACCCTGAGGCTGACTGGCTGGTGTCTGTTGGTTCCCCTCCTGATTGTACCTGGCCCCCTTGGATCTGGGGCCCATGGAGCTCAGGAGCTCTCCCTGAGGAAAGGCTGCATGCTCAGGCTACTTCCCCACCCCACCTTCGGGCTTTCCTGCAAAACCATGCCTCTTCTCAACAAATATGCTCTTTGGAGGGGGAAGGCAGTTATGGGGTTTGTGTTCAGGTTCTTGTCCTTGAGCCCCTGTCTGCTTCCCAGCCCTTTGAGCTTTATTTTTCTGGTCTCTGGTCTTTTGACTGAGGCAGGGCCAGAAGGGGACCTTCAGTGGTAGCCCTGATGATGTGTATGCTCCACCTCACCCAGCTCTTTTTTGTGGTTGAGATGACTTGGTATATTTCCAGCCTCTAGGTTCAAAGTAGCCGAGGTTACAGGAGTAAGCCACATGCTAAGCTCCATTGGCTTTTTAAAAAAGTTATTAAATTGTTTTTGTTATTAGGTGATATACAGAGGGGTTATAGTTATGTAAGTCAGTTAAGGAGTACATTTCTTTTTGGACATGTCACTCCTTCCCTTGTTCTCTCCCAGTTTTTCCCTCCCATCCTCACCCACAAGTTGTATAGTTCATTTTCTACATAGTATCCAGTGAGGACTGCTGCTAAATTTGTTCACCCTCTGTCCCTCCATTTCTGTGCCCCCCCCCACATACAATTCCAAGGGCATATATTTTCACAAAATTAGGGGAGGAGAAACACTCAGAAGACTTTTTTCTTTTTCTTTTTTTGACTATGTGCGGTCAAAACCAAGTGTAATAAATCCATGAATAAGGAATTTTTGGATTGTTTGGTCAAAATAATCAAATGCCCCTTTGAAGGAAATGGGTTACCAGGACCTTTTCTTTTTTTGCCAGTCCTGGGGCTTGGACTCAGGCCTGAGCACTGTCCCTGGCTTCTTTTTGCTCAAGACACAGTGCCACTTCTGGCTTTTTCTATGTATGTGGTGCAGAGGAATTGAACCCAGGGCTTCATGCATACGAGACAAGCACTCTAGCACTAGGCCATATTCCCATCCCTTTATTTCTTCTTTTTGTTATGTTCCTTGCTCCTGGTTCATATAATTGTTTCTTATAAGAGATGATCATGGCTGTCCTAAATTTAAAAGCAGCTTATGATATCCAATTCCAGATGTGGCTTGATAAGTCAGTGCAGTGGATCCCTTGCTCCACTGTGATCCAGCTTGGTTTATAAGAGCACCAGGTTTTGGAGAAACAGATTGGTGTGGCCTCGGGTCTGAGTTGTCGCTCACCAGCTCTGTGATCTTGAACAGATGTATAACATCTCATAATCTCGGTTGATCGTACTAGGTAGAGTGCTGGTGAGTGTGATATGAGACTGAACTTGCACCAATGCTCTATGCAGTGGTGACATTTAAGAGGTTTAGAATTACTATCTCTAGTTGGTTTGTATTGGTACGGTATAAGTAGATTGTACGTGTTATTTTGAATAAACTCATTTAGTAATCTTTATAACATCTTATGTACAGTATTAGATAAGATTTTTAGAACAATTGAAATTGAAGCAATTGGGTGCTATTTCTTATGGTGTTTTTGAACTATGCTGATCATATAGATAGTACATATTTACCATGTTTATAAAATCTTAAAGCTTTTCCTATAGAAATCAAAGTCCAGCAAGAGTGTTTATTTGGGTTTTCTTTCATTCTCTCTCTTTTTTTTTTTGTATTTGCCTCAGAATTACTTAGCATTGAGGAAAAAAACAACCAAATGAAAAGGAAAGCCATGGAAACATCTAAGCTGTGTTTTCTGATGTTCATTACATGTTATACATAAACAAGGAGAAAGATATTTAAAAATTAGATTGCATAAGGATATTGGTAATAGACTATTAAGAGTAATCTGCCAAATTTTTAAATAGCACTTCATTTTGTCTAGCCATACAACTTTTGAAAAAAGTCAATTCATTTAATTAAAATCTCTTTATTTCCACAGTACAAGCCATTATTATGAGTGTGTGAATCATTGCTTGTATATTTGTTAATGAGACAAAGCAATAAGGATTTTTCTGTCTTAATGTAATTTAAGAAGTAAATTACATACTTTTAGCCAGGTGTCAGTGTCTCATGCCTATCATCCTACCTACTCAAAGGGCTGCGATCTGAGATTCAAAACCAGCTTGGGCAGGAAAGTCTGTGGGACTTGTGTATCTAATTAGCTGCCAAAAAGCTGGAAGCGGAGCTGTGGCTCAAGTGGTAGAGCTCTAGTTTTGAGGAAAAGCTCAGGGGAAGGCCTAGGCCCTGAGCTCAAGGCCTAGGATTGGCACATTTTTTATACCATTATAATTCTTCTTTTTTAATTAAGTTTTATTGACAAGGTGGTATACAGAAGGGGGTACAGTACATAATAAGGTAGTGAGTACATTTCTTGTCATGTTTGTTACACCCTCCCTCATTTTTCTTTCCCATCCCTAGTTCAGGTAAGCATATATACAATATCCAGTGTACCAAAATCATATACAGTGACCACATGGGGTAAACCAAAGGAAATTCACCTAGTACATTAAATGTAATGACAACAATAAAATCTTCCTGTTTCCTTCTCTTGGAGTTTATTGCTTAGCCTCATATAATCATATGTACATAGCTGTTGAGTTATTGGCACATCATTTTTTAAAAAATATATTTGTGTTTCATTTTGAGAGTTGAGTTGGGGTAGGGTTAATAATTGTAGAAATGTACCTGGAGGGGATGGGGGGATGATGCATTGCACACACAAATTGACTTAAGTCCAAGCCCTTGTACAACTATTTGAAGGAAACATTAAAAACATAATTATGGAAATGCAGTCTTGTTTTTGTAACATCGATGGTGTTACTGGTAATGTTAGAAATGTAGCTTTTCTTGCTGTCAAAATGATGAACCTATTTTTTTCCCAGTAAGGAGCTGGAAGAGGGTTTCCTTGGGACACTGAAGGCACTTTACTGTTAGGAATGCTGCTTTTCTTTTTTTTAAGTTGGTGGCCATATTATTAGAAATAAATGGGCTAAGGGCTGGGACTATGGCCGAGTGGCAAGAGTGCTTGCCTCACATGCATGAAGCCCTGTGTTCAATTCCTCAGCACCATGTATACAGAAAACGGCCAGAAGTGGCGCTGTGGCTCAAGTGGCAGAGTGCTAGCCTTGAACAGAAAGAAGCCAGGGACAGTACTCAGGCCCTGAGTCCAAGGCCCAGTACTGGAAAAACAAAACAAAAGAAAGAAATGTATTAAATTTCAAGAAAACAAGAAAATAAATATCTAGTTTTGCTTAGTTGGGTACAGATGATCATAAAAAGTAATCTCCCTTAGCTTGAGCTGTGACTCACATGTGTCATTCTAGCTACTTTGGAGGCTGAAATCTGAGGATTGTCATTCTAAACCAGCATAGGCGGAGAAGTGGGTGAGACTCTTATCTCGAATAAACTACTAAAAAAAAAAAAAAAAAAAAAAAGAGCTAGAAGTAGAGCTATGGCCTCCAGGTGGTAAAGCACTGACCTTGAGCAAAAGAAGCCCAGGGATAGCACCTAGATCCTGAGTTCTCAGGGCCAGCACACCAAAGAAATGTAACCACTCTGTGGTTGTGTGTAGAAAAACCAGTAGGTGAAAATTACGTATTGTTACATTTTTACATTGGTGTCATATCCCAAGTGGAATCCTTTCTATATAGCAGTACAAGTCCTTTAAACTTTACCTGATTAAAATGTAGTATCTAATGAATTCTAACGTCTCAACTCTGTCTCATGTTAAATGTGTTACAGGAATGAATCTGAAGTCTGCTGCAGTAAAACACTGAAGGCTTTAAAATGTATTCTTGCATAAAACTCAAACTTTAGTAGCTGCTTATGAGGATAGGGAAGGCAGGAAGCTAATGTCTGTGTCAAGATACAGGACAGCTGTCTGCTCATCAACCTTCACTGTGTGAGTAGAGACTTAAGCCTGGAACTCTATGGAATGGGCGTCAAACTTGAGGGTTTTAATCTGAAATGCTTAAAGGTACACATGAGTCAGCATGACTAGGCTTTAAGATATTTTTTTACACTAATGGTGTATAGGATACTGAAGGTGGAGTGGGCAGTAGATTTTTATAAAATATTTTTGTGCAGTAACAACTAGTATTAGTGGCCATACATCTTTTTCAAACTTATTTGTATTAGACTATACATTAATAATTTTATTACAGTGAGGCAAAAGTTGATGGGTTTTTTGTTATTGTTTTGTTTTTAGATTGCTGTTGATTTCAGCTTTTTAAAATGAGTTCTGGCCAGCCATAAAAGCTATATTTTAGGAAGGTAGCATTTGATATTAATACAGAAAATTGTGCCTAGGGCACCACTGGCTAATGACTGTAATCCTAGCTGTGCAAGAGGCTGAGATCTGAGAATATTGATTCGAATTCTGCTTGGGCAGTTAAACTAGAGAAAAATCTTATTTCCAATTAACCAGCAAAAAGCTGACAGGGAAGTTGTGGCTCAAGTAAAGTGCTAGCCTTGAGTAAAACAGCCACGTGAAGACAAGTGAGAAGAAAAGTAATAAGAAAACTACTCCTGAAAATGATTTAGTAGAAATTGTACACTTCAAAATAAAGGACCTCTCATTTCAGTTGGAACTTAAAATTTTTATTTAAAAATATATGATATTGGGCTGGGAATATGGCGTAGTGGCAAGAGTGCTTGCCTCGTATACGTGAAGCCCTAGGTTCGATTCCTCAGCACCACATATGTAGAAAAGGCCAGAAGTGGCGCTGTGGAGTGCTAGCCTTGAGCAAAAAGAAGCCAGGGACAGTGCTCAGGCCCTGAGTTCAAGGCCCAGGACTGGCAAAAAAAAAAAAAAATATATATATATATATATATATATACACACATATATATGATATTCATTCCTATTGTAGTGAAACAATTTTTTTCTCTCACTGGTATCACCTCAAAAATCTAGTTTGAAAGGTTTATTTTGTTTTGCTTTCTATTCCACACCTCTGCTTTTTTGCCTCATGGATTTTAGGAGTAAAGCACTAAATTAGATGACCTCCTCTTCCCACTCTTCGAAGATGAGGAGGACTCACAGACATTGAGCAGAGTGTGGAGCTCACAGATAATCAGTGACTTAGAACATCTTGTAACTGTCAGGGAATCACAGGACAGTGCTGTTATATTTGTGTGGTATGTGCTGCACATAAGGTCTTGAGTTGGCTTTCTCTCCCATATTTCATAAATGTTGACTGTAGGAAAATAAAAATGGAGTATCTTGCTGGATGTCTGTGGCTAATGCCTGTCATCCTAGCTACACAGGCAACTGAGATCTGAAGATTGCCATTAGAAGCTAGCTCTGGCAAGAAAGTGTGTGAGACTCCACTAAACCACCCCCCCCCCCAATGTATCTGTAGAAGCAGTGAGAGTTTATTGAAGAGCATTTGGAAGGTGGATATTTTGTGTATGTATGTGTTTATGTAACATGTGCTAGTACTGGGGCTCTCACTCCGATTTTTGCTTACTAGCTGGTACTCTACCTACTGGAGTCATGCCTCCAGTGCAGATTTTTTTGCTGGACCTAGGGCTTCAACTCAGAGCCTGGGCACTGTGTGCTCAAGGCTAACACTCTACCACTTGAGCCACAGCACCACTTCCAGCCTTTTCTGCTTATGTGATACTGAGGCATTGAACACAGGGCTTCATGCAGGCAAGGCAAGCACTCTACCACTAAGCCACATACACAGCCCTTCCAGTGCAGCTATTTTGCTGATTAAAGAAGCAAAAAAGGGGGCTGGGGATATGGCCTAGTGGCAAGAGTGCTTGCCTCACATACATGAAGCCCTGGGTTCGATTCCCCAGCACCACATATATAGAAAATGGCCAGAAGTGGCGCTGTGGCTCAAGTGACAGAGTGCTAGCCTTGAGCGGGAAGAAGCCAGGGACAGTGCTCAGGCCCTGAGTCCAAGCCCCAGGACTGGCCAGAAAAAAAAAGCAAAAAAGATCTCAGGTCTGAGTAGCTGGGAATTACTATTTCCCCACGGAATGTTGAGATTCTCTACAGGCACAGAGATTTTGGTTTGTCTCTTCCCTCTCTCCATGAGCTGGTCAGGAGGTGAACAGCCTCATGAGTCCGCACAGTGACCTAGCTCCCAGTCTCCCAGGAGCTCTGGAGAAGAAATACTTTAATTTCCTCATTTGATGACCCGGGCCTCTGCAGTGCAAGATTCAACTCACAGTCACCAAGTAAATTTGATAAACTTGTGCCTTACAAGTAGACTTATCAAACTGGTTTAATCCGGTGCTTCTGTTGCATTAACAGCGTTCCCATACACTTCCCCTCCATCCTTTCTTAATTAGTGTCAAAATAAACAAAATGCAAGGCAAAGGAAGCCTTCAGAACATAACTAACAGAACTTTGTTTTTTTTTTTTTTAAATGAGGTTGGACAGAAGGGATACACAAATAGGAAAGAGCTTGATAACTACAAAGCATTTGTGAGAACCTTGTATGATAGTAAATTGTTCCTCAATTTCCTTGATCTAACATGATTGTGTATGTATTACTGTCTTATTGGGAGATAGAGGAAAAGTCTTAAGCATTCACTGTAGTGGAATACAAAGTACTGGTAGAGACAAGCACCTGTGGCTCACACCCACAATCCTGGTTAATTACTCTGGAGGCTGAGATCTGAGGATCCAGTGTGAAACTAGCCCCACAGAAAAGTCTTTAGACACTCCATCTCCAGTTAACCAGCAAAATGCTGACCTGAATGTGTGACTTCAATGGTGAAGGGCCCACTGTGAGCAATGAAGTCAAACCAAAGTGTCAGGGTGTCAGTTCAAGCATGGGTACTGGCAGAAAAAGGAATGGAAGGGAAGGGTGGGGGTGGGGGAGGGAGAGACAGAGGAGTACCGTGCCTGCTTCTTTTCACTCCTGGACCCACGTCTTAGAGAGCTGAGCTTCTGCTGTGCTATGCGGTGCGGTGCAGTGTGGTAGGGTAGCATTCCTGGGCTGGGTAACACTGGGAAATGGCCTAGTACCCAGGTGAGGAAGCCACTCCCTGCAGAGCCTCTGTGTCCCAGTTAGCTCCTCACCATTCGTGTCTCCTTTGTCTTCTCATCTGCAGAATAGACACAGTAATAATTTGCTACCTGATAAGAGTTGTTTTAGGGGGCTGGGAATATGGCCTAGTGGCAAGAGTGCTCGCCTCGGATACATGAAGCCCTGGGTTTGATTCCCCAGCACCACATATACAGAAAACGGCCAGAAGTGGCGCTATGGCTCAAGTGGCAGAGTGCTAGCCTTGAGCAAAAGAAGCCAGGGACAGTGCTCAGGCCCTGAGTTCAAGGCCCAGGACTGGCAAAAAAAAAAAAAAAAAAAAAGAGTTGCTTTAGTGAGAAACACTTGCAAATGATTGTAATTAATATTATTCAACCACCTTTCTTGTTTTGAGAGGAGTAATACTCAAGCTTTAAAGAGTTGTTGTTTTGGTGGTGCTGGGAATTGAACTCAGGACTCCACTCGTTGCTAGGTACATGCTCTTCTACCAAACTTCATCCCCAGTGTCACAATGATACGTTTTTAAGCATTTAAGACTAGGAATTTGGAAAGCCCAGTGCTGGTGGCTCATGCTTATATGTAATCAGTATCAATTCAAGAGGCTGAGACTTGAGGATTGAGATTCAAAGCCAGCGCAGGCATGAAAAGCCCATGAGACACTTTTTTTTTTTTTTTTTGCCAGTCCTGGGGCTTGAACCCAGGGCCTGAACACTGTCCCTGGCTTCTTTTTGTTCAAGACTAGCACTCTATCTCTTGAGCCACAGCACCACTTCTGGCTTTTTCTGTATATGTGGTGCTGAGGAATCGAACCCAGGGCTTTGTGCATGCTAGGCAAGCACTCTACCACTAAGCCACATTCCCAGCACCCATTATGTACAATTAATCACCAAAATGGAAGTGGAGCTGTGGCTCAAGGGGTAGAACCTAACCTTGAGCAGAAGCAGCTCAGGGACAGCACCTAGGCCCTAGGTTCAAGCCTCAAGATCAACACCAAAAAGAAAAAAGACTAGGAATTTGGAAATCATAAACTAAAGGCTATATTCAGCCAATCATCATGAAAAACATCCCCAAGAGAGAAGAACTGAAATCCTTACTCCCGTGCCTCCTGCTCTTAACACACAGCACATGAGAGCACTCTACCACTGAGCTCTCACCCCAGCCCTTTCTAAGTTTTTCTTTGAGAAAGATAGACTCTTACCAGGTTGTCTCAGCCTCCCAAATCGCTGGGATTATTGGCATTTACTATCACATCACTTTTTTTTTTAAATTGAGGAATTTAGCAGGACATTTTCTGAGAACATCTCCATTCTGGTGGTAGGTGTCCAGCATAATTGGCCTTGTTAAAGTATTTGTGATCATGTGTACATTGACCCATCTTAAAACGGCTTTCTCTTGATCTTTATATTCAAGGAGACTAGAACAGACTTTCTGAATGTGTTAGCCATTTGATTTTTTTTGTTGTTCAAATAACCTTTCAGAGAGCTGGCATGTAAAAATATATACCACTGTCCCACTCAGGCAGAGATCTGGGGCCCATCTGTCCAGTTTTCCTCCTTCTCACCCATTTCCCCCTGTGCCTCAGTGATCCTTGAACAAAAGCACATTTGGAAGTAAACTTCAGTGAATGACTGCTAGGTGATGAGGTTGAATGAAGTCCAAGTATAGATTCTTTAAGATTTAATTCCTAAACTCTGGCTTCTTGTTTGAAACATGGAAAAAATGGTGCAAAAATAACCCTGTGAAGGCCTATTTTACTTTGTACAAGTTGTTGACCGTGGTATTCTGCTACAAGAGGAAGTGATCTTGTGTTAGCTGGGTCAAAATTTGAGTAATTTCTCCTGAGTAGTTAACTCTTTCCTTCTTTAGCATATTGTGCCTCTTAAGTAGTCATATCTGTTGTGTTAGCTGCTAGGAGGAATAAAATCAATGGAATGGTTTTTTAATTTGCTGTATTGTTACTATAGAGGTGATACACAGCAGGGTTGCGGTTGCATGTAGCCAGGCAGTAGGTACGGCTCCTGTTGAGCAATGTCACTGTTTCCACCTCCTTTTCCCACCTCTCTCTCCCATCTCCACTTTCATCAGTGCCCTCAACTGAATGATATTTAATTAGCCAATAAGTTCTTCCAATAGGGACATTTCATTTATCGACAGCATTTCTGACTTTTTAAAAGTTAAAATTGTTTTACTGTTTTTCTTTTGTGTTGCTCATTTTCATCTACTTTTGATATCCCACAGCATGGCACTCTGCAAAGAATTTAAGGTGGTCTTTCATTAATGTCACATTCATTAAAATGGTATTTCTGACTTAAGTTTCCCATCCTGTTGTAGAGTGGTGAGGTTCTCATGGCCTGCTGGTTCAGACGTGAACTTCTCAGCATGGGTATTTTCACAATGTGGCCTTATCAGTTCCCACTGGCCTTGTTTGAAACACATGAATCTCCCCTCAGCTAGGAAGTTTCGTGTCACCTAAACATGGGGTTCCTCTGAGAAATGAGCTACGGGCACACGTAGAGTGTACCTTCAGAGATGGCTATGAGGTTGGGCACAGCCTGCATATTGGTGCTGTGCCCTGTGTGGTGTGTGCCTGTACTTTACCCCCCTTCATGGTGTAAATGCTGAATATAAATGTTTGGTAAGGATGGGTCATTGTCTATGCGCTGGAGAAGAGGATGTTTGAAACCATTCCCTCACACTTGCACTCCAGAAAGTGTATATGCCTTAGTGGAACCGAGGACTTTTTCAGATGATCCCTAGCCAAGGAAGGAGCACTGTGTGGTTTGGCCAGAGGCCTTTTGTACGCAGCAGGGCCTTGGTGCCTGGGGCCTGCCAAGCCTGGATTTATGACTGCAGCCCCCATGGCAGCTCCTGACGCTGCTGTGACCCTCTGTGATGAACTTGCGGGCCTCTGAGCTGTGTCTGTAGCGCTTTCCCATCCATGGCCCATTTGGCCTCAAAGCCCTGGGCAAGAGAAGGGAGGCCCCTCCTTTCCCCTCCTGAGAGCAGCTGGTTCTGACCACTCAGGCTAGGGGGCACAAAATCAGGCAGAGTCTATGCTCGCCTTTGAGCTTTGCTCTGGGCTGTGTTGTACCCCAAGTTGTCCCAGTGATGCATGCTTGTTCCTCTTCTCAGTATATTTGCTGTGTGTTCGTCAAGGTATTTTTTTTTTTGCCAAAATTAATTATTTTCTAGAATATCTTGTGAAGACTTTGGAGATCTTTTTTGGCAAATAACTGTAGTTAGAATGATAGATGTTGTGGGTATGGTGCTTTGTAGCATTTTAGCAATTGGTGATTTTGTTTTGTTTTGTTTTTTTAATGCAGGTCCTGGGCTTTGAAACTCAGGGCCTGGGTATTGTCTCTTAACTTTATTCCTTAAGGCTGGCACTGTACCCCTTGAGCCACAGCTTCTCCTCTAGCTTTTTGGTGATTCATTGGAGATAAAAGTCCCATGGACTTTCTTGCTCAGTCTGGCTTTGAACCTCAATCCTCAGATCTCAGCATCCTGAGTAGCACATTGACTATGAATTTGTGTAGATACCTACTTCCAAAATGGGAGATTAAGGAGCCAAGAGCTAGATTCTTCCAGAGGTGTAGATTTCAGTTTGCAGTATGTGGATAGGAAGGTAGATGGAATGAAGACTCTACTCTTGGTTGCCAATATTCAGGAATAATGCAGCAAAATACAATCAGTATCAAGATTTAATTAAATTGGAAATTTTGTTATTTTGTTAAGGACTGGATTTTTTTTTGTTTCTGTTAGTGGTGTGTATGTGTGTGTGTACACATATCATATGGACTACTTTGATGTCCATGCAAAGGCTCTATTTTTCCTTTGACTTGCTCATACAAATGTCAACAGAATCAAAAGGACAGATGAGCATTTCATTATTTTCCTGGACAAGGTCTTCTGCTGTGTAGCTCAAGATGGTCTAGACTGCTGAGTATGTAGTCTAGGCTGGCCTTGAACTTAGATTTCAGTCCTCCTGTCTGAGCCTTCCCAGTGCTGGGATTATAGGTGTGACCCACTGTACCCAACACTTTTTTTAAATCCTTGAGACAGGACCTCCTGATGTTGCTCAGGCTTGGAGCTCCTGGGCTGGAGTGATCTTCTTCCTGCTTCAGGCTCCTAGTAGCTAGACATAGGAGTGTGTGCTGCTGTGCTTGGCTGTATGCTATTGTTGTTATGAAAACAAGTTTTTACCCCTAGACCTTTGTAAGCAATCTCAGAAGGCCTCGTGGCCCACAGATTACATACCCAGATGCAGTAGGCCCTGCTGCAGACATAGATCCTAAAGAGCAAACTCAGTTTCGCCGAAAAGAACTTTCTGGCTTTTGCCTTGGGATAAGGGTAGATGCTTAGCTACTAGTTGGCAGTAGTTTTCACCATGGCAGGTTGGTTTTATTCCTCCATGCAAAAATATGAATGCCTAGCATTTGCCAAGCATAAAGTGGACAAAATTGCCAGGTACCAGTGGCTCACGCCCATCACCCTAGCTACTCAGGAACACGAACACACACACACACACACACACACACACACACACACACACACACACGCCCCCCCCCCCCCAAGTGGAGCTTGTGGCTCAAGTGGTAGAGCGAAAAGAAGATCAAGGACAGGGCCCAGCCCCTGAGTTCAAACCCCAGGACCAACATACACACACAGACAAAATCCCTTCTGTAATAGAAGTAAAACTTCAGAAGGAAGACAGACTAAGTTTAGGACAAAGATGTTTTGTTCTGTTTTGTTTTTTGCCAGTTCTGGGACTTGAACTCAGGGCCGGAGCACTGTCCCTGGCTTCTTTTTTTTTTGGCTCAGGTCTAGCACTCTACCACTTGAGACACAGGGCCACTTCTGGCTTTTTCTATATATGTGGTGTTGAGGAATCAAACCCAGGGCTTTTCATGTATACGAGGTGAGCACTTTACAACTAGGCCACATTCCCAGCCCAGGACAAAGATATTTAAAAGTAGCACTGGGAAGAATTGATTATAAATGAACTGGAGCAATTTAAAGGCCTCCTTGACAAGCTCAATTGTGCAAAGACCAGGGGAAGGCTGGGAGCAGCGATCGCCAAGGCCAGGGCATGGATGCAGGGCCCTGTGAGCACACCTGGAAGTCTGTATGAGCTGGCAATGGCTGCTTGATATTTTACCAGGGCCACTGGCTGCTCTGTTGAAAACAAAGACTGCTGTCAGTAAGAGTTAGAGGGAGAGACACATATCTTGGAAGTTATGTATTAGTTACCATTTGCTGCACAGCGAAAGATGCCAGCAGCTTGTTGCTTGAAGTTCTAAATTTAAACAACCATCATGTTTAAAACGTTTTTTTTTTTTTGCCAGTCCTGGGCCTTGGACTCAGGGCCTGAGCACTGTCCCTGGCTTCTTCCCACTCAAGGCTAGCACTCTGCCACTTGAGCCATAGTGCCGCTTCTGGCCGTTTTCTGTCTATGTGGTGCTGGGGAATCGAACCTAGGGCCTCGTGTATCCGAGGCAGGCACTCTTGCCGCTAGGCTATATCCCCAGCCCCTAAAACGTTTTTAAAATGTGTTTGCTTGGGCTAGGAATGTGGCATAGTGGTAGAGTGCTTGCCTCATGTACATGAAGCCCTGGGTTCAATTCCTCAGTACCACATATATAGAAAAAGCTGGAAGTGGCTCTGTGACTCAAGTGGTAGAGTACTAGCCTTGAGCAAAAAGAAGCCAAGGACAGTGCTCAGGCCCTGAGTTCAAGCCCCAGGACTGACAGAAAAGAAAACAATCCAAAAAAAAAAAAAAGGCGTTTTCTTATTTTAGCAGTATTTGGGATTGAACTCGGGGCCTCCACCTGCTAGTCAAGTGTGAAGCCTCAGAGTTCCAACCCCTAGCCATGGTTTAGTTTGATTAAAAACATTATGACCCAGTCACTGTGTCCCCTAGCTCCTGTGGAAGGTGGACAAGGCATGCTGTCAGCAGGGCTCCAGGCTGCAGATCCACTTCCAGCTTCACCCATGAGCTCTTGGCCAGAGGCCTCAGCCTCTCTCCCTGGGGCCTTCCTTTTTGCCTGGCTTCTCCAGGGTGAGCCTGCCTTGAACCAAGTGGGCAGACAAAAGAAACGGTTGGTAACACCCGATGGTAGTGGGAAAAGGATGGTCTTCAGTAAGTGGTTTACCATCGAATAGAAATCTCAATGGGGGAATCTTAACTTCTAGTTCATTTCATGTAAATACTCATTCTGAGTATACAATAAATATTCCCCTATACACATTATTTTTGTTGTTGTTGTTTGTTATGGGGCTTGAACTCAGGGCCTGGGTGCTGTCCCTGAATTCTTCTGTTCAAGGCTAGGACTCTACCACTTTGAATCAGTTAGCGTTCTGGTTTTCTGGTGACTCATAGGAGATAAGAGTCTCACAGATTTTCCTGCCCAAGCTGACTTTGAACTGCAATCCTCAGATCTCAGCCTCCTTAGCAGCTGGGATTGGAGGCTTGAGCCACTGGCACTGGCTTCATTTAAAAACTTTTTTTTTTTTTTTTGGCCTGCGCACTGTCCCTGGCTTCTTCCTGCTCAAGGGTAGCACTCTGCCACCTGAGCCACAGTGCCCCTTCTGCCCGTTTTCCATATATGTGGTGCTGTGGACTCAAACCCAGGGCTTCATGTGTAGGAGGCAAGCACTCTTGCCACTAGGCCATATTCCCAGCCCCCATTTAAAAGCTTTTTGAGACAGGGTCTTGCTGTGTAACCCAGGCTGGCCTCAGACTTGTGTTCCTCGTGCCTCAGCCTCCCAAGTGCTGGGATTACAAACATGCACCACCACATCTGGCTACAAGGGCACTTTTTGATAAGATTTATCGATACCAGGCAGCGGAGACTTAGCTTCTATCACTGGCTGGGCAAGTGAGGGTTGTGTTGACTATGTTACCTTTAGGCTTCTGTAGCCTAGTATCTTGGGGATGATGTGTTAATTTGTATCTATAATAACCCATAGATCTTATCCTCATGTTAGGCCACTCCCACCTTTTTGTCTTTCAGCCCAAGCAACAGCAGGAAAGACAAGCTGACCTAGGGAAGTGGGGACTGCAATACAGAGAACTGCAGAGCCTCCTCAGTACAGTAGGAACCCTAACCCAAAGCCCCTATTTTATCAGAGTGAGTAACCTCCTCCCAGGGCTTCCTGTGAAATCATTTTCTGGTCCGTTTGTTCTGTGAACTGCCCTGGATCTTTTTTTTTCTTTTTAAAAAATCTCTACAGGTGAACTATAACATTGTCAATGCATACTGGTCCCTTACCCCCTCCCCCTTGCATTGTGTTCATGTTCATCCACAGTCCCTTGCCCAGGAGCCCCCCCCATGATAGTGGCCATGTTCATCCATAGTCCCTTCACACACACACCCCATGCATAGTGTCCATTACCCCGTCCCTTGCCTGCATCCCTCCTATGCTAGTGTCCACATGGCAGTGGGAACCCAAGTGCCTGGAAGCATGAGAAAACACTTTATCACCAGCAAGTGCCAATCTGAAGCACCTGTGTCAGACTGGAAACTACTTTTGGGAATTGATTATTTATTTTATTTTATTTATTTATTTATTTATTTATTTATTTATTTATTTATTTATTTATTTTTGGCCAGTCCTGGGCCTTGGACTCAGGGCCTGAGCACTGTACCTGGCTTCTTCCTGCTCAAGGCTAGCACTCTACCACCTGAGCCACAGCGCCCCTCCTGGCCGTTTTCCATATATGTGGTGCTGGGGAATCGAACCGAGAGCTTCATGTGTAGGAGGCAAGCGCTCTTGCCACTAGGCCATATTCCCAGCCCCAATAATTGATTATTTTTAAAAACGTAGAATGTACTGTATAGTCTACTTCACTCAAAAAATCTCTTTTGATATAATAAAAAAGAGAATTAGCCACTTCACGTTATTGTTGCTGGTCCTGGAGCTTGAACCTCAGGGCCTGGGGGCACTGTCCCTTATTTTTTTTTTTTTTTTCTTCAATGCTAGCCATCCTACCACTTAATCCTCAGCACCACTTCCAGATCTTTCTGTGTTTACTGAAGATGCACATCTCTGCCTATGGTGCTTTGAACCAAGATCCTCAGATCTCAGGCTCCTGAGTAGCTAGGATTGTAAGGCATGAGCCACCAGTGCCCAACAGTGTTTTTATGTGCATTTTTTAAGGGAAGCAGCGGCTTTTCTTAGGATCTTGTACTGTGCTACAAAGTTGTTTGCATTTTGACTCACTGTGTTATGTGCAATTTTTTTTCTTCCTTTGAAATTAAACATCTCAAATTAAGGTTTACCCAAAAGTGAGGTTGATCTTGAAGAATATAGGCTGCACTTACTAGGGCCCTAGCTGATGGATTTTTAATTCTGAATGCTTGAGGCCTGCTATGTCTTAACTATTTTTTCAAGAAAAGTTCAGGAAAATCCAGAAGTTTTGCAATGCTTAGGTGATAGTCCCTCTCTTGACACTGGGGTGTGAATTTAGGATCTCACAAGCAGGGGCTCAAACTCCTTAAAAAAAAAAATTAGCAAGTGCCTCAACCAAATGTGACTGAGGCAGAGTTAAAGGAAGTTGGCCAGGTAGCAGCTGTTCTATACTAGGGCTGCTAGTCATTCTTGAGGAATTCTGTCTCTTTGTTTTTTAAATGAATACTGCAGTGTAAAACAGTTTCCATTAAAAATGTTTATATCCCTTTCCAACTGAAAATAACCTTTTTTTTTTGTCTGACACAAATACATAGAACAACAATGAAACAAGTTTGAAAAATGATTTTTTTTTTTTTTTACAGAACTCATATTAGGCATCCAGGCTATTTGAAGAAGAAACTTAATTTAGCCAGAAAATGAGTCATACCCTCTGAGGTCTTGGCCTAGTGGCGAGATGAAGTGGCCTTGTCCCGGAGGGTACAGACAACTTCTCTAGGAACATGGAGCGTGGGGTCTGCCACAGAGTGTGGACGTGGATACCACTTGTGAGCAAGGAGCCTTGTGAGCTAGACCCTTCTTTCTGGGCATGACATGGTTTAGGTGAAGGCAAATGGCGGTCTGCTGTCATGGGGCAGAGCAGAGTGAGACAGTTACTGAGTTGCAAGCCCTCTTCAGAAACTATTGCACCTGGTTCTGGGCGTACGCCCAGGGATCTAAATGTTAGATCTGAGTGTGGGAACTTACCTGAGCCCGTGCTGGTAGGAACATGGCAGAGGTAATGGCGCTCACCTGACTCCAAGGCCATTCTCCTTCCACACGGAGTGCTTGTGAGTGCTAGGAGTGCTTGTGAGTGCTACGCTGGGTCCTCCTCTTGAGCAGCTCTTTCACATAGTCATGTGAAGAGACAACTGTTGCAGGGGAGGCGATCGGGACCCCAAAGCCAAGCTTCACATGGGGAGGGAGGAAACAGCTGGAATGGACAAGAAGAACCTGAGATGTTTTCAAAATGAAAGCTGTTATTGCCAGGTGACTTAATTCTAGGAAATGAAGCAAAGGGAAAAAAGTTTAATTAGTATGGATTTGCCCTTATAATCCAGTCTATATTTCATTCACTCATTGCTGTTCTGTGGTAGAAATTAAGTTGTTGTTGTTGTTTTTTAACTGATGAGAACTTACCAGGTAAAAAAACATTAAAACAACAACAACTATGCAGCGGCTGGGAATGTAGCTTAGCAGTAGAATGCTTACCTAGCATGCATGAAGCCCTGGGTTCAATTCCTCAGCACCACATACACAGAAAAAGCTGGAAGTGATGGCTGTGACTCCAGAGATATATAGAGTGCTAGCCTTGAGCACAAAGAAGCCAGGGAGGGAAAGTGCTCAGGCCCTGAGTCCAAGCCCCAGGACTGGTGCAAAACAAAACAAAACAAAAACTATCTTAAGATTATTTAAAGGTAAATCTGTAAATGAAGATGAGTCTGTAGGTGAGAGGTCTGATGTCATTCCCTTCCCAGATGCCCTCCCTGATCCTGGCAGCACCAGCCTGATTGCCCTGCAGGCTGTTTACTTGCCCTGGAGGCCAGGCCTCCGGCTGTCCTCAGCTCTCAGTGGCTGTCCTAGTTATAGCTTTGCACATTCACACACTGTAAGCCACAACCTTTGTATGATTGGTTTATTTGCTTTGGTGGTACTGAAGTTTGAACCCTGCCTTATGCCGGAACGGCAAGGCACCCTTAGCCAGCCTGTTTTTAGGCTTCCCCTTCCTTCATGACTCTGGTAACGGGACACACCCCGTGTCCAGCTGTTCATTCCAAAGTGGCCTTGTGAACTTGCTGTCAGAGGCTGCTGGCCTTAGACCTCTATCCTCCCATCCTCTCAAGTGCCACCCCCTGGCACCTGGCTGGCTTTGTGTCTTTCTGAGTCTCCCACAAAAGGTACCTATTGTGTCCTAAAATGTACAAATGTGGTCAGTTATTTTTGTTAGCCATGAAATTCTTTGTGCCTCTTGAGCTATGAAAATCATTGTGCTCCTCAGCAGGGCAGCTTGACTTTGGAGGAGTGCTTATATTGTATGTTTTGAATTTTAATCTTACTTGGATTTTTTTGTTTTTGCCACTCAGCCTTGAACTCAGGGCCTGGATATTGTCCCTTAGGTTTTTTTTTTTTTTCACTCAAGGCTTAACACTCTACCATTTGAGCCACAGTTCCTTGTCTGGCTTTTGGCTGACTAATTGGAGAAAAGAGTCTCACAGACTTTGATGGCTGGGCTGGCTTTGAACTGCGATCCTCATATCTCAGCCTCCTGAGGAGTTAGGATTATAGGTGTGAGCCCCTGGTGCCCAGTTAACCTTACTGTTTTAAAGCAAGTACTAGTATGAAAAAGATTGATGGCCGCATTGAGCTATGTCTGCTGAAAGTAGGCTGTCTTCTACCTGTCACTGCTCACGTTTGCACACTTGCACTGGGAAAGTTCATTCTGCTCCTACCTGACTTCGTGTTAATGCCATTAATAGCTAGCATGTTATATTTGAGGATCTAAACTGATGCTTTTAAACTTTTGTTCTCATTCCTGCCAATGAGAAGCATCCCTTAAGAATTTTTTTTCTGGGCTGGGAATATGGCCTAGTGGCAAGAGTGCTTGCCTCGTATACATGAAGCCCTGGGTTTGATTCCTCTGCACCACATATATAGAAAACAGCCAGAAGTGGCGCTGTGGCTCAAGTGGCAGAGTGCTAGCCTGAGTTCAAGCCCCAGGACTGGCAAAAAAAAAAGAGAGAATTTTTTTTCTAATCAGTGCCCATCTCCATAAAATAAAATTCAGAATCTCTAGGTACTATATACCTATTTATATATTGTATGTATATCTGTGGGTTTTTGTTTTTTTGGTCCATTGTAGGGCCTGAATTCAGGGCCTAGGCACTATCTCTGAGCTCCCTTCCACTCAAGGCTGGAGCTTCGCCAGTCTGAGCCCTAGCACCAGTTCCTATATCTGTGTTTTATATAAGAGAATAGAGTTTGTGTGTTCTTCCTCCCCTCCAAGAGTGATTGTTTGCCCCTTAATGCTGTGCCTGCGTTTGTGTGTATGTGTGTATACACGCATGTGCACTCACATGTGCACACATTTTTCCTGCCCATTAATACTGTGTCTGGGTGGAGAAACTACGGTTTGCAGCAGTGAGTTCTCAAAATTTTTGCTTTCATGACTTTACATTTCCTGAAGCTTTTGGATATAATAAAATATTAGTGATATTTGTTTATTTGTTATATTTCAAGGTAATCTGTGACAAATTAAAATTGAATACTAATACATTTAAAAGTTTTTTGTGGGCACTCTTCATGAGTTCTTAGTGATAAGAGTGGCATTGTTATTCATTTTTACAAATCTCTTCAAGGCCTTGTTCAATAGCAAAATTCTCATGATTTCCTTGGGCTCAATATGTACAATGTTACAAAGAAAAGCTGGCCCCTCACTGGTTGGAAAAAGAATATTTAAATAACTTTTTCAAATAATAGAGGGAGCTGTTCTTTGGTCTTAAGCCAGACCTTGACAATTGCTAGCTGCCAGGGACATCGTAGTGGAGTTGTAATGAGGAATCTGAACCACATAAAACCTTTGTGTCTTGTCAACATTAATTCTAATGTTTATTCTTCACTTTGAATGGATCTCTTGTTCATGCAGAATTTTGTGCCACAGAACAGTGGCTACTGGAAAAACACTGGTCCACTGACTTACTGAGGTTTTCTAATGCTAGTTCACTATCATCTAAACACATCTCATTATAATGGCTGAGCCTAGTGCTAGTAGTGCACACCTGTATTACTAGCTACTCAGGAGGCTGAGTCTGAGCATTGTGTGGTTAGAAGCAGAAAATTCCATGAGATTTTTATCTCCCGTTAGCCAGAAAAAAGTGGAGCTGTGGCTCAGGTGATAGAGCGCTAACTTTGAGCAACAAAGCTCAAGGACAACACCCAGGCCCAGAGCTCAAGCCTCAGGACCACCATCTCAAACCAGTGTCTGTCAGGAACGACTCCCCCAGTCAAGTCAATCAGTGAACCGTCCGAGCCATCATGTTCATCATGGTGCTTTAGTTGGACTTGCATGTTTGCAGTGCTACAGGAGATGTGGTGATTGAAGGAGCTTAAAGCTTGGTGGTGCCGATGGACTCTGAAGTGTCTAAAGGCCTAACCACAGTCCTCAGCAGTATAGGGACCTTGGTTTGGTTTGGTTTGGGGTTTATGTGGGAGGTTGTACATGTGCACCACACTCGACTGGCCTCAAATTCCTGATCATTCTTCTTTGGCCTTCCACAGCCTGCCCAGTGATGGGATTATAGGCTGGCACCGCCACTCTAAACCAGCAGGTTGCTTTTTAATGGAAATACAAAGTCTGCTGCTTCCTTCTCTTATCCAGACAAGTGCGTTCCTATTCTTGGTTCTGAAGTTCTTTTTAAGTCCTTTCTGTCCCCTACAATTGTCTTCTCAATTTAAGTGAAAGAAAAGTCGAGTACCATGAACAGTGAATGCTTTCCTTTGGTGATTTTCAATTGAAAAAACTTCCAGTGGCAAAACATTGTTCTCCTCTGGTTAGCACTATTCTTCAGGGTAGTTTGAGTACATGCCCCCCTGTGCTGTCCCGCCCCACTGGTACTGACCTTCACTCAGGAGGTGGTGGTGTGTAATGAGGTAGAGCCCATCCCTGCCGTCTGTCTTGTAGTCCCTGCCAAGGAACCAGTTGCTTTGTGGGAGCAGTGTCACAGAGGCTTCTCCATCTGCTGTGATTGATCTGCACTGGTCTTCCAGGAGCGTCCTAAGGCCCCAGCATTGCTTGACGGATGCCTCTGTCTTGGGTAGTGGTTTTGAGTTTTTAAATGTCTTAAAAATGAATTTCTCAAGGTGCAGAGGAAGGGTGAACAGATGCGATCATGCTATTCAGTGGCCCTGTGTGGAAAATGAGCGGTAGAACTCGTGGGCAGGAGTGGGAGTGGGAAACAGGAGACAGTGAAGGGAGGGGGACATGGTCCAAAAGAGAAATGTGCTCATTACTTGACATAGGAAGTGGTAACCTTAATAATAACAAAATTATATTAAAAAGTAATTTCCCTCCTTTTGGCAAAGTAGTACATCTTCATCCTAGAGAATGAAAAAGACAGAAAAAGTACTTTTCAAAGGAAAAAATTAATCAGCTTTGCCATTCTTGGGTGTGTTCCTTGCTCATAGCTGCCCTTCATACGTTTTTCGTATCGTGCCTCTTTATTCATTAACATCTTTGCCATCAGATAGTTTTAAAATGTTAGCTCATTTTGTCATTAATATGCATAATACTTTAAAAATACACCGTGTTGCTGGTGGCCGGTGGCACTCACCTGTCATCCCCGCTACTTAGGAGTCTGAGGTCTGAGGATTGAGGTTCAAAGCCAGCCCAGGCAGCAAAGTCTGTGAGACTCTTATCTACAACCAGCAAAAATCCAAAAGTGGACATGTGAGCACAAGTGGTAGAACACTAGCCTTGAGTGAAAAAGCTCAGGGATAGCACCGAGGCCCTGAGTTCAAGCCCCAGGACTCAAGCACATGCACACACACGCACACTATGCTGTGATTGCCCCTGAGACCCTGAGGAGAGCCTGTCTGGTTCTGGAACTGGTAATCACCTTCTCCCGTGGCTGAGCCGCTCTCCAGAGCGAGGAGGTGGAGTCTTACTCGGCAGCGCTCTGTCCAGTTCCCCAGACCCTCACCACAGCGTGCACTGTGTTCCAACAGTGAGCTTGCACCTCAACATAGGAATGCCAAGCAGAAGCTTTATTAAACGGTTAGAAATTTAATAGTGTCATACATAGGAAAGCCTATAACACCTATTATTACCAGAAGGGTTCAAATGGAACTGTACTTACAAAGTGTTCCTAACGCCAGCTGGTGCAGTCTCCCCACCAGTCCTGTCCTTGAGGACTTCCCTGCGCGTGTGGGCAGTCCACCTCCGCCTCTGTCCAGTGGGTTGGAGGTGGAAGTTCTTGGGTTGTCCTCTTTCTTATGGAAAGCAAGTGGCTTTGGCTCGCGTACAGTGGAAGCCCCAGTTTGAGTTCCTTGCTGATTGTGTGTACATTTCAGGTGTGCAACTGAGGAGCATGGCTCAAGAGACCAATCACAGCCAAGTGCCTATGCTTTGTTCTACTGGCTGCGGATTTTATGGGAACCCTCGCACAAACGGCATGTGCTCAGTGTGCTACAAAGAACATCTTCAAAGACAGAACAGTAGTAATGGTAGAATAAGCCCACCTGGTAAGTAGCCCTGTTAGCCCTGTCTCAGTGATGCAGCCTCCTCCGTCCATCCGTCCGCGTGGTGCATGGCACAGGCCTGTTGGGGAAGTCTCTCCTGCCTGTGGTCATCATCATGGGGAACCAGACGTGGAGTCTCCATCCTCCAGACACTGCAGAGCTCACCCCAGTGTTATTTGCTGTGCTGCAGGACTCTTACTGCTTTGTTAGAACAGAGCAGCGCTGGCCATCTTAGAAAGAAAGGCCAGGCAAAGTGGGCTGTGAGAGGGCTTGGCTCCCTCATCAGCCCGGTAGCTGGTGAGAGAAAGTGTACATGGGCTTGTCAAGGATTGTGGATGGATAGCGGCAGCTGAGCTTAGTGGACGCTGACTCCATGGTGATGGAGTGTAGTCAGGTGACCCAAGAGTAAGAAACACTCAAGCCCTACTCATTTGTGTGTTTGGGTTTTCTGTGGCAGAGGATTTTCCTGGAATTGAGGTGGTCTTTGGTTTTAGCAGTGGCTTAAGGAGGATCATGATGGACTGGAGATGTGGCTCAGGTGGTGTGGAGTACTTTTCTAGCAAGCAGGATGCCCAAAAATCATGAGCATTGAGCTCTTCTAAATGAGGAGTTAGAACCATTTATCTAGGATAGTGCCAGTCTGGGCCTATGCCCGGGTAGATTTTTGCAGTCCACAAAGTACAAGCTGATACTTCATGTTTATAAACTTTTATATGAGGTCTTTTGGTTCATATTAAAAAATCTAAACCGTTTGTCAAAAGTCATGAATTTTCATAAGGCCCAGATCAGATACAGTGTGACTTCTCTTAGCATCCATATTTTCTCATGAAGTTTCTCATTTGTAAGCCAGTACTGGGAGGTGTCTGCAAATTAAAGGATTTAGTCCTGAGAAATAGAAGTTTATTAATATATATGCAACTTTCATTGATTTCCTTCTTGGTTAAAAAATTAACATGTTTTAACTGGGTGCCAGTTGTTCATGCCTATAATCCTAGCTACTCAGGAGGCTGAGATTTGAGGATTGAGGTTTAAAGCCAGCCTGGATAAAAAAGTTGAAGAGACTCTTACCTCTCAGTTAACCAGCAAAACACCAAACTGGAGGCTTGGCCTATGTGGTAGAGTACCAGCCATGAGCAAAAAGGCTGAGCAAGAATACAAGGCCTTGAGTTGAAACTCTAATATTGGCACACACGCAGAAAAGCTCTTTAGAGACCAGAACAGAGAAGGGAAAACTAGTGTTTAAAAAATATTTTAAAATATTTCAGGGGCTGGGCTGTAGCTCAGTGTGGGGAGCACAGGCTTAGCGTGCTGTAGGCCCTGAGTCCAGTCCCCAACACTACGAAACAAGGTCTCATCAACAAACCACTATTGCAACATACTCGACTAAAAGCAGTGGACCACCATCTCTAGTCAAGCAGAGTCCCCTGCACTGTGTTTCGTGGACTGGGTGTCCACTTTCTGTGTGGGAGGGGCTGCCCCAGCTCTGCATGGCTAACGTGGGCTGTGCTTACATTGCAGCAACTTCTGTCAGTAGTCTGTCTGAATCTTTACCAGTTCAGTGCACGGATGGCGGTGGCCCGGAAACGCAGTCAACCTTGGACTCCACATCTTCGTCTGTGCAGCCAAGGTAAGGGCAACTCTCTGGAGGACGCCCGGACATGAGCCACTGGTGCCCGGCTGAGATGATCTTTTAATATAAAGATATTTCCAGGCATGTTGGCACAGACCTGTAGTCCTAGCAGTCAGAAGGCTGAGAGCAGAGGGTTTCTTGTGCCCATGAGTTTGTGATAAACCTAGACACTATAGTGAATCTGTCTCAGAACAAGACAACACAAATTGAAGTTTATAAAAACCTTTTTTTTAATTAAAGAAATAAATGCAATGATCTTTGCTTTTCTAGCCCCGTATCAAATCAGTCACTTTTATCAGAGTCTGTCGCGTCTTCCCAAGTGGACAGTTCGTCTGTGGACAAAGCAGTACCAGAAACGGAAGATCTGCAAGGTAGGTCTGCATGCTTGTCCTGGAGTCACCCCGAGCCCAGGGCACCGCCTGCTTAGTGGATAGCCTGGTTTTTATTATGATACAAGATTCTTTTTACATTTCAATGACGTAGCTAATTTTCCTTATTTCAGGCTCCACAATGCTCCACATAATTGGTCTACTTATGTAGATTCTTCAAGTGGATCTACAATGTGGTCACCTAATTTATTACTATGAACGATCAAACAAATGATCAGTCTTTTCGCTAAGTAGAAATTCTAAGAGTGAGTGGGGATGAGGAGTATTTTAAGAGCAGAAATAGAAAAACAACCAAGTCAGTGAAGCGTTAAAGGAGTGGTGCCATGGGGCTGGGAATATGGCCTAGTGGCAAGAGTTCTTGCCTCGTATACATGAAGCCCTGGGTTCGATTCCCTAGCACCACATATATAGAAAATGGCCAGAGGTGGTGCTGTGGCTCAAGTGGCCTTGAGCAAACAAGCCAGGGCCCAGGACTGGCAAAACAAAACCAAACTAAAGGAGTGGTGCCTGTGGGAGGAATGCGTTAAATAGGGAGGTTGGCAAAGGTCTTTGGCGAGTGGATATGTAAGAGAATAGAAGCAATGGAGTTTCGAGGTGGCGTGGGTCATTGGTAGTAATAGGATCTGAAGTGGATGGGTTGATTGGTACCAGGATGGGGATGCAGAGAATCTTGGCACCGGTCAGAACCAGGAAGAGCAGGAAGACTGCTGAGCACAAGAGCAGGAATGGGAGCCAGTAGGCGAGGGGGTGACGTGAGAAGGAAGAAGGCAGGCTGCCAGTCTCAGAGGAGTATATTTTTCGTGGTATAGTATTGAGACCATTGCTGTGAGATTGTATATATAAATGTCATGGGTGCATCAACAATTGTCTAGTCTGATAAGGAAGATTGTGGGCTGGTGAACCAATCATTTTGACGTGCCTTTATACCATTCTGGTATACAGCAAACTTGACCTTTCCCATCCTCCCTAAGTCCATCCATCTGGGCTCTAAGCTTATCCAATACTGTACAATTTCTCCTCAGCTTTCTCCCTGCAGAAGAACGAGCTTGGGCTGAGCATGGCTCGTGTGGTAGGCAGCCTTGATTAGGCAGCCTTTTTCCATTGATGATACCATTACTTGTTAATGTGGCTCCTGAAAAATATGCCAAATATAGCCAGGCACTTGTGTCTCCTACCTGTATGTAATGGTGGCCTAATGCCTGTTCAGGTGGGTAAATGTGAGAGACCGTTGGCCCCATCATGGTCTATAGAAGGAGAGAAATAGTCGCCTTCTTCAGAAAGCGCCCAGAGTCTGCCTGGGGGAGGTGTGTGGTGCGGTGCCTGCGTGCCGGAGGCCCTGATGGCCAGAATGAACAAAGAAATGCTTAGGGCCACCCTGGGTCAAGGATTGAGAGGCCATGGCCTGGCCCCCAGGCAGGACACAGGCATTAGGTAGACAGGTGTCTCTTGCCATGGTGAGCTAGGTAACATCAGGGATGTTGATGACGTCTGCAGTGGTTGACTGTCCACGCTGTGGGTGGAGACGCTCCAGTGGCATAGTGTGTAAGCAGAGATGTGTGCACCTGTAATTGATTTGCTCTCTCTCTTCCTTCCACAGGACCCAGAGCAGAGGGCCTTGTTCCTCTTGAATGTGATCCTCCATGTGGGTAGTTCAGCTCACATTCCCGTCTGCCCGCCCAGCGCGGTGCATAGGCCTTGGATAGCCGGGTTCCCATTACGTGAGGGGGTTGTATGGGCCTCCCACAGGAGCTGGCAGCTCCGGGGTGGCGAAGGCATTCACTCACCTGTTCTTCATGACTAGTCCATTTCCAAATGGGGAAAAAAACACCCGGTTCTGAGAAGCTGAGGAATAGGCATTTCAGGGAGCCAGACTTACAAAATACAGTAGCCTATGTATCAGATGGTGCCTATGTAAATTCAGGCTTTTTAGACACATTCAGGGGAGCTCAGGGGTGTATATATGACATTCAGTGGCCCCAGGTTTGATAGCCCTCTGTCCAATCAGAAGCCATTTGTTTGTTTGCCCGTCCTGGGGCTTGAACTCAGGGCTTGAGCACTGTCCTTGAGCCTCTTAAGGCCACCACTTGAACCACAGTGCCACTGCTACAGTGCCACTTCCAGGTTTTCTGGTGGTTCTCTGGAGATAAGCATCTTTCCAACTATCCTGCCTGAGCTGGTTTTGAACTGAGATCCTTAGATCTCAACTTCCTGCATAGCTAGGATGACAGGCATGAGACACCGGTCCCCAGCCTGTTTTGTAAACAAGCCATTCAACCCTTACCCTCAGTGAGCTCCTAGTCTAGGAATGAAATGTGTGCAGTGTCCCTACTTTGTCTTACAAAGGAGATGTTGAGCTTTTTAGAACTTTCTGTCTAGATGAGGCAGTCAGTGCAGATTGCTTCCTTCCTGCGTGTTCTTTGTCAGCTGGCTTGGGATTCTGTTGTAGCTGGAGCCGCAGGTGGGAGGTGGGGTGTGTGGCACAGAGGGCACCCCGCAGTTGGCTTCCACTGAGTGCTCGTAGGCCTTGGGTGAGGCAGGCACACAGGTGCCTGTCCTCAGAACTCTCCCAAGCTAGGTGGGCCCTGGAAGGATGTGGTGGGCTCACAGGAGGGACTTGTTGGTCCAGGGCTGTGGAGGGGGCAGTGGAGTTGGAGTTGAGCAGGAAGTCCAGATGGGGTTATACAGGTAAAGAGTGGACGAGCACCTAGTGGCCAGTGGACGTAGGTCCTCCCTGTGTCACGGCAGGGTGAGAGGCTGATGAAGGCAGCGCCTGGGCCTGGGGCCAGAACCCAGGCTGGTGCTATCTATGAGCTTTCCACCAACAGCTGATGCTGTGTCACTTGAGCCACAGCTCTACTTCTGTATTTTTTTGGTGGTTCATTGGAGATAAAGAGTCTCATGGACTTTCCTACCTGGGCTGGTTTTGAACTGAGATCCTTAGATCTCAGCCTCCCTAGCCAGCTAGAAAGACAGGCGGGAGCCACTGATTAGGAAGATAGGCGTGAGCCCCTGGTGCCTGGCACCCTCTGAGCTTTAAATATGCATAGGTTTTCATTCCAGGCAGATGATTGGCTGTAGTGTGAGCAGCTGGGATTGGTGGAAAGGGATCCAGTGGGTGGGCTTGAGTGTTCAGCGTGTTTGTGGAAAAGCTGCAGAGAAAAAAGGCCCTCAAGTGGGCTGGGAATATGGCCTAGTGGCAAGAGTGCTTGCCTCCTACACATGAAGCCCTCGGTTCGATTCCCCAGCACCACATACATATATGGAAAACGGCCAGAAGTGGCGCTGTGGCTCAAGTGGCAGAGTGCTAGCCTTGAGCAGGGAGAAGCCAGGGACAGTGCTCAGGCCCTGAGTCCAAGGCCCAGGACTGGCCAAAAAAAAAAAAAAAAAGGCCCTCAAGTGGTCTTCAGAGGAGCTGCAGATTGAGTCAGCTTGGTGTATAGCTTGGTGGTGGGGGCAGAGGTGCCCATGTGCCCCTGGGGAAGGTCCTGTGGTGACAGGACCAGGCCCACGCAGCTGAGTGAGGACTAAGTGTCGTCTGTGTTGCACCGCAGTCCGCCTGTGGGGACAGCACCGAAGGCCAGGCATTAGGGACCAGGCAGGGCCTGCTCATGAGGAAATGGGAGTGAGTGGGACGCGTAGTACGCGTACCTGAACCTAGTACATTTGCTCTTGGGTTTAGGATGTCAGTGTATCGATTTACTTTTCAATCACAGCACTTTCTTTTCCCTAATACCTTATTGGGTGAGCCCTGGAGGTGATGAGAATACCACCATAGCCTAGAAGTCCCAAGTAGCATTTCTTCTTTTCTTTTTTTTCCTAGCCATGGGGCTTGAACTCTGGGCCTGGGGCACTGTCCCTGAGCTCTTCAACTCAAGGCTAGTGCTCTACCACTTGAGCCACAATGCCACTTCCTCCTCGTCTTTTTTTTTTGGTCAAGTATATAATTATGAAACTAGGGAATACAGTTTAAATGGAAGAAGAAAATCTTATCTAGAGTTCTGTTCACAAGTCAGTTATATTCACTCTGGGTGAATTTCTGCCTGTGTGCTATAGAAGCACAGTAGTGGAGGACCACCCTTTTGTGTGAGTAATGAGTGCATAATCCCCTTTTCATTCTGAGAGCTGCAGGCCCGGGGTGGGGTGGGGCGTGGGGTGAGTAGGGCGGCCCCAGTGCTGCCACTGCTGGCGACAGCCGAACGTGACCTGTGCCCCCCTGTTTTTGCCAGCTTCACTAGCAGATACAGCACAGCAGCCATCTGAAGAGCAAAGCAAGTCTCTCGAGAAACCAAAACAGAAAAAGAATCGCTGTTTCATGTGCAGAAAGAAAGTGGGCCTTACTGGTAAGTGTCGGGTGAAGTGGCTTACAGTGCAGAGATTGGGGGGGTGGGGCTCAGTAGAGCACTAGCCATGAGCAGAAGCGTGAGGTACCGAGTTTGAGTTCCACTCTTTTTTTTTTTGTCTTTTCTTTTTTGGTACTGGGGATCAAACCCAGGACGTCGCACTTGCTAGTAGGCAAGCGCTTTACCACTGAGCTACATCCCAGCCCATCGAGTTCTATTCTTGGACCTTAAAAAAAAAAAGAACGATGCAGATAATGGTGTGAACAGTGCCAGGCATCAGTTCACATTGCCACCACTGTTGCTGTGGCACTGTGGCACTCACTGGCTTTTCTTTTTCTTTCTAACCAGTCCTGGGGCTTGACTGGTCCTGAGCACTGTCCCTGGCTTATTTTTGGTTAAGGCTAGCACTCTACCACTTGAGCTAAAGTGCCACTTCCAGTTTTTTCTGTTTATGTGGTGCTGAGGAATGAACCCAGGCTTCATGTATGCTAGGTAAGCTCTCTACCCCTAGGGCACATTCCCAGCCCCTCAAAATAATTTTTAATGGTTAATCTTCCTTTCATTAGTTTTATGTTTATATGGTACCAAGGAATTGAACCCAGGGTCTCATGCATGCTAGGCAAATGCTCTGCCACTAAGCCACATTCCCTGCCCCCTGAGTTATGTTAAAGAACTAAGAAGAGTTTTGATTCCACGCCTGGTCATAAAACCTGGCTTCCGTGGGATTTGATGGCAGTAGTGGAGGGTGGGGCGGGGCCTCCAGCCTCCAAGTGGAGGCTGCTTGTACAAGGGTAGAGCCGGGCTTGGGCAAGCAGCTCCACTGGCAGAGCGCTAACCAGTGAGGTAGATACCCAGTCTTAGTCTCAGATTTTTTTTTTAAAGTGTGTGCTGATGAAGTACTCTCTATCTGGGGAGTAGAGTGAATCCTGGTGGCTCCAGTCCCCCGAGCATAGGACCCAGAGTGACTGGTAGGCAGCCATGTGGCTACAAACTGCTACATTAGTGTCACCACACCTGGGCATTACTCTGAATACTGTGCACAAAACCCTGACACGTGGACAGACGAGGGCAGTGCTTGAGTGAAAATCCTGCTTGAGAGTTACTTGCTGGCTTTAGCATTTCTGGGTGTTTATTCCCTGTCAGGTACTTCCTGCAGTCCTCCTTTAGTGCTAAGTACAGTGGCTTAGCTCTTCCAGAGTCTCAGTGCCTCGATGCAGCTCCAGTGCTGTGATGCACCGCTTTGGTGAGAAGCTTCACACCTGGGCCCTGACCTGGCCGCTCTGTGCCCTGTTAGCAGAGGAGAGCAGGGTGGACACCCGCCCCTCCATAGTGCCTTCAAAATTGTATTGGATCTTTCCAAATTAAACAGCAAGCCTGCCTTCTGATGGTAGGATTATTTTTATATTCCATCTTTTGGATTTTTAAAATGATACAGATTTCCAATTTGTCATTTTGTTTTTCCTAAAATATTAGCTTACTTTATTCTTACACTTTTTCAAATTTGGGTTGACATAGTTGAAGTCATTCTGTAATGCAAAAGAACTTAGAGTAGTATAATGGCTATTTTTTTTTTTTTTTTTTTTTTTTTTTTTTGGCCAGTCCTGGGCCTTGGACTCAGGGCCTGAGCACTGTCCCTGGCTTCTTCCCGCTCAAGGCTAGCACTCTGCCACTTGAGCCACAGTGCCGCTTCTGGCTGTTTTCTGTATATGTGGTGCTGGGGAATCGAACCTAGGGCCTCGTGTATCCGAGGCAGGCACTCTTGCCACTAGGCTATATCCCCAGCCCTAATGGCTATTTTTTTAATGGTTGACTTTAGGAAATTTTTGTCAGGAAGAAATTGTGGCTCTACCGCTGGCTGAGAAACGTGAGTTCAGGGGAGCAGTCCTGCCCTCTTACAGACTTGTATTTACAGGTAGAAATGAGAAACCAAGCTCTCTGTTAGTGAACTGTGAAGGTGCAGCCAAAGAAATTATGCCAGGATTCTAGGTGCTGGTGGCTCGCCTGTCATCCCAGCTACTCAGGAGTCTGAGATCTGAGGATCACAGTTCAAAGCCAGACCATGCAGGAAAGTCCATGAGATCCTTACTTCTAATTAGCTATCCAAAAAACCCAAAACAACAACAAACACTAGAAGTAGAGCGGTGGCTCAAGTGATAGATCACTAACTTAGATCACTAGCTCAGGGATAGCTTCCAGGCCCTGAATTCAGGCCCCAGGGTTGGCACCAAAAAATAATTAATTAATTTAAAAATTTGCAGGATCTGGGCTGAAAATGTGGCTTAGTGGTAGAGTGCTTGCCTAGCATGCATAAAGCCCTGGGTTCCATTCTTTAGTACCACATACACAGAAAAAGCTAGAAATGGCACTGTGGTTCAGGTGGCAGAGTGCTAGCCTTGAGCAAAAAGAAGCCAGGGACAGTGCTCAGGCCCTGAGTTCAAGGCCCAGGACTGGCAAAACAACAATTCTGCAGAATGATTTTGCCCTAGGCATCTGATGCTAATTAATATGAACACTGTTCTCAACTCATGTGTTAACCACTTGCAGGGTTTGAATGCCGGTGTGGAAATGTTTACTGTGGTGTGCATCGCTATTCAGATGTACACAACTGCTCTTACAATTACAAGGCTGATGCTGCAGAGAAAATCAGAAAAGAAAATCCAGTAGTTGTTGGTGAAAAGATCCAGAAGATTTGAGCTCCTGCTGGAATACAAAACCCTTTGACCATCTGCAAACTAAAAACTGACTTGAGGTTTTTTTCTAGTCATGGGGAATGTAGAGCAGCGTTATCTTGCATAGACCTTTAATCATGCATGTCATCAGAAGAATAGATTTTTGGTTTTGTTTTGAAAATGACTCTGAACATTTATTTCCATTGCAGTTTCTGTGGCTGAAAAGACTTAAACTTTGCAAGTATTATCCTTTCACAATTACTTTCATTTTAGTTGTGTGCAGAGAGCTCTCGTAGCGGGCCTGGAGTGAGTTTGGAGGGCTGTGTTGGGTTCCAGTATTACACGCGCATGCGCTGCAGCTTGTTCCTTGTGGTTTATGTAGATAGAGCTTTTCTCTGCCACACCAATCCTCTGTTCACCAGGCCTCTTGGGCACGGCTAGTTTATTGGTAACTGAATGTATCTTAATTATTATGGCTGCTTCTGGTTTGTTTCCTGATTAACAAAGGTTATACATATGTTAGCATAGTTTCTTTGCACCACTATTTATGTCAGAATCATTTGTCACAGGAGAGTATGTGCTGGTGAGATTTTAAGTTTGTGTGTTTTCATTTTTCTTTTTTGGTTTTTGTTTGTTTGTTTTTGAGCTAGGGAAGAAAAAGCTGAATGCATTTTACTGCTGACTGCAAGTTTCTTTCAGATTATGTTCATTGGTCTGTGTATACAATATGAAGAATGATCTGAAGTAATTGTGCTGTATTTATGTTTATCCACCAGTCTTTGATTAAACAAAATGGAAAATCGGAATGTTCCCTGTGTCACTCTTTTTCTCCTGAGGCTTCCTGTTAGGTAATTGTGTCATGTTAAATTTTCTACTTTCCTAACTTGGTAAGAGTGCTTCTAATTGTTTAACACCTGTTCATGACTTACCTCATGACAAATGGTAGCTTTCTATTCCAAGAACCTCTTTCTGTCACTGAGATGGCTCCTGGTATTTTCTGGCCTCATCGGGTCCATCCGCTCTGCCCTCCATCACAGCTGAGTGGCATTAGCATTCATAGAAATCTGTATCTGCTCACATTGGAGAAATGCAAACAGTGAGTTGGATGGAGAATAGTAGAGGAGAAAGGCACTTGGAGGCACATTTGTCCTCTGTTTTACACTTACCTTTTCAAACATGAAGTGTTTATTTTCCAGTAGTGAATTTCTTGGTTTAAATTTGGGGTTTTTTGTTTGTTTGGTGCTGGTCCTGGGGCTAGGAGGTCTACCACTGAACCACAGCTCCACTTTTTGCTTTTAGCTGATTAATTGGAAATAATAGTCTCACAGGCTTTCCTGCCTAGGCAGGCTTTAAACCATGATCCACAGATTTCAGCTTCCTGAGTAGCTAGGATTACAGACTTGAGCCACCAGCACTTGGCTTAAAATCTTCACTTAGTGTGTGTGTATATATATGTGTGTGTGTGTGTATATATATACACACAACATATACAAGGATGGTTTAATGTTAAGTGGAATCGATTACATTAATAGATTCAGGTGAAAGCCATTATCACTTGATTCTGATAAGTATTTCAGAAACTGATTAACAAAAATTCTTGGCAAATCAGGACAAGAAATGATTTTTAAGCTATATTATGTAAATCAAACAGAAACAAAGTACCAAAAAGAGGAAGTAACTCATTCCTCTGTGTTTGTGCGCACGCCCATTGTGTGTGGTACTGGCATTTGGACCTCTGAACCTGGAGCTCTTGCTTAGCCTTTTTCTCAAGGCTGGCACTTTGCTAATTGAGCCATACCTCTAGTTCTGACTATTGGTGAATTGGAGATAAGGATCTCAGTGGCTTGTGGATCCTGCCTGGCTTTGAACCGTGCGTGGCCCTCAGGTCTCAGCCTCCTGGGTAGAATTAAAGCTGTGAGGTGCCAGCTCCAATCTGAGCGCTTTGTTTTTCAGTTTTTGTTTTTGTTTTTGTTTTTTGAATATTTATTTATTTTGCTAGTCCTGGGGCTTGGACTCTGGGCTTGAGCACTGGCCCTGGCTTATTTTTGCTCAAGGCTAGCACTCTGCCACTTGAGCCACAGTGCCACTTCTGGCCATTTTCTATATATGTGGAGCTGGGGAATTGAACCCAGGGCTTCATGTATATGAGACAAGCACTCTTGCCACTAGGCCATATCCCCAACCCCTCAGTTTTTGTTTTTAACGTAGGGCCTTGTGTTTGCTTAGGCAGGGTGCTCTACCATGTCAACCATGCCCCAGCCCTTTTTTCCCTAATAAAAATTTATTAGCTGAGTGTTGGTAGTTCACTCCTATAATCCTAACTACTTAGGATCCTGGCTGAGATCTGAGGGCTGTGGTTCAAAGCCAGCCCAAACAGGAAAGGCCATGAGATTCTTCATCTCCAGTGAACCACCAGAAAACCAGAAGTGGAGCTGTGGCTCAATGTGGTAGAGCACTAGCCTTGAGGAAAAGAGCTCAAGGACAGCACCCAGGCCCTGAGTTCAAGCCCCAGGACTGACCAAAAAAAGAAAAAAATATATTCAGTAGGTGTACCAAAGAGATTACAGTTCCCTAAGTCAGGTTGTGAGTACAGTGTGTCTTGATCATTGTCACCTCTTCATCGTTCTCCATTTCTCCGGCCCATCCCCACCTTCCAGTTACACAGTCCAGTGTTTACATGATGTACGTGGAGTTCAGTGTTTACATAATGTACACGGAACATGATTGCACTTGTCTACCTTCCTCCCTCCGTTCCTGTGTCCCTCCACACCCCCCCCCCCCGCCAACATGCCGCTGCTTCCTGGTATTCTTTTTGATAAATGGTCCTTTAGGAGTTCCACCTTTGTACTCCTCCCCAAGTAGGTCATATGTTAGTTGGTCTGTGTGTGTGTCATGGTTATATTTTAGATCAGGCTTCCACATGAGACATGTGCGTCATCTCTCTGGCTCTGACTGACATCACTTAAGATAAATTTTTCTAGGTTCATCCATTTCCCTGTAAATTACAATACTATTCTAATTTTATTCTGTTAGCCTTCTCTCCTGGGGCTTGAGCTGCTTTTGCTCAAGGCTAGCGCTCCACCACTAAGCCACATTCCCAGCCTCTATTTCTGTTTTTCTGGTTGCTCTTTCTAATTGCCCTTTCATGCCTGTCTTACTTTTCAGATAGGGTCTCACATTTTTTTGCTCAGGTCCAACCTTAGACCCTACTTGTCCTACCTATGGCCTCCCATGAGGCTGAGGTCACAGGTACACCCCCACCACACCCAAGGGGGTCTTGCAAAGTTTGCTTGAGCTGACCTTTAACTTCAGTCTTCCTGATCTCCAGTTTCTGAATAGCTGGAATCACAGGTGTGAGCCACTAGGCCTGGTCCATAAAAGACTTTTCATAGCTTAACCAAAATCCTTACTGCCAAAGTAGTGGTTAACAGTGGCAAAGAATATAGTTGACTTTACAAATAGAGTAAGTGAGGGCTTGGATGTAGCTCAGTGGCAAAGCAAAAAAGACAAAAAAAAAAAAAAAAAAAAAAAAAAAGCCCAAATACAGTAAGTGAAAACAAAAGAACACCCAAACAGTTCTAAAGTTGCAAATAGTCCTTCAATGGTCTTTCATGCTCTAGTCCTCAGGTTCAAACCCCAGCACGGCCCCTGCTGACAGAGTCTAAAGTACACATTTGCAGGGCTTAGGTAAAATTTATACCAAAAGAGGCCTCCAGGGCTGGGGATATGGCCTAGTGGCAAGAGTGCTTGCCTCTTACACATGAGGCCCTTGGTTCAATTCCCCAGCACCACATATACAGAAAATGGCCAGAAGTGGCGCTGTGGCTCAAGTGGCAGAGTGCTAGCCTTGAGCAAAAAGAAGCCAGGGACAGTGCTCAGGCCCTAGGACTGGCCAAAAAAAAAAGGAGGCCTCCAGTGAGCCTCACTGACACTGCAGACGCGAGGGTCATGAAAGGTACCTGAGGGCCAAAGTATTAGCATGGAGAAAATCATGAAGCTGATTAGTAGCCATGTGTTGTGAGGCCACTGTGGAATTATCTTCCACTGCACCTGAAAGCCACCGCCTCAGGTACCTCAGCCCAGACGGAGCTGCACACTGCTCTGGCAATCCATCAGGCGAGGATGTGTGCTTTCCTGAGGGGAGGAGTTTATACTCCATAAAGTCGCTGGACCTCCTTTGTCATAGAGTTTCTAGAATCACCTGTCTTTGAGGATTTAGGAAAAGACTAGTGCAGTTTTGTTATTGGGCCTTTTCAGAGACTCGGCTTCCTGGAGTTTTGGGGAGGTTCCTTTTGAAATGTAAGCATTGAGGTGAATTCAGAATGGAAGGCTAGGCATGTGTGGTTAAGATGGATAGAATTGAAACCATGAGAGCATTTGGCCACATCTGGAAACCTTGGGGCCTCCAGAAGCCACTGACCCGCCTATGGTATTATGACAGTGTGGCAGTGTGCTGATGGGTGTTGCTGGGAGGGTTCTGTCAGGAGGGAGCCAGGGCCCAGTGTGCTGCTGGTCCCTGCAACAGTTCATGCCTAAAATCCCAGCCACTCAGGAAGCTGAGATCTTAGGATCATTGAAGCCAGCCCAGGTAGGAAAGTTCACAAGGCTCATCTCCAGTTAACTACCAGAAAACCAGAAGTGGTGTAGTATCTCAAGTGGTAGAGCGCTAGCCTTGAAAAAAAGCCCAGGGACAGTGCCCAGGCCCCGAGTTCAAGCCCCAAGACTGGCACAACAAAAGATTTATTATTTTAAAAGTTCTGTTCCAGACATTAAAGGTAGGATGAGAACACATTGGGGCACAGCGGGCTGAACTCAGGGCCTCCAGTGTCCTCTGCCCTGCAGCCATGCCCCCAGTCTTTGTTTCCTTCTGGTTGTCCTCATGACAAAAAGCAAAACCTAGCAGGGTGCCAGTGACTGCCTGTAATCAGGAAGCTCAAATCTGAGTATCATGGTTCAAAGCCAGAACAGGAAAGTTTGTGAGACTCTTATCTCCAATTAACCCTACACACACACAAAATCCAAACCAAACACCAGGAAGCCGGAAGTGGGGCTATAGTTCAAGTGGTAGAGCCCTCTAGCCTTGAGTGATGAGGCTCTGGCCCCAGGACAGGCATTCAAGCCCCAGAATAGGTGCAGGTGTGCAGCAAAACCTAGAAATTTAGAGCAGTGGCTGACGGGATGTCCCTGGTTTAAAAGAGAAAAAGGAATAAAAAAGTAACTGGTCACTCACTGTGTGATAGGCATTGTTTGGCCATGGCTACAATCAATTCTAGCATGAGTTACTCGATTGTTTCTGAGATGAGAAAACATTTAGGTGGCCCCAAATTAAACCCTTGGTTAATTCTTGCCAGTAGATCTCAAGGCCAGTTAACAGTAAGCATTGCAAACGGATCATTTTTTCTTCTTTCGAATTTTTTTTTCTCTTTTTCCCTTTCTCCTCCTTTCCCCTCTCTTTTGGTTTTGTGCTAGTAAGGGCACTGGAACTCAGGGCCCTGCACTGTTGGCTTCTGCACTCAAGGCTGGCGCTCTGCCACACACACGCACTTCCAAGAGCCCTGAGTGTGCTGCCAGCTCTGAGCAGCATTTGAGAGAAGAGAGCTGAGGCAGAAACTCGACTGTGGGGTCACAGGCTAGGCAGGGGCATGGGATTCTCATTTAGAGAACAGGCAGGCAGGATGGATGGGCCCAGTTCCACGTACTGGCTGGAGCTGTGGTGGAGGAGGAGCTGCTCCGGCAGGACGCTGGCAAGTGTCCCCCGCCCCCCCCCCCCCCCGCGGCCTGGCCCCCCCCCCCCCCCCCGGCCTGGCCCCGCCCCCGGCGCAGCTGGAGGAGGCGGGGCTGCTGTCACCCCCACCGCCGCGGAACCGAGCGTCCAGCTGCGGGGCTCCGCGAGGTCGCTCCCGGTGGGAGGGGCGTGGCCCCACGTGTGGGCGTGGTTTACTGGGCCCTGGAATGTGCGTGGGGAAATGGAGGGGGCGGGGTCTAGGGAGTAGGATTATGGAAATCAGGGGCGGGGCCTGGGAGGAGGACTCTGGGGAATCTCCGCGGGGCGCAACCCTGTGGGTGGCGAGACCGCCGGGCGCTGGAAGGGGCGGCTGGAAGGGGCGGCGCGAACCCCGGGCTGGGAAAGGGAGGAGGGGCAGGCGCGAACCCAAGGCCCGGCCGGGCCCTGGGGCCGCGTCCAGTCGCTGTCGCCGCCGGCCACGCTGTGGGTGTCCGCCGCCATGTCCTTCGTCCCGGTGCCCGCGAACTCGGACTTCCCGATCCAGAACCTGCCCTACGGCGTCTTCTCCACCGCGGGCCAGGTGCGCGGCCGGGGCCGGGGTGGTGGGTTCCGGCTCCCCTTGGCCCCCAGGCTGTGGTTAACCCCCGTGTTGGGCACTTACTATGTGGCATTGCTGCCCCCGAGCGCGCTCTACCACGGGAGCCACAGCGCCACTTGCAGTTGTCTGGTGGTGCCTCGGAGATCACAGTCCCGCACGGCCTTTCCCGCCTGGGCTGGCCTCCTGGTAGCCGGGGCCGCAGGCGGAAGCACCGGCCGGCTTGGCCCTTGTGTGTCACGGCCGGGAATAGGGCCGCGGGGAGGGACGTGGTCAGCCCGTAAGAGATTTGTGCGCAGGTCCCTGCTGGAGAAGTGGATCGCCTCAGAAGAGCATGTGTGTGGAGTGTGTGCATGCATGTGCGTGCACACGTGTATGTGAATGCATGTGTGCGCGTGTGTGTTTCTCCCACCTATTGATAAAGTCCCGATTCAGCTATGTAAACCATGGCACCCAAAGTCTGGGTGCCCCTCAGTATGGGGGAGACGCAGCAATGCTGGAGTGCACTCCGTGACAGAGGCCCCTTAGAAGCAAGAACTGTTTCCTGGGGGATCCAGGCAGTTGTCCCTTTCTGGAAAGTTGAGGTCCCTTTCTCCCTGGCCATTTATTGGCCCCCAAGTGGCCTGGCCTGGTCTGCCCTGCCTGTGGTGAGTACTTTGGTTGCACAAACAGAGACCTTGACCAGGTGTGTGTCACAACCACAACAGCCCCCTCCACAAACACAGCCTGTTAAACCCTAACTGTGCCAGCCAACCACACTGCGTGAGCAGATCCACCCTCTAACCTGTGACCTCCAACCCTTGGCCCTCAGCAGACAGGCGGTGGAGAGGATTTGTGAGCGCCTGGAAAATCTGGAATCCAGGTCCCTCTCATGTGTTTGGCCAGAGGCTACCAGACCCTGCCCTGCTCATTTATTCCTAGAATGTTCCAGGCAGCTGCTGGGGACTTCTGGGTGAGAGTGCCTCCTCACCTTGGCCTCTGAGAACCAGTGCCCAGAGGGAAAGTTAGCCTTTCTGGCTTTCCTTCCGAAAAGTTCAGAGCCTTCAAGCTATTATGGCCTCCACTGAGTCCCAGCAAAAAGCCAGATATGGAGGTGTGGCTCAAGTGGTAGAATGCCAGCCTCAAGCAAAAAAGCCAAGTCAGAGTGCAAGACACTGAGTTCAAATTCCAGTTCCAACTTCAAAATAAAAAGGAATTTCCCCCCTCAAGCTCTGGGCTGCAGCACTTCCCACCACCTGAGCGTGCCTGTTGGAGCCCCAAGGGAGCTTGTTATCCTCTGCCTCCAGCACTGAGCACTGTGTATGGAGTACTCCGCGACCTGCGGCCCAAGTGCCTGGCCAGAGAGGAGGCCTGGGCCTCCCCCCAAGAAGGAATCACCTCTGTGCAGGCATCTAGGCAATGGCAGGGAAACTTTATGAAGTTTGAGCTTGGGGATTGGAGCTCAGGGCTCCTCCCTTGCACAGGCTGGTGCTGTGATGTGTGAGTCACAGCTCCACTTCTGACCTTATTATGCTGCTGAGTTGGAGCTTAGTCTCACCGACTTTGCTGCCTGGGCTGGCCTTGAAACTGGATCCTCCGATCTCTGCCTCCCGGGCGTCTCGGATGGCAGAGGTGAACCTTGAGCTCCCGGCTGACCATGTGTCTCCTCCTAGCAGCGGCCCCGCATTGGGGTGGCCATCGGGGAGCAGATCTTGGACCTCAGCGCCATCTCGCACCTCTTTACCGGGCCTGCCCTCCACCAGCATCAGCACGTCTTCCGTGAGGTAGGAGGGGTGGCGCCATGCGCTCCCGCTGGCGTGCTCCGGGACATGCCACCCCGCACACTCCGTGCTGGGCGTGTGAGGGAGGCCCTGCCCCATGAGACTGGCTGTGCCGTGGCACAGATCCACAGCAGGCCCCTGGGGCGCCATCTTCTCAGCAACCAGACAGTCCTTTTATCTAAATGCCAGTCATGGGACTTGAACTTGGGGCATGGGTGCTATCCCAGAGCTGCTTTTGTTCAAGGCTGGCGCTCTACCACTTGAGCTTTTTCTGTGTACGTGGTGCTGAGGAATCAAACCCAAGGCTTCCTGCATGCAAGGCGAGCATTCTACCATGTTCCCAGCCCTCCAAGAGCATTTTTTGAGGAAACAGCCTTTGTACAGAGAGCGTGACTGGCCCTCACTGGGAACAGGGATGGGGACGGGGCCGCTCCAGATCTTTCCCATGCTGTAACTCTACTCTTCCTGTTCTCCTCCTAGTCCACGCTCAACAGCTTCATGGGCCTGGGCCAGGCTGCCTGGAAGGAGGCACGAGCATTCCTACAGGACTTGCTGTCTGCCAGCCAAGCCAGGCTCAGAGATGACGCCGAGCTTCGCCAGCGGTGAGGACCATGGGACATGGGCTGGGTGCCAGGCCACACCCACCCGGCCTGTGGCTGGGCCTGTGAGTCCAGCCCAGCCCCATCCAGCCCCTCTCTGGGCCATGTGGGCAGCCCTGGGATTCCCTGGGGCCTAGATCTGACCTGGCAGCCTGCCACTGCTCTGTCCCCAGCCACCTGCGCCTCCCTACTCTGCCCCCTTTCCCTTCCACTCTCCTTCCCCTTTTCCCTCTCCTTCCTCCCTTCACACCTTCCTTCCTTCCCTTTCTCCCAGGACTTGAACACAGGACTTAAGCTTTTTCACTTAAGACTGACTATCACTTGAACCACAGCTCCACCTCCATCTTTTTGCTGGTTCATTGGAGATAAGAGTCTCATGGACTTACCTGTCCCAGCTGTCTGGGCTGGCTTTGAACTGGGACCCTCAGATCTCAGTCTCCTGAGTAGCCAGGATGACAGGCATGAGCTGCCTGGCCCCTGCTCTGTTTTCTAGAGTGAGAGTTCCCATTTTTCAGAGTAGAGTGTAGGAGAGAGGGAAGGGATGTCCAGCTGCCACAGGGCCTTCTGCGTGGTGTCCCAGCCCAGACCAGAGGGTGAGCACATTTCTGGGCTGGGTTTGCAGGGCATAGCCGCAGTAGGGCCTCTGCATCAGGCTCCTGACCCTGACCTTTGACCTTGACGCCCCTGGTTCTGCGTTTCAGGGCCTTTGTCTCCCAGACTTCTGCCACCATGCACCTTCCAGCCACCATTGGTGAGTGCTGATCTCTTGGCTAAGTCGCTGTGGACAGAAAGTGGCCAGGTCCTTCCTTTCCCATGGCCAGGTGGGAGGAAAGCAAATGGGGCTTCTGCTGTGAGTGGAGCCTCAGCCATCGAGTGGCCATTGGGTCCCGCTGGGGAGCTCTGGCTCCCTGGGGTCCTGGCCGGTCATGTGACCTCCGCCCGCCCCGCCCAGCAGCCCAGCACTTTCCCTCTTCCCAGAAGGCTGGAGGCAAGTGTTCCCAGCTGTCAGAGGAGCCCGTGTTTTGTTTGTGCATTACTGGAGTTTGAACCCAGGGACTGAGTTGCTCTTACTTGGCTTTTTTGCTCACAGTTGGTGTTCTACCAGTTGAGGCACAGTTCTACATCCAACTTTTTTGGTGTTTAGGGACAACAGTCTTTTCTGCCTGGGCTGGCCTCAAACTGTGATCTTCACATCTCAGTCTTCTGAGTAGTTGGGATTCAGGTGAGAGTCACCAACACCCAGCTTTTTTTTTCCCTCTTGGTACTGGTACTGAGACTTGAACACTTGAACTCAGAGCCTGGACATTGTCACTGAGATTTTTCCTTCAAGGCTGGCATTCTATCGACATTCTATGACTTGAACCATATCTCTGCTTTTGAAGTTTTTGCTGGTTCACTGGAGGTAAGAGTCTCCTGGACTTTTCTGCCTGGGCTGGCTTTGAACTGTGGTGAGTAGCTAGGATTACAGGCATGAGCCACCAGTGTTGGGCTGTTTTCTATTTCCTTTTTTTGTTGTTACTGTTGGCCATGGGGCTCGAACTCAGGGTTTGGGTGCTGTGGCTGAGCTTTTTGGCTCAAGGCCAGCACTCTACCACTTGAACCACAGCTCCGCTTCCTGAATTTCTTTTTTTTTATGTGAGGTTGTGGACACCCAACAAGCCAGTGATCCCAAGGGGGTTTTCCTGCAGATTCAGTCACTGGTCCCTTCAGTGGGCGAGGGCCTCTGTAGCCTGCTTCCCCCCACCCCCAATCCAACTCATCAAGTACGTACCTGTAAAAGCACAGCCTTGTTTGTGGTCCTGAGAGGGAGTCGAGTGGAACAAAATAAGCGGCTGGGATCTTACCTAACTGGAAGGCCCACTGGAAGGAAGAGAAGAGGTCAGCGAGGGCACACAGAGGAGGAGGGGGAGTCACTAGAGGAAGTAAGGAGGGCTTTGTGGAGGAGGTGCTGGATTGAACACCACCAGCAAGGGAGATGGATGTTGGTCCAGGTCGCAGGCACAGTCTACACAAATGTGTGGCTACTGTGGGGGGATCCCTGTGTGAGGCCACAAGCCAGGTGTGTGGTACAAGAATTGGAAGTGGAGAGCACTTCACCTGGTAAGCACAAGTCTCTGAGTTCAAATCCTCCCCCACCAAAAAAAAAAAATCACAAAAGCATAAAAAAATTAGGTGACTCTCACCTGTAATCCCAGCAGACTGAGATGTGAGGATCATGGTTCAAAGCCAGCCTTGGCAGAAAAGCCTGTGAGATTCTTATCTCCAATTAACCACCAAAAAAGTTGAAAGTGGAGCTACAGGTCAAGTGGTAGAGCTCCAGCCTTGAACAATCATGCTAACAATCATGCTCACCCAGGCTGTGAATTCAAGCCTTAGTACCAGCCAAAAACAGAAATGGAGGGGTATCGGTGACCTCATATTCAGATTCAACCGTCCTCCTGTTCTCTTGTTTCTCAGGTGAAAGGTTCTAAGAATGATAGGGAGGGCTGGGAATATGGCCTAGTGCTAAAGTGCCTGCCTTGCATACATGAAGTCCTGGGCTCGATTCCTCAGCACCACATACATAGAAAAAGCCAGAAGTGGCTCTGTGGCTCAATCGGCAGAGTGCTAGCCTTGAGCAGAAAGAAGCCAGGGACAGTGCTCAGGCCCTGAGTCCAAGCCCAGGACTGGCAAAAAACAACAACAAAAGAATGACAAGGATGGCAGGCAGGAGCTACCACGCCTGGACAGCGGTGACTCTTGTGTGAGGTCTTTCAGTGGTAACTGCCTGAGATGTGTGGCACGGTGTGTGCTCCTGGTCTTACTCAGGCTTCTCCTTGGGGTTTCCTGATGGGCTATGCTTGGTCTTTTTTTAGGAGACTACACAGACTTCTATTCCTTCCAGCAACATGCCACCAACATCGGCATCATCTTCAGGGGCAAGGACAATGCGCTCATGCCCAACTGGTATGTCCTGGCGGGGGCTCTGAGCAAGCTCTGGCTATCTGTCAATTTTCAGCAGCTTTTTTTTTTTTTCTGCCAGTAGTGGGGCTTGAACTTAGGGCCTTGCATACTCCCTTGGCTTTTCCAGTCAAGACTGATGCTCTACCTCTTGAACCACAGCTCTACTTCTGCCTTTCTTGGTGGCTCATTGGAGCTCAGAGTCTCACAGAAGTTGGCTTCCTGAACCACGATCCTCAGATCTCAACGTCCTGAATAGCTGGGATTCTAGGCCTGAGCCACAAGTGCAGACTGCACTGATTTTTTTTTTTCTGTTGGTTGTAGGGCTTGAACTCTGGGCCTGGGCGCTGTCCCTGAGCTCTTTTGCTCAAGGCTGGTGCTCTACACTGGAGCCACAGCACCACCTCTGGTTTTCTGGTGATTAATTGGAGGTCAGAGCCTCATGAACTTTCCTGTTGGTGCTGGCTTTGGAGCACCATTCTCAGATCCCAGGCTCTTGAATAGCTGTGATGACAGGCGTGCGCTCCCAGCACCTGGGTGATTTTTGCTTTGTTACCTGGTCAGTCCTGGCGCGTTCCACCATGCACCTCCCACCACAGGCCGTGGTGGTCATAGCCTGCTGTGTCTGGCTCTTGGTTTGACACAGCTTCTCATGAGCTATACTACTGTGCACGACTCCCGTCTTTCTGTTTTTCTTTTTTGCTTAAGATGAGGCTTCATGAGCTTTGTCTCAGGCTGACCTCTCACTGCATTCCTCTTATCTCTGCCTCCCCAGTAGTCAGGGTCCCAGGCCCAAGCCTGTGTGTGTCTTTCAAGTTTACCTGGGAGTGTTTTAACAGCATCCACCCCGGCCCCTTGCTTGTGTCTGAACCAGGCTGCACTTGCCTGTGGGCTACCATGGCCGGGCCTCCTCCGTGGTGGTGTCTGGCACCCCAATCCGAAGGCCCACGGGGCAGATGAGACCTGACAGTTGTAAGTGATTTCCCACCCAGTCCTGCCTGGCTCAGCTGTCAGTGCCGACGCAGCCTGGCACTCACAGCCGCCCCTGTGCTGGTGTTGTTTCAGCCAAGCCTCCTGTACATGGCGCCTCTAAACTCCTGGATATCGAGTTGGAAATGGTGAGCTGTGTGGGGAGCTGCATTAGTTCTGGATATACAGGAGCATGAAGAAAGAAGGATGTTAGGAAGGGAGGGAGGGAGGGAGGGAGGGAGACAGGAGGAAGGGGTGTGTGACCAAAGCCTTGGGGAAATCTAACCCTGTGTTTCTTTCTCTATAGAGTGACAGTTTAGTGATTGCTCATTTATGTTCTTGTTTCCCTTCCCTTCTTCCTTCCCTCCCTTCCTTCCTTTCTTTTCTCCCCGCCCCCCCCCCCCCCACTTCTTTTTCTGTTTTTGGTGCCAATCCTGGGGTTTGAACTCAGGGCCTGAACTGCCCCTGAGCCACAGCTCCTCTTCTGACTTTTTTGGTAGTTAGTTGGAAATAAGAATCTCCTGGAGTTTCTTACTCTGGCTGGCTTTGAACCATAATCCTCAGGTCTTAGCCTTCTGAGTAGTTAGGATGACAGGCGTGAGCCACCGAGCTGAGTTGAGGAGCTTAAGCTGCAGACCGCCTGTGGCGGGAGGGAAGAGCAGCAGGGGCCCTGGGTGGTGTTGGTGGCTTGGCCAGGCTGTCCTGTGGAGGCCTCATGGCTGTGTGGGTTCTGGCCCCTGGCAGGCTGGGAAATAGCTGCGACTTTTGGTCTCTGGGTGACGAGGGTCCTGGGGCTGTACAGGTCAGCCCTAGACCCTGACCTTCCCCCCTCCCCCATCAGGCCTTCTTTGTGGGTCCAGGGAACCGGTTTGGGGAGCCGGTCCCCATCTCCAGGGCCCACGAACACATCTTCGGGATGGTTCTCATGAACGACTGGAGTGGTAATGGTGGCTGGGTAGTGCCGGGCCCTGAGAAGACCACATCATGTGTGCTGTCAGTCCTAGGGATCGGATGGGCTTCGGGGTGTCCCTCCTCTTCATCTGCATCATTGTGACCATCCTTTGTCTTCTTCTGTATGCCTGTCCTGGGACTTGAATTCAGGGCCTGAGCACTGTCCCTGAGCTTTCTAGCATTTTGCCACTTGAGCCACAGCTCTACTTCTAGATTTTTTTTTTTTTTTTGCCAGTCCTGGGGCTTGGACTCAGGGCCTGAGCACTGTCCCTGGCTTCTTTTTGCTCAAGGCTAGCACTCTGCCACTTGAGCCACAGCACCACTTCTGGCCGTTTTCTGTATATGTGGTGCTGAGGAATCGAACCCAGGGCCTCATGTATACGAGGCAAGCGCTCTTGCCACTAGGCCATATCCCCAGCCCCTACTTCTAGCTTTTTGATAGTTAATTCTCCAATTAAGAGTCACATGGGCTTTCCTGCCCAGGCTGGCTCTGCACCTGGATCCTCAGATCTCAGCCTCCTGAGTACTGTGGGCTGCCAGCTTGTCCTTCTTTCTATGGTGACCCAGCACCGTGGCCTCCAGGGTCTCCAGGGCCTCTGCCCCTTAGCACTGAGTGTTTCCTCCACTACTTCTAGGGCAGCGTCCCAGGGCCGGAGGGAAGCTTGGGAGAGCCTGGGTGGGCAAGGCCAGCACCCCCCCCCCTTCTCCTTTTAGCTCGGGACATCCAGCAGTGGGAGTATGTCCCCCTGGGACCATTCCTCGGGAAGAGCTTTGGAACCACCATCTCTCCATGGGTGGTGCCCATGGAAGCCCTCATGCCCTTCGTCCTGCCCAACCCTGAGCAGGTAAGCATGGGTGCCTCGGTTTTGTTGCTGGCCCTGAGCTTTTCTGAGCCACAGTGCTACTGATTTATTGGAGATAAGGGTCTTACAGACTTACCTGCTCAGGGTGGCTTTGAACGGCAGTCCTCAGATCTCAGCCTCCTGAACAGCTGGGATGGACAAGTGTGAGCCCTGTCTTCTTCAGGTCCACCGGCCCACCCAGCATGCATCCCAATTCCGGAGACCCTGGGGGCATTGGGGGTGCTCTGTGGCAGTGCATATCTAGCGGAGGGCCGGGGTTCTGGTGACCTCTGGGCCGCTGGGATCCCAAGCCACCACTTAATAAATGACCACAGATGGCGCCCTGCAAATACTCCCTCTGCCCCTGCAGTTGGCGGGGCAGCCCTGGCCTCCTCCGGCAGGGCTGCAGACCCCACGTGCCCAGCTTCCCAGGGGCCATGGTCTGCTGTGGGCGAGAGGCTGGAAGTCGCTTGGAGTCCAGTCACTGCAGACCCGTCTCCACCGCTCCAGCCGGGCGGGGGGGGGGGGGGGGGCGGGGAAGGTGTCCCCCCACCCCCCAGCGCCCGCGACCTCATCAGCCACCTGTCAGTCACCAGGGACCACATTCCCGGCCCCAGCACTGGGCCGTCCTGTTCCGCCCAGCTCCCCCTGCGTGGGCCCTGAACCCCACCACCCGCGCGCCCGCCCTCCACGCGCCCCACGCGGGCGGGCTGAGGGCTGGGACCAGGAGGATCGCGGTTCTGGGCAGCACCCGTGTGCGGGGCTCCGCTCCTGTGGCAGGCGGTGCCCGCAGCCACCCGTCGGCTGCTTTGCCTCCAGGTCCCCCGGCCCCTGCCGTACCTGTGCCACAACCGGCCCTTCTCCTTCGACATCCAGCTCTCCGTGGCCCTGAAAGGTACGCGGGGCGGCGGGGGGTGGGGGGGGAAGCCCCGTGGGGCACCGGGCCGCAGGGCACTGAGGGAACCCAGAGCTGGCTGCTGGAACCCCGCCGCACGGCGCCCAGGACCCCAGTCCCGAGGTCTCCGCGCCGCCTCCCAGCCTGGGGCTGCCTACTGCCCACTCACTTCCGGTCCCCTAAGCCCCGCCCGTTGTCATTGATGCGGCACTTCCTGTCCCTGAGTCCCCACCTCCCGTTACTGACGCCCCTCCTGTCACAGATGCCCCGCCTCCTGTCACTGACACCCAGCCTCCTGTCACGGACGCCCCACCCCCTGTCACAGATGCCCCACCTCCTGTCTCTGTCGTCCCGCCTCCTGTCACAGATGCCCCGCCTCCTGTCACAGATGCCCCGCCTCCTGTCACTGACACCCCGCCTCCTGTCACGGACACCCCGCCTCCTGTCACTGACACCCCGCCTCCTGTCACGGACACCCCGCCTCCTGTCCCTGACGCCCCCCCTCCTGTCCCTGACGCCCCCCATCCTGTCCCTATTGCCTTGCCTTCTGCCCCCATGTACAGAATATTTTATCCAGTACCTGTTTTGTAATTTTATTTTTAGCTTCTATGCTCAAGGCTGGTGCTCTACCACTTGAGCCACAGCTCCGCTCCTGGCTTTTTGCTGGTTCATTGTAGATAAGAGCCTCAGGGACCTTCCTGCTCAGGCAGACTTTGAACTGCAATCCTCCAGATCATGTGTGTGAACACACACACTCAAAATCTACATGTTAGCTAGGCACAGGTGGCTCACACCTGTCATTTTAGCTACTCAGGAGGCTGAGATCTAAGGATCACACTTCAAAGCCAGCCTGGTCAGGAAAGTCCAGGAGACTCTTGTCTCCAGTGAACCACCAAAAAGCCAGGTGTGGAGCAGTGGCTCAAGGGGCAGAGCACCAGCCCTGAGCTCCTGCTGGGTGGAGGTAAGTCTTGGTTACCACCTCTTCTCTGTTTTTAACAGGTGAAGGGATGCAGCAACCTGCCACAATCTGCAGGTCCAATTTTAAGGCAAGCTTCGAAGCGGACACTTTCTTAGAAGCCAGGCAGAGGGAGGCTGTTCTCCCTGAACGGGAGGGAGAAAGATCCGTGTTATTGTGGGATGTGTGGGGCTGGCCGCAGACCACGTTTCTCCTGCCTCAGACTTCTTGCATGGCTGAAAGGCCAGCAGGCATATGCTACTGCAGCTGGCTTGCTTGTTGAAATGGGGAGGGCTGTCTTACTAACTTTTCCCTGATACTGGTCTTAACCTCCCAAGTAACTGAGATAATAGGTGTGAGCCACCATGTTTGGCCACTTTGATTCTTTTCAAAGCGCGGGGATTGAACCCAGGTCCTTCTTAGGGAGAAGCACTCAGGTTCTCATGCTTTTTGCTCAGGCTGTGCCTTTTGGGTAGCTGGGACTACAGACTTGCACCACTATGTCCAGCCCCTAAGTGAAATTTCAATTGAAGCTTAAACCACCTAGGTATGCCCAAGGAATTTCCAGAAAGCAATAAACACACAACACACACACACACACACACACACACACACACACACGGCCATTATTCAGTATAGATTATATGGATAGCTTGTTTTTTCATCACCATGTAGTATTACACTGTATCAGTTTTGTATGGTTCAGTTTATCCATGCTGACATTTGATTGTTTCCTGTTCGGAGCTGTCCTAGAATTACTATGGACATTCTAATATTCATCTCTCGGTGCACAAATGTGCACCAGTGCCTGGCTATTCACTGGCTTCTTAATGTCCTGTTTCCGCTTGCCTCCCATTTAATGTAGCACTATAGCAGGAAGAAATACAGAGGAGCCAGGCACCGGTATGGGCATCTGTCCTCACAGGGAGGGGAAGGAAGTACGGAAGGAAGGAAGGAAGGAAGGAAGGAAGGAAGGAAGGAAGGAAGGAAGGAAGGAAGGAAAGAAAGAAAGGGGAGGAAGGGAAGGAAGGAAAGGGAAGGAAAGGGAAGGAAGGAAGGGAAGGAAGGAAGGAAGGGAAGGGAGGAAGGAGAGAAGGTAGGAAAAGGGAGGGACAGAGGGAGCAAGAGAAGGAGGAAGGAAGGAAAGGAGGAAGGGGAAGAAGGAAGGAAAGGAGGAAGGAAGGGTGGCAGTTTTGACCCATTTCTGAGGTTTTCTTTGCCTGTCAGGCCCCAGGAAGCCAAAGCCCGCCATGCGCCATGCATTGTGGCGCCTGCCTGTCCCCTCCCTTCCGTACCCACTTCCTCTGCCTGCCCCAGCAAGGTGTGGCCGCCATGCAGCCCCAGCTCTGTACATCCATCCGGAGGCCCCGGTGGGAGGTGGAAGGGAGGCCTGTGCTCGGAGGAGCTGGGGCTGCAGGAGGGCCAGCCAGGCAGGGGTGGCTGTGCTCCCAGGAGCCAGGGCCACTGCAGGGCCCGTGCTGGGGAGGCAGCCCTGGGGAGGATAGGGAGAGCCATGGGGCTCAGGAAGGAGACAGCAGGGGGTGCACAAAAAGAGGTGTGTCCCTCCCTCCCTTCCTTTTTGGTATGTCAGACCTGGGGTTTGAACTCAGGGCCTCCTACTCTCCCTTAGCTTTTTTCACTCAAGGCTGGCATTCTACCGCTTGAGTCACACCTCCACTCACATCTTTTTGCTGACTAGAAGATGAAAGTCTATCAGATGGTCTAGTCAGGCTAGCTGTGAACTGTGATCTCAACCTGCTGAGTAGCTAGGATGACAAGTGTGAGCCACCAGTGCCCGCCTCAAGTGTCATTTGTATCAGGGACCAGAGGGAGGCGGCTGGGTTGTGCCGAAGGCGGGAGAGTTAGGCTGCACCCACTGTCCCTGGAGACAGGTGCCCATCCCTCTCCCCTGTCCCTCAGTACATGTACTGGACCATGCTGCAGCAGCTTACGCACCATTCTGTCAACGGCTGCAATCTCCGGCCTGGGGACCTCCTGGCTTCTGGAACAGTCAGCGGGCCAGTGAGTGGATCTGTGCACCCCACTCCGCCCCACTGCACACCCGCTCCAGCCCAGGCCCTGTGTCTTCCTCTTCTCCCGTAGCTTCTCCCCTTCTTCCTTCTCCTCTTCCTCCTCTTGCTTCCCACTCGTCCTTCTCCCATCTCCCCCACCCTGTATGTGTCCCCAGGTCCCCGAGTCCCCAGTCCCCCAGGTCCCCGGCCCCCAGGTCCCCAGCACCCAGGCCCCCAGGCCCCCAGGCCCCCAATTCCCAGGTCCCTGGCCCTCAGCCCCCAGGCCTCAGGTCCCCAGGTCCCCAGCACTCAGTCCCCCAGACCCTCAGCCCTCAGCCCCCAGACCCCAGGCCCCCAGGCCCCCAGGCCACCAGGCCACCAGGTCCCCAAGCCCTAGGGCCCACAGGGACAGCTGGTGTGTGCCCAGTCCCTCCCTTCTCTGCCACACAGGGTGAGCTCCTGGCCAGGGTGCCCCAAGTTCTGGGTGGCCCTGCGCCCGCCCACCCTTTCCCTCTCCTCCTGGGAAGGATCCTGAGAGCTTTGGCTCCATGATGGAGCTGTCGTGGAGGGGCGAGAGGCCCATCTCACTGGGTGCAGGGCAGAGCAGGACGTTCCTGCAGGACGGGGACGAGGTCATCATCTCAGGTGAGTCGCTGGGCACCCGTGCATGTGTGTGCCCGTGCGTGTGTGCGCATGTCTCTGTCTGTCCGCCCTTGGGGCCCCGCTTCCCTCCATCTGTTATTAATAGGGCACATGGTGGGTGGCAGCCACTTCATTGTAAGAAAGATTCCAGTGGGAACCCAGCCTCCACCTGGGTCACGATCTTCATCCAGGCGCGCACGCGCATGTGTGTGTGTGTGTGTGTGTGTGTGTGTGTGCATGCACACCGGTACTGGGATTTGAAATCATGACCTCACACTCTCCTTTAACTTTTTTTTTTTTTTTTTTTTTTTTTTTTTTGCCAGTCCTAGGCCTTGGACTCAGGGCCTGAGCACTGTCCCTGGCTTCTTCCCGCTCAAGGCTAGCACTCTGCCTCTTGAGCCACAGCGCCGCTTCTGGCCGTTTTTTCTGTATATGTGGTGCTGGGGAATCGAACCTAGGGCCTCGTGTATCCGAGGCAGGCACTCTTGCCACTAGGCCATATCCCCAGCCCTCTTTAACTTTTTTTGATCAAGGTTGTGCTCTACCATTTGAGCCACACCTCCACTTTCCACTTTTGTGCCTGTAATCCTGGCTACTCAGGAGGATGAAATCTGAGGATCGTGGTTCAAAGCCAGCCTGGGCAGGAAAGTCTGTGAGCCTCTTATCTCCAATGATCCACCAGAAAACCAGATGTGGAGCTGGGCCTCAAGTAGTAGAGCGCTAGCCTTGAACCAGAACACCAAGTGAGAACGGGTGGCCTTGTGCTCCAGTACCAGTAGCAAAATAAAACAAAACTTGGACATAGGACAGGCATAAATTATAGAATGAACAAATAGCTATATAATTATATATTAATAACAACATAGAACAAGGCTCCATGTAGGAGGGAGGAGCTTACTAGAAAACTGGACCAGTAAAACACAGGCCTTGGTGCATGCTAGGCAGGTCCTCCACCACTTCAGCCATATCCTCAGCCTTTCTGTGCTCTTTTGGTTGTTTTTCCTTGAGATGAGATCCTGCTATTGTTGCAATCAGGCTGGCCTTGAACTCAACCTCCTCCTCCTCCCGAGGGCGGTGTGCATGTGGGAAGAGGGGAATGGGAGCTGGGGCCAGGGCTGGGTGGCACGCTGTGTTGGCCCTGGCCATTTGTGAGGGGCAGGCCCAACTGTCCACCACCCATGGCCGGGCCTGCCTGTGGGTGGCCCTGGCCACCCGGCTCCCCCCTTCCACACCTGTAGTTCTGCTTCCCCACTGGAGTGCAGCCAGCCCCCATGCCAGGCCGTAAGGACTGGCACCACAGAGCCAGCCACCCTCGCAGTGGGGGCTCTCCCCGCACCCCAGTCCCGGGAGACAGGCCCCGACACCACGTCCATCCTCAGAAGCACAGAGTCAGCAAAGGGCAGAGCCAGGGGCCTGTGCTGCTCAGGAGGCTGAGATCTGAGGATCATGGTTCAAAGCCAACCTGGGTAAGGAATATCTGAGAGACTTGGAAGTGTGGCTCTAGTGGTAGGTAGACCACCAGCCTTGAGCGAAAAATGCTCAGGGATGGCACCCAGGCCCTGAGATTAAATTGCAAAGCTTTCAGAAATTTTAAAAGAACTGAGCCAGGATCCGAACATGGGAAGCTCCTAGCTATGGTGTCCCCCTTGCTCCTCATGGTGTCGTGTGTTTCTTGCTGTGAGGGGTTCTGAGCCCCTGGCACCGGGGGGGAAGGCGCTGAAAATGGCCTGGCCTGGGCCTGGCTGGTGCATTGCCCTCTTGTACCACCTGGTGTTCAGTTTGTGAACTGCAGCCGCGTCCTGGGACGCCAGAGGCCCCTGGGCCAGGTGGTTCCAGGGCTCTGCTGGCTGGGGGTTCAGGGTCCCAGGGCTGGGCTGGGTCTTACTAATCCAGGCGCCCTGCTTCTGCTGGGCCTGGAGGGTCCCACAGGAGGACCCTGGGGACAGCTGTGGTGGTGTTTATGTGTTTGTGGTACTGAATGTGGCACCCAGCACCCTAAAGTACCCCAGAATCCAGCATCCCAAACTAAACCTTCCATCAGCTGAGCCACAGCATGAAGGGTTTTAGTTTTAGTTTTTATTTTGGTGCCAATACTGGAGCTTGAACTCAGGGCCTTGGTCTCTCACGTGCCTTTTTCACTCAAGCCTGGTCCTCTCCCACCTGAGCCCGAGCTCCACACCCCATTTTTCTGGGGTTCATTGGAGATCAGCATCTCATGGACTTTTCTGCAGGGGCTTGTTTTTTTTTGTTTGTTTTGTTTTTTGGCCAGTCCTGGGGACTGGACTCAGGGCCTGAGCACTGTCCCTGGCTTCTTCTTGCTCAAGGCTAGCACTCTGCCACTTGAGCCACAGCGCCCCTTCTGGCCATTTTCTGTATATGTATATGTGGTGCTGGGGAATCAAACCCAGGGCCTCATGTATATGAGGCAGGCACTCTTGCCACTAGGCCATATCCCCAGCCCCAGGGGCTTGTTTTGAACAGTGATCCTCAGAGCTCAGCCTCTGTGTAGCTGGGATTACAGGCCTACCCAGTAAGCCCTACTCATGGAATTTCCCTTTGTTTCTCTCCATCATTGATGATTTGTATGTTGACATCCAAAAGTGAGTGACAGGAAAAGAGGGAAACTGAGCCACACTCTAGACAGTTGGTACGAGGGTGGCTGTCTGCAGGGGTGTCTGGGGAAGCCCTGGCTAGGGTGAGTGTTGGGAGAGTGAGGCTTCAGGGAGGGCTAGGGGGGATGGCTGAGGAGCAAGGGGAGGGGCAGGGGAGGGGAGAGATGAGGGAGCAAGCCAACCTCAGGGCTGTGGGCGCCCTGGATGCCATGCCTGAGCCCCGAGGCCTGGCGGCAGGGAGGGCAGTGTCTGTCCCCATTCTGGTCTCAGTTGCCTCTTCCCTGCCGGCCCCAGCTTTGGGGGTGGCCTCTAGCGGGTGGAGGAGTCTCCTGGCACCTTCATGCAATGCAGGCTTTGTCTCCGTTGAGGGCGCTGTCAGTCCACTGCCCCCAGTCAGCCTGGCCCCTCGGGAGGCCCTGGAGACCCACCGCCCTCTGAGGGACTGAGCTTCTTAACCTGGCCCTGATGAGACAACCGCACAGCGCACTCCCAGGCCCTTTACTGGGTTTCTTGGAGGCCTTTACCATCTGCAGGGTAGCCTCCCTGTCTTCCTTAAGGGTGCTGTTCAGATGGAACCCAGTAGGTGGACTAACGTGTGTGGTGGCCTTGTGCTGGGTGACCACATACCGCAGGGCCTCCATGAGACCAATTTCCCAGATGAGGAAACTGAGGCCTGGAGGGCCCTGGAGGCACAGAGCCCCCGGGACTGAGGCTCAGGCCGCCTGGTTCAGGCTAATTGGCAGACCTGGAGTTTGAACCCTAGACACCTTGACTATGGGGAGGGCTCACAGCTTGGGCTGCAGTGCTCCCAGGCAGCCTGGCCTTCACAGGGTGGCTGGGGGGGGAGTCCCCAGCTCAGAAGCTGACCCTGTCCCCTGCTTCCTGTTATGACCTCCTGTCTGTCTGCTGTCTCCCTGTCCTGTCCTCTGCCCTGTCCCTCATCCTGTCTCCTGTCCCCTGCTCCAGGTCACTGCCAGGGAGATGGTTACCGCGTAGGCTTTGGCCGGTGCACCGGAAAGGTGCTGCCTGCCCTTCCACCGGTGTGACTCCTCCACCCAGCCTTGGCTGACCCATTGAAGCCCTGTCCAGGCATCCTGAAGCTACAATAAAGGCCCAGTGTCCTGAAGTGTCCTTGTGTCCTTGCTGTGGCTGGGGTAGGGGGCAGGGCTGCTGTGCGAGGTGAGAGGAGGAGGAGGCTTTGGGAGTCCAGTCAATTATTTATCCCTGTTAAAGCCTTCATCTGCTTAGCAGAGGCCCAGGAACTCTGAAGAGAGGCAGCCTGGACTCCCTGTCTGCACATTTAACTGTGGCAGAGCTGAGGCTCAAGGGGTAGAGCGCAGGCCTTGAGTGACAAAGCCAGGGATGGCAGCCAGGCCCCAAGTTCAAGCCCCAGGACCTGTACACATTTTTTTTTTAATGTGAACACTGGATGACAGTGGCTCATGCTTAACATCCTGGCTACTCAGGAGGCTGAGATCTCAGGACTACAGTTCAAAACCAGCATGGCAGGAAAGTGTGAGAGACTTATCTACAATAATTTACCAAAAAAGCCAGAAATGGAGCTGTGGCTCAAGTGATAGAGCACTAGCTTTGAACAAAAAAGCTCAGGGACAGCACACAGCCACTGAGTTCAAGTCCCAGGACCGACAAAAAGAAGAAAGAAAGCAAGTGAAGGGACAGTGACCAGGGTCTGAGTTCAAGCCCCACAATGACAATAAACCACACACACAAAATTCTCATGTAAAAAAAAAAAAATCCAGCCAGGCACCTGTGACTCATACCTGTCATCCCAGCTACTCAGGAGGCTGAGATCTGAGGATCGCTGTTTGAAGTCAGCCTGGGCCAGAAAGTCAATGAAACTTTTATCTCCAATGAACCACTCAAAAAACAGAATTGGTACTGTGGCTCAAGTAGTAGAGCTCAAGCCTTGAACACAAGAGCTCAGGGACAACAACCAGGTCCCGAGTTCCCACAACCTCCAATAAAGCCGCAATCTTTCCACGGAAACATCTAGCACAGCATGTAAGACTGGACCAAGATTTTGGGTATCCCAGTGCGGCATTCATTTCCCTGTTTCTGCTTGCTTTGTGCAGTGATGGTTGGGACCCACTGGGGCCCAGGTCTGGCCCAAAGATCAGGTGGTTGCTATGGTATTTTGAACATTGCCCTCAGGCTGTACAGCAGGAGGGCCTGAGCCTCACTAGGGGGCAGGGCAGGGAGGCCCAAGAAGGGAGCTGTGAGGCACAGGGTGGGAGGACAGAGTGAGGAGATGGAAGGCAGAGAGTGGGGGGACAGAGATTGAGGAGAAGGGAGGGTCAGGGTGGGGGGGACAAAGTGAGGAGAAGGGAGGGTTGGGGGGACACAGAGTGAGGAGATGGGAGGCAAAAGGTGGGGGGGACACAGTGAGGAGATGGGAGGGTCAGGGTGGGGGGGACAGAGTGAGGAGATGGGAGGGTCAGGGGGTTCACAGAGTGAGGAGATGGGAGGGTCAGGGTTGGGGGGACACAGTGAGGAGATGGAAGGGTCAGGGTGGGAGGGTAGAGTGAGGAGATGGGAGAGTCAGGGTGGGGGGGACAGAGTGAGGAGATGGGAGGGTCAGGGGGTTCACAGAGGAGATGGGAGGGTCAGGGTTGGGGGGACACAGTGAGGAGATGGAAGGGTCAGGGTGGAGGGTAGAGTGAGGAGATGGGAGGGTCAGGGTTGGGGGGACACAGTGAGGAGATGGAAGGGTCAGGGTGGGAGGGTAGAGTGAGGAGATGGGAGGGTCAGGGTGGGAGGGTAGAGTGAGGAGATGGGAGGGTCAGGGTGGGGGGGACACAGTGAGGAGATGGGAGGGTCAAGGTGGGAGGGTAGAGTGAGGAGATGGGAGGGTCAGGGTGGGGGGGACACAGTGAGGAGATGGGAGGGTCAAGGTGGGAGGGTAGAGTGAGGAGATGGGAGGGTCAGGGTGGGGGGGACACAGTGAGGAGATGGGAGGGTCAAGGTGGGAGGGTAGAGTGAGGAGATGGGAGGGTCAAAGTTGGAGGGACACAGTGTGAGAAGATGGGAGAGTCAGGGTGGGGGGACACGGAGGAGGAGATGGGAGGGTCAGGGTTGGGGGGGACACAGTGTGAAGATGGGAGGGTCAAAGTGGGGGGGACACAGTGAGGAGATGGGAGGGTCAAGGTGGGGGGGACACAGTTAGGAGATGGGAGGGTCAGGGTGGGGGGGACTGAGTGAGGAGATGGGAGGGTCAGGGTGTGGTGAGACAGAGTGAGGAGATGGGAGGGTCAGGGTGGGGGACACAGTGTGAGGAGATGGGAGGGTCAGGGTTGGGGGGACAGAATGAGGAGTTGTGTCAGGGTCAGGGTTGGGGGGACAGAATGAGGAGTTGTGTCAGGGTCAGAGGAGGCACAGAGCAGAAGGGGGGGGATGATGAGAGACACGGGGTCCAGGAGGGACCCAGGGTGGGGATATGGGATGGTCAGGGTGGGAGGAGGATAGAGTGAATAGATGGGAAGTTCAGGTTGGGGGGGACACAAGAGCGAGGAGATGTGAGGGTCAGGGTGGTAGGGACCCAAAGTGTGGAGATAGGAGGCAGGAGGCCTGTGGACACAGAGCTAGGACATGATGCATGGTACCTGCCCAGATCTTGCCATTTGCCCTTTATTCACTCACACAATTTTACTTTTTTGTCCTGGTGCTAGGACTTCAACCCAAGGCCTCCCCTTCTCCTTTATCTTTGTCACTCATAGCCCCTGTTCCACCACTTGAGCCGCACCCCAGCCTCTTTTTGTGCTGGTTATTTTTGTGTAGGGCCAGCCTGGACTGTCCTGGTCCTTGTTACGCTTCTTCACTCTGGGGCTGAGAGAAGCCCACCCCTGTCCAGTCATAGTCCCCTTCCCACACCCCCCTCGTGAAGCTGGAATAACAGGCAGGCACCACGGCACTGAGCCGTTGAGATGGAGTCTCACTTTCATGCCTTGGCAGAACTATGAGTCCCCCAATCTCTGCCCCCCAGTAGCTAGGACTGCAGGCCTCTGCTCCCAGGCCTGGCTGGGAATCTTGAGGCAGGGTGCGGGGCATTCATCCCTGGGCTGTGATGGGATCTCACTGGGCGATGTGCATGGCCGGGCCATTGGTGTCCTGGGGGACGGGGCCAGTGCACTCCTGGTATTGGAGTCCAATCTAGCCCATGCTTTTGAGGTGACTCCATTGTGACAGTGCTCTAGGAACTCATTTTTCTGCGGACCTGGGGCTACAGGATGGGGTGTTGAGAATGTAGGCCTTAGGATGATTCCCACAGCTGCAGGTGATGTGTGTGTGTGTGTGTGTGTGTGTGTGTGTGTGTGTGTGTGTGTGTCTGGGATGGCTATACCTTTAAGACCTGGGACTGTTGGCTGCTGGCCACTCCTACCTTCTCCCAGGGTCTGGAACCTCCCCCAAACCAGCCCCCCCTCTGACCGGACCTGGGGGGACTGTAATCTCCCCCTCTGCGGGAAGGTCTGTGACATCACCGTGATGGACATGCTCACCAGCCTATCGTTAGCACCTGGTCAGTCCCTCCCCCTCCCTTGCTATTACTGCTATATAAACCCCTCCCCTGAATAAAACTTTGGGAACCTCCTGAAGCTGACTCCGGGATGTCCGTGCGCACCCGGCCTTCTTGGTGAGTATGCAGGGAAGGGCATTCTCGCGGCCACACCTGGTCCGGAGCTTATCCGTGGCCCTTGCTCCCACATTACTTCCTACTGACCAGAGGATACGCGTGAGAGCGAAAGGGGCCCACACGGAGGGGGCGAATAGGCCCAGGACCTCTACAGGGAAGGAGGTTTAGAGCTAGCCTGGCATGTGTGTGTATGTACACATGTGCATGTGCATGAGCATGTGCAGGACAGGGTTATGTGTGTGTGTATGAGTGTACATGTGGGGGTTAGGGCATACATGCACTGGTCCTGCGGCTTGAACTCAGGGCCTGGGCACTGTTCCTGAGCTTTTGTGCGCCAGGCTAGTACTCTACCACTTGAGCTACAGAAACACTTCTGGTTTCTTGGTGGTTCATTGGATGTAGAGTCCCATGGATTTTCTCGCCCAGGTTGGCTTTGAACCACAATCCTCCAGATCTCAGCTTCCTGAGTAGCTGGGATTCTGGGTGTGAGCCACTGCTGTCTGGCTGTCAGGTTTTTGATGGGGGTGGTGGGCTCCCATGACCATGACAGTGACATCAATTAGTAGATGCTCTGTCCCCAGAGATAAGGGACAGAGGAGGTTGCGCTGAGTCTCCCTCAGGCCCATGACCCTGGCCAGTAGTTTGGCCTGTAGAAAGTGGCCATCAGAACCCACAGAATCCTGGGGCCCAGGGCTCTCCACCCCAAACTGAGATGTCAGGCTCCCCCCTAGCGGGACAGATTCGAGGAAAGAAACTCAGGTGTGCTTCTTTTGCTCAAGGCTAGTGCTCTACCACTTGAGTCACAGCACCACTTCTGGCTTTTTCTGTGTATGTGGTGCTGAGCAATCAAACCCAGGGCTTCATGCATGCTAGGCAAGCAATCTACCACTAGGCCACATTCCCAGCCCCTACTTCCAACTTTTTCTGGTGGTTCATTGGAGAGAAGAGAGTCTCACAGACTTTCCTGCCTGGGCTGGCTTTGAACAGCAATCCTCAGACCTCAGCCTCCTGAGTAGCTGGAATGACAGGCAGGGCCACTGGTGCCCCACTGAGTCAGTATTCTCACTGGAAGGTCACTGGATTTACAGAGAAGAGTCAGCAATAACCCTCCCCTACCATTGCACCTCACATTCAGAACACTCTCCTGTATTTGTGTCCATGTGAAATAAATACACACAATGACAACAAAGAAACAAGTCTTTCCACCTAGTCTTCCAGTGAGAGCTGAGGCACAGGGAGGTGGGCTGATTGCTGAGGGTCACACAGCTTCTGATGGCTGAAGGAGGATTAGAACCCAGGTCTCCTGGTCCAACACTTGTCTCCTGGACTGTGTGCTCTTGAAAGTTTACACGCTGAGGCTAGTGATGGCCGAACGAGATGATGAGCAAGCCATACCCCAGCCACCTGCTGAAATGCGTGTTGCTAAGAGCACCTATGGTTAGGCACCGGTGCCTCAGGTCTGCCGTCCCATCTACTTGTCAAGCTGAGATCTGAGGATCGCAGTTTGAAGCCAGCCCAAGAAGGAAAGTCTGTGAGACTCTCATCTCTAGTTAATCATCAGAAACAGCCAGAAGTGGGCAGGAAAGTCCATGTTTATCCCGAATTAAGCAACAAAAAAGCTGGAAGTGGAGCTATGACTCAACTGGTAGAATGCTAGCCTTGAACAGAAAAACTCAGGAACAGAACACAAGGCCTGAGTTCAAGTTGCAGGACCAGCAAAAAAAAAGAGAAAGAGAGAAGTAATTGATTGTGAGTCCCTTCTTAGAGCAGGGCTCCAGAGACCACTCAGAAAAACAAACAGGACACTCTGCTCCCTCTCAGCTTCAGATCAATTTTCCTGTGAACTTAAAACTCCTCTAAAAAATGTTTATAATGTATGTAATAAAATAATTGGGCATAAAAAAAGAAAGAAAAAACAGCCAGACGTGGTGCTGTGGCTCCAGTGGGAGACAGGGTTCAGCACACAAGCTCAGGGACAGTGCCCGGGCCCTGAGTTCCACACCAGGACTGGTCAAACACCCCAAACCAACCAACGGACACCAAACTCAGGCTGCTACTGCGCAGTCAGATGAGAAGCGGGGACACACGGGGTCACCCCGAGGGACTCTGCATGGGGTGCCTGGTGTTGAGCTGGACTCAAAACCCATGTTCAGAAAGGCGGGAAGGCACAGATCAGACAGACGGCTTCCAAGAGACTGGGTTCCGCAGCACTGTCCCTCATCCTTTTATCTATCTCTGCATGCGTCTACCATTCACATGTCATTTATAACAGGAAAATATATCCTTCTATGATTTAGCTTAAAAGACAGCACTGCTGGGAAGCAGCCTGTGTGCCTTTGTGCTATGTTTCGTGGGAAAAGGCACCCCAGTGTTCTCTGCACCCCTCACTGCCCACCCCCTGGCCCTTCCTTGGGCCTGTCCTCTGGGCAGCCTCTCGCTGGGCACTATTGTAAGGTCCGGATCTCTTGGAAGGGTGTTGGCGGTGGCCTGGAGTCCCATACACTGCTCTTCTCCCCAGGAGGCAGGGGCATGTCCTCCTGCCCCTGTAACCACGGCAGGCCTGGGTGTGCCTTCACAGCCCGAACCCACGTGAGCGGGGGGCCAGTCCTGGGGGGGGGGACCGGGCAGGTGGTGGCAGGTGGGGGGGCCCGGGCGGGGGGACCAGTCCTGGGTGGACTGGGCCGGTGGTGGTGGGTGGGGGGTCTTGGGTGGGGGGACCAGGCAGGTGGATGGGAGGAGCAGGAAGGAGGGGGAGTGGGAGGCCTGGGTGGGAAGCCCAGTCCTGGGGGGGGGCAGGCAGGTGGCAGTGGGGGGGGCCTGGGTGGGGGGAACCAGTCCTGGGGGGGTGAACCGGGCAGGTGGCGGCAGGTGGGGGGCCCAGGCGGGGGACTGGCCGGGCCTCAGTCATCCAGATGCTGCTCCTCCCAGGTGGATGTGGGGATGGCGCTGTATGGGTCCATGATGACCTTGGCACAGCGGATGATCATCACCACCAGGAAGAGGCAGAGGAAGACAAAGCAGGCCAAGGTGAGGCCTTTGTCCACGTCCACGTAGACTGGCCCGGGGCTGGGCTCCTCCATCGTGGGACGATGACTGGGGCTCCTCCTCTCGCATGGGCTGAGCTGGGACCATCTTCCACCCCTGTGGAGAAGTGGGGGAAGACCACAGTCAGGACCCTTTGTGGTAATTAATGCAGAGTGAACTCAGGGTGCTCTACCATGTGAACCATGACTTCAGCCCCTTTTCGTGTTGGTTATTTGTGTGTGTGTGTGTGTGTGTGTGTGTGTGTGTGTGTGTGTGTGTGTGTGTGCTGGTACTGGGGCTTGAGCTCAGGGCCCCTCACACTCTCATTTGGCTTTTCCACTGGAGACTGGTGCTCTACCACTTGAGTCACCCTCCACTCCTGACACTTTGCTGGCTTAATTGGAGATAGGAGTCTCTTGGATTATCTGCCTGGGCTATATTTAAACCACAATGTTCATCCTATCCGCCAGTAGTTTTTGTACTGGTCCTGGGGTTTGAACTCAGGGCCTGATCGCAGTCCCTTAGCTTTTTTAAAATTCAAGACTAGCACTCTGCCACTTGAGCCACAGCCCCACTTCTGTCTCTGTGCTGGTTATTGGAGAGAAGTCTGTCAGATGTGTCCCCTCTGGTTAGCTTTGACTCTCGATCCTGAGATCTCAGCTTCCCAAGGAGCTGGGATGACTGGTGTGAGCCACCAGCACTGGCTCCTTCCTAACATTTCTGGCTGCTCTGTTATGTAACTCCTTGTACCCATTTGTCCCTGGATGTAGCTAATGGCTCATTAAGGATGTGAGGGTCTACACATGGGAGGAATTCATGAGCCAAGTCCTTCAAATAGCTCTGTGGTGTGCTAAATAAAGAAAGAGATGAGAAGAACTTGGGAAATGTTCTTCCTGAGGAAACAGCCAGGCTTGTAAAGCAATCATTCTGCTGAATCATCAGATGTTTGACTGGCAGGTTCCAGCCCCAGGGCCTTATCAGGAGATCTGCCTGGGGTTCTAATCCCACCCCTCATCGGTGCTCAGGCTCACCTTGGCCCAAGGCCACGTACTCTGGAGAGAGAAAGAGAGAGCATAAAAATCATATAGCAACCCAGGATGACCTCTCTACATGTGACCATACTCTCCACCTCCTTCTCTCCCCGCCTCTCTCCCCGCAGCCTTCCTCTGCTTGTGCAGGATTTCGCAGCTCTGTCCTGACCCCTCTGCTCCTTCATGTTCCGCTCTCTCCACCACTCCGTGCATCTCTGACCATACCCTCTCTCTGTAATTGTCTCTAGGCCCCTCTGGACCATTCAGTGCATTATATTTGCAACAAATACAACCTTACTATCAACCTCCACAAAAGGCATGTCTAATATACTCAGATAAGCTTACAGAGAGAGTGTAGGGACAACCACAGGAAGGTGATACAAGAACATCATCAATAATAGTAGCTACAGATACACATGGGACGTTGAAAGTAGTTACAACTGTGATAGAACGATCGTTTCCATAACATGGAGTTCATTTCACTTAGCATCATCTTATGTGATCATAAGGGTATAGCTATTGGGCTCTTGTGATCCTGTGCTGTGACTTGCCTATACCTGTACTAATTATACCCAATAAGGGAGACCATAGAGTCCATACTGGTATTAGAACTAGGAAATTGAAAGGGAATACCAAAACTGAGAGACACAGGGTAAAAAAAGAAAAACAACTACAAAAGCAATACTTGCAAAACTGTTTGGTGTAAGTGAACTGAACACCTCATGGGGGGAAAGGGAAAGGGGGAGGAGGGTGGGGGGGTACGAGGGACGAGGTAACAAACAGTACAAGTAATGTATCCAATGCCTAACGTATGAAACTGTAACCTCTCTGTACATCAGTTTGATAAAAATTTGAAAAAAATAAAAAAATAAAAGTAGTATGGGGAAAAAAAGGCATGTCTAGCCTGTTTTCTGTATTCCTGTGCTAGGTACCCACACTCCAAACTAGGAAGGAGACTTAGCTTCTGTTTCTCAAGTACCCTTCACTAATCCCATCTCTTCTGGCTTAGAAACATCTCTTGACTTATCCATTGGCCTGCTCCTCTCATAGTCAGCCTGCCAGATAAGCCTCTGCCTCCAGCCTCAGATCTCTGCCTCCTAGGTCAGGACCCAACTAGAGACACCACATTCTGTGTAGACCCAAGCCCCCAACTACCCAGCACATTCTGAAGACAAGGAAAGAAAAGGACTATTTCTGTTGTGATCCTAGTGCCAGATTCTTGATAATAAAGTATTTTTCAAAAAAAAAATCATATAGCAAGACAAAAGCCTATGTACACTGAGAAGGGCCTTTGCTGTTACTTTTCATATGAGTGTGTGTGTGTGTGTGTGTGTGTGTGTGTGTGTGTGTGTGTGTTGGTATTGGGACTTGAACTCAGGTCCTCACACTCTTGCTTCACTCCCTCCTCCCACACTGCTCAAGGCTGTTGCTCTACCACTTGATCCATATCTCCTAGACTTTCTTCCCTGGGCTGGCTTTGAACCATAATCCTCAGATCTCTATCTCCTCAGTAGCTGGGATTACAGGCGTGAACCACCTGTGCCTCACTTATTTGTACATACATGACATTTCCACTTGGGAGGAGGGTCATTTGGTTAAGTGAGCTCCCAGGGTATCCCAGCCCTAGGCCCCTGGGTTGGGTGGGCCTAGGCCAGCAATGACCTTGGTACAGCTGGACGGGGTGACCTAGATGAGGGATGGGTGGAAAGAGAGCAGGCTAGAGCGGGGGTATCTGGCCAGCAGCGAGAGGAGGGGGGCTGTGATGTTGGCAGGACAGTATGGGAACTGCATTTGGATCCCCAGGGCAGCCCTAGCTCTCTGCACTCCTTCTCAAGAGTCTCAAGGAATCACTTGTAAAGATTTATGTGTCTGGAGACATACAACCATCTTGGCTCAGACCAGTACTGGGCTAAAGATACTTTTAGGAAATGGAGATTATAATTGTAGTGTGACTGCCATTTTTATCCATTTTGTCTTACGTAATTACTTCCTTTTGGCGCTACTAAGCACTGGCAAAGAGATCTTAAGTGTGTGTGTGTGTGTGTGTGTGTGTGTGTGTGTGTGTGTGTGTGTACCTTAATACTGGGGCTTGAATTCAGGGCCTGGAAAATGTCCTTTAGCTTTTTTGCTCAAGGATGGCACTTTACCGCTTATGCCACACCTTCCACTTCTGGCTTTTTGCTGCTTACTTGGAGTCCTGTCCACCTTTGTTGGCTTTGGCCCATGATGCTCAGACCTCCGCATCGTGAGTAGCTAGGATGACAGGTGGGAGCAAATCATGCCTGGCTAAGCAGTTTGTTGGTTTTTTCCAAAGCATTTCTGGGGATTGAACTCAGGGACTATAGCAGGCTGGGAAAGTGCTCTACCTTTTCAGCCATGCCTTCAGCTGTGTGTGTGTGTGTGTGTGTGTGTGTGTGTGTGTGTGTGTGTGTGTGTGTGTCCTGAGGCTTGAACTCGGGACTTGGGTACCACTCAGCCCCCAGCCTCCCTGGCATCCACCCTGCACCATGCTCATTTGCAGGACCTGTGCTGACTGACAGGAGCTGCACCTGGGCAGGACCTCAGGATACAGGTGCTACAGGGGAAACCGAGTCCCAGTTTCCATTCTCCATTAAACCTCCCCCCCCAGGGGGGTAGTGGTTAAATACAGTCACGGGGTGTTCCCAGCCATGCTGTCATGCAGTTCTGCTCCTAAGACCTTTCCTGGGCTCTCCCTGTCCCCTCCCTGTCCTCTCCACACCCCTCCCTGACCTCCCCTGTCCCCCCCCACTCCCTCCATGCCCCTCTGTCCTTCCCTGTCCTCCTCCTCATCCCTTCCACACCCCTCCCTGACCCCCCCCATGCCCCTCTTTCCTTCCCTGTCCTCCTTATCCCTTCCACACCCCTCTCTGTGCCCTCCTTGTTCCTGTTTGGCTCTGCCCCTTGAAAACAGAGAATCTTGTGGAGCACACTGCCCAGCTCTTCAAGCCTCAGCTTACCCCTTTGAAAAATGGGCACCCACAGGAAGCAGCTGTGGTGTGGTGAGGATCGGAGGAGCGGAGGCTCGCCCGGTGTGCAGGGGCACTCGGCACAGGGCAAGCACCCCACACACCCACAGGCCACTGCTGTTCGGCCTCAGCTTTCTCTGGGAATGCTCAGAACCTCTAAAGGGTCAGAGTGAGGAGGTCATTTCCTGCCATGGGAGGGGATCACTGTGATGCCTGTGGAAATGGAGTGCTGGGCCCCTTCTGGGGGTTCACACTGCTACTGCATGGGGTCCAGCTGGGTGGACCAACTACAGCCTGTGGCCAACTCAGCCCCATGAGATACGAATGGTCTCTGAAAAGATCATGAAATCAAGCTGTTCACTGGCCGCTCACGCCTGTCATCCCAGCCACGCACGAGGCTGAGATCTAGAGGACTGCAGTTCAAAGCCAGCTTGGGCAGGAAAGTCTGTGCGACTCTGATCTCCAATAAACCAGCAAAAAGGCAGAAGTGGAGCTGTGGCTCAAGTGGTTGAATGCCAGCCTTAAGCAAAAATGCTCAGGGACAGTGTCCAAGGCCCTGAGTTCAAGCCCCGGGACCACCACAAAGGAAAAAAAAAAAATAAGTCATGGTAGTAGATCAACTAGTTTCTTAAAAGAAGAAGAACAAAAAAGTTTTAAAGGGATTTTGTGATATTTTTCTTTATTGGGTGCTGGTCCTGGGGCTTGAACTTAGGGCCTGGGCACTGTCCCTAAGCTTTTTTGCTCAATGCTAGCCATCTACCACTTAAGCCACAGCTCCACTTCTGGCTTTTTGTGGTTAGCTGGAGATAAGAGTCTCATGGGGGGCTAGGGATATAGCCTAGTGGCAAGAGTGCCTGCCTCGGATACACGAGGCCCTAGGTTCGATTCCCCAGCACCACATATACAGAAAATGGCCAGAAGCGGCGCTGTGGCTCAAGTGGCAGAGTGCTAGCCTTGAGCCGGAAGAAGCCAGGGACAGTGCTCAGGCCCTGAGTCCAAGGCCCAGGACTGGCAAAAAAAAAAAAAAAAGTCTCATGGGCTTCCCTGCCTAAGCTGGCTTCAAACTGCCATCCTCAGATCTCAGCCTCTTGAGTAGCTGCGATGACAGGCATGCGCACCAGTGCTCGGCATCACAGAAGATTTAGTTCTACCCTTTGGTTTGAAAATCTTCATGAACCAGTCATTATCTGGGAGCAGGTGAGTGAAAGGTCACAGAATGGTGGCCCTGAGATCTGAGCAAAGACTGTGAGGTTGTAGAAACTTTAATTTTTACAACTGACCATTCCTGAGAGTTGGCCATTAGAAGAAGGTTTCATATAAAAGTTATGAGTTCTGGGCTGGGCCAAGTGGTAGAGTACTGTTATGCCAAGTCGCGAAACCACCACCAAGAAGACCACCGAGACTCAGATATTCCGAAATGCAATAGCAAGGCAAGGCTTTATTCAAGTGTGGCTGTGGCCCGGGCCTTGTCCTACCCACCGACACAGCGGAGGTTAGGAGGAAGCCTCGAGCTGCGATTATACAGAGCTTATAAAGGCAAAAGACAGTTACAGCAATCAGGTGTTTAAGCAAGCAAGATTATGGGTACAAATCTGATTGGCTCAGGGCTCGAGGTATTCTAGGGGCGGTTAGAGTTAAGCATTCCCAGTCGTTAGAGTTCTCGACCGGCTGGGCCCTAATAAGCTTGTCCTGGGTTTGCTCACAGGGCCTGCTTATTTTCAGGTTCACGTGGTAAAGTGGGGCCTGACTTCAAAGTCTGGCACTTCAGTACCTGCCTTAGAGTGACTGCACAAGGTCCTCAGCTCCAAACTCCAGTTCAACACACATACCACAAGGCAAAAAAAGCCAAAATAAAAACTGTCCTTGAGATTTATGCTCTGGGGAGATTGCTTACCTTACCTCTGTCTCAGAGTGAGACAATGACTGCCACCAATGAATGTGACAAGTTCCCAGTCCCCGCCACTACTCGTGACAGGTTTTCCGGTCCCCACCACTACTCGTGACAAGTTCCCAAGGAGCTTGGGCTTGTTCAAGATGTAACCAGTAATCATAAGCCAGCTGCTGGTACTCATACCTATAATGCTAGCTACTCCGCGGGCTGCGATTTGAGGATTGAGATTTGAAGCCAACCCCAGGCAGGAAAGTCTATGAGACTCTTACCTTCATTAAACCAGTAAAAAAGCTGGAAGTGGCGCTGTGGCTCAAGTGGCAGAGTGCCAGCGTTGAGTAGAAATGCTCAAGGACAGTGCCCTGGCCCTGAATTCAAGCCCTAGGACTGACACACAAACAGAAAACACCAACTTCCACTTGTCTTTGTTGTCTCAGGATGAAGGCTGAGCCAAGGGCAGCTGCTGGCAGGGCTGATGTCGCTTGGCACTGCCAGTGGGGTCTGGCTGTGCCAGGCTCAGGGACCCCTGTGGCTATGGTGCTGAGGGCCATTGTATGTTATCCCAGAATGACAAAAGCATGGTTAGATCTGGCCAAGTTCTTCATGTTGCCTGGACCTTTGAGCCTGGATTCGCTGATGGGCACCATGATTCTTCCTGACTGCGGGTTCCCTTTCCCACCTTGGCAAGCCCTCAGGGCCTTGGAGGGAAGGCATGGGCAGACATAGGTCTGGGATTCAACTCAGGGCCTAGGTGCTATTCCTTAGATTTTAATTTTTTTTTCTCAAGGCTGGCAATCAACCACTTGAGCCATACCTCCACTTCCAGCTTTTTGCTGGTTCATTGGAGATAAGAGTCTCACGGACTTTCCTGCTTGCACTGGCTTTGAACCTTGATTCTTAGATCTCAGCCTCCTGAGCAATGAGGGCAGTACTTGGAATTATTATGAGCAGTGTGACCTGGTGAATTCTTTCACCTCTTGTCGCCTCTGATTCTGAACGTAACAAGTCCTCCCAGCAGAGGGCTGGTGCGTGACAACATTCAGGGCACTGAGGACGAAGCCCAGGCAGAGCTGTCATTATTCTGTCCTCTGCAGATGTATCAAGGCTCTGTCTATCCTTTCCCTGCCATCCTCACCTGGCATGTGGCCCCTGGAACCAATGTGGACCGGCAGACTGAAAGTTTGTTCTCCAAGAGGCTATCCAGGTTATTCGTTTTAAAATGAGTGCCAGGAGCCAGTTGCTCATGCCTGTAATCCAAGCTCCTCTGGAGGCTGAGGGCCAAGGATCCTCCTTCAAAGCCAGCCTGGGCAGAAAAGACATGAAGAACTTACCTCCAATGTACCAGCAAAAAGCCAGAAGTAGAGGTGTGGTTTGAGTGGTTGAGGGAAAAAGGTAAGATTGAACACTCAGGCTGCTGCTTAGAGTTTAGCTCTGGACTTCATTGATTTATTTTTCCTGTCACGCGTCCGAGGGTTCCCTAAAGCCAGGCCACAATTTAAAATAAATATCAAATCCTCACTTGAGCATTTCAATTCAGCAACCAGCTTTTACCTCGCTTTGGAAACCCACTTGCTTTTTTGGGGGGGGGGGGTGGTCATATTTTTCACAAAATTAAGGGCAGGGAAACTTACAGTGAATCACACAATGACTTCAGCATTACTGACTGAGAGTTCCTTGGCGTCGACCCCACGGAATCATGCACCTGCAGTAACTCTGTGATTGTGATTTGGAAAATTTTTTTTTAAACATTTTTTTAACTTTTTTTTTTCTTTTTTTTTTGGCAGTCCTGGGCCTTGGACTCAGGGCCTGAGCACTGTCCCTGGCTTCCTTTTTGCTCAAGGCTAGCACTCTACCACTTGGGCCACAGCGCCACTTCTGGCCTTTTCTGCCTATGTGGTGCTGGGGAATCGAACCCAGGGCCTCATGTATACGAGACAAGCACTCTTGCCACTAGGCCATATTCCCAGCCCCTGGAAATTTTTTTATGTTAAAAAAAAACTATTTCTGGCTGGGGATATAGCCTAGTGGCAAGAGTGCCTGCCTCGGTATACCCGAGGCCCTAGGTTCGATTCCCCAGCACCACATATACAGAAAACGGCCAGAAGCGGCGCTGTGGCTCAAGTGGCAGAGTGCTAGCCTTGAGGGGGAAGAAGCCAGGGACAGTGCTTAAGCCCTGAGTCCAAGGCCCAGGACTGGCCACAAAAAAAAAAAAAAAAAAAAAAACTATTTCTATTTTAACTGCACTTGGTCCAAATTGTAATAAATCCACTTTCTGTTCACACAAGGGGAAACCTAGAGGAAGATCTACAATAAGTTATGTGGCAGATAGTTGTTTCTTGCTGCTGCATTTTTCAGCATATTAACAGTATATTTATAACAGCATATATATCAGTATACATATATATACTGTTAATAAACAGTCTATTTATAACTTGCTCAATTAGAGAAGCTTTGTGTGTATTCCTGTGCTGGGGCTTGAACTCAGGACCTAGGTGCTGTCCCTTTAGCTCTTTTGCTCACAGCTCTACTTCTAGATTTTTTTCTGGTTCACTGGAAATAAGAGTCTCATGGACTTTCCTGCCTAGGATGGTTTTGAACCTTCCTGTGCTCAGAGATCTCAGCCTCCCGAGAAGCTAGGATTGCAGGCGTGAGCCACTGGCACCTGACAGAGAAGATTTATTTTTCTCAGAAAAAAATATGTGAAAGAGGTAAATGGAGTCTGGGATATTCTCATAGAAGAGTGTGTGCTACCGATTATGGGGTCAATCTCCCTGCACCAAACACAGAAAACAAACAACAAACAGCAAACAGTTATTTTCTGAACTCACATGACCTCAGCTCATAGGACATTAACATCTCTGTCCTTCAAAGAGGCAAATGGTCTAATTCTAAAGTTCACTTTATATAAAGATGAAATGAACAATAATAACAATAGAAGTTGTAATAATAAAAAACACCTGAAGGCAGACTGAAGATGGACAAAGGGCCTTCCTAGCATTCCATAAAAATCAGAATGGTTCTGAGTTGCTTGCTTTGAGGGAAAAGCCGCGTGAGAGCACAATGCCCTGAGTTCAAGCTCCAGCACTGGCATGAGAGAGAGAGAAAAGAGAGACTAAGATATTAAGAGAGATGTTAATGTATTAAGAATATTAAGATATTAAGAATCACAGGCTCAAATTTTAAAGTTTGAGAATCACAGAGACAACTTAGCCGAGTTTGCCCTGTCTGTTGCTTGTGCCCCTAGTGTCCACACGGCCCCCTGTCTTGGCAGAAGGTTGGCAGTCCTCCTTCCCTTTCTCGGTCAGAATGCTGTGATGCACAGCAGCTCCCTCAGGGGGGCCTGCAAGGACATCCTAGTTTTCTGATATCCAAAGAAGCCATGACACACAAAGAGGACTGTCAACCCTGCCTCAGGCTGATGTCCCCAATCTTGTGTCCACAATCTCTGAAGGACAAACTGGGAACTCCAGAAGGTCCAGCTCTGATGCCTTTTGTCTGCCATAAGTATTACATGTCATAGCTGAAGTCCAGAAATCACAGAAATTATCCAGGTTCTGTGTGTGCATGTGTATGTTGGCACTGGAGTTTGAACTCAGGCCTCACATTCTCCCTTAGCTTTTTTGCTCAAGGCTGGTGCTCTATCACTTGAGACACACCTTCACTTTCTGGCTTTTTGGAAGTCAATGGGATATAAGATTCTTAAAGACTTTTTCTGCCCAGGCAGGCTTTGAACTACAACTCTCATACCTCAGCCTCCTGAGTAGCTAGGACTGCAGGTGTGAGCCACCAGCACCTGCTTGCTTGCTTGCTTGCTTGATCCCTCCCTCCCTCCCTCCCTCCCTTCCTTCCCCTCCTTCTTTTCCTTCATTTTTTCCTTTGCTTTCCCTGAAATTCTTTTTAAATATTATTTATAAGTAGCTGTATAAAAGAGTTTCAATTCAACGAGTTAGAAAATGAGTACAATCCATCTTGGCCAATGTCACCCCTTCCATCACTCTTCTCAATCTCTCCCACCCCCACCCCTGCCCTCAAGTCACCTCCATTTGCACATATGGACATTCAAAGCTTTAATTGCTTTTCCCCACCTTTTCTCTATTTGTCTGTCTCCAAACTGAATACAGAACAGCCCTACAATTCAGTGAGACCACTCCTGGACATTTATCCAGAGTAGTCAAAGTCAACACGGTAAAGACACTTGTACAGCCATGTATATTGTTGCAGTATTCATCAGAACCAGATGCCCTTTACATATACATACACACATACATGTACAAATATATACATAAATATATATAAAACCACACACACATAAGTACAAACACATACACATAAATATATATGAAACCACACACATTGCATTATACACACACAGATACATAATGGAATGTCACTCATCTGTCAGCGAGAATAATATTTGTCATTTGCAGGGAAATGGATGGACCTGGAAAAATATATCTGACATGAAGCCAGCTGGGCTCAGAGAGACCAAGGGCAGGTTTCTTCTCGTAGGTGGAAGTTAGGTCTGAGTTACAAACAGATAGGGAAGCATACCCAGGGTCATGTTCAGGCACACCGGTGACACGTGGACTGGAGCATGGCACATGCAGGGTGGGTTCCAACCGTGTAACCCCTGTGCACCAACAGTTTCCAGCTTAACAAAGGGAAACCTGCCATCTTCCTAAGAGGTGGCCTCAGCAATCAGAGAAACCACCAAAAAAGAAGCTCAGGAGCTACCAGGAGGCTGAGATCTGAGCATCACAATTTGAAGCCAGGTTGGGATGGAAAACCCAAAAGACTCTTGTCTTCAATGAACCAGCAATGAGCCATCATAAGTCAAAGAGCACGATGATTGATTAGCAATGTCTGCTTTGGCAGAAGAAACCAACGTGATAAATGCATGCTATCCATTCAGAGTGACATTGTGGCTCACAAGGTAGAGTGTCAGCCTTGAGTGAAAAGCTACAGGAGAGCTCCCCAGTCCTGTGTTCAAGCTCCCCTATGGGCACACACAGAAAAACAGTTTAGGCACAGAGGACCTCACTGGCATGACATACTGACCCCCAGTAATGTTCTTGTTTTACACTCCAGTTGTTACAGGTGGTGACTTTACTCATCCTGCAAATCTCAGAATGAAGTTGTTAATGTGTTCCTAGGACCTGGAAAAAGGGGATCAAATAACCAGGAGACATAGCACTTAGCTTGGGAGCCCTGGGAATCAGATTGGCTTCACTGTAGCAACTTTTACAGACTTGGCAGGGGGAGAGGGTGGGGAGGTCAGGAAAGCAGGGGAAAACCCAATCCTTCCCCTCTACTGAAATGACCACATAACCTGGTTGTTGTTTTTTGATTGGTTGTTTTTTTTTTTTTTTTTTTTTTGCCAGCACTAGGTCTTGAACTCAGAGTCTTATGGTCTCACTTGGCTTTTCTGTTCACAGATGGCAATCTACCATTTCAGTTATACTTCTACTCCTGACTTTTTAAAATTTTGTTTGTTTTGGTTGGTCCTGGAGCTTGAACTCAGGGCCTGGACACTGTCCCTGAGCTTTTGTGCTCAAGACTGGCATTCCACCGCTTTGAGCCACAGCTCTACTTCTGTTTTTTTTTTTTTTTTTTGCCAGTCCTGGGGCTTGGACTCAGGGCCTCAGCACTGTCCCTGGCTTCTTTTTGCTCAAGGCTAGCACTCTGCCACTTGAGCCACAGCGCCACTTCTGGCCATTTTCTGTATATGTGGTGCTGGGAAATTGAACCCAGGGCCTCATGTATAGGAGGCAAGCACTCTTGCCACTAGGCCATATCCCCAGCCCTACTTCTGTTTTTTTGATGGCTAATTGGAGATAAGAATCTCACGGACTTTCCTGCTGACCTTTCCTGCAGATCTTGCCTTTAGGTAGCTAGGATGACAGGTGTGAGCCACCAGTGTCCAGTTTCAGACAACTGTTGAGAGTTGTCACTCCACAAAGCCATCATAAGTCAAAGAGCACGACGATTGATTAGCAATGTTTGCTTTGCACAGAAGAAGACAAAGTGGTAAATGTATGCCATTCAGAATTCTGGAAGGCTATGGAGCCAAAGAGAGACTATCCACCTGTGGGTGACAAATAGACATCAGCATGCTGGCTACCTCTTTGAACTCGTCATGGTCACCTGGCACAAACATTGCTATCACAGAGCATCGTGTTTCCATTCCTCATGCCTGCTCTGCAACGCTGGTAATACCCTTCCTGTGCTTTCTGGTCCTGTTTCCATCTCCTGGAGGAACAAAGGCCCTTTCCCCCTAGCCTCTCCCAGGACAGGAGTGGGATGTTACTCCAAGTCTTTGGAATTCTAATGGGATTTCTGTACAAGGTACCAGATCTTTCAGAGAGGACAGTTCTCCTAAGGGCAGGGTGAAATACATGGAACATAAATAGTGCATCCGGAGGCCATTTCCCAGGCTTCAGGGCCTCTGTGGGTAAGTCAGGGAGGCTCTAGTCCAGGTGAGAAAATGCTTTTTCTTTTTCTTCCTCTGTCTGGGGCTTTCCTTTGCCATGTGAACAGTGGAAAACTGTTATTCCATAAATCTGTACAGTGATTATGACTCAAGAATACAAGAGAAGAGATTTTAAAACTACCAGCCAGGTACCTGTGGCTCATTCCTGTAATCCTTGCCATCCAGAAAGCTGAGATCTAAGGATCCTAGTTGGAAGCTAAGCCAGGCAGGAATGTCCATGAGACTCTTACTTCCAATTAACCAGCAAAAAGCTGGAAGTCGAGATGTGGTTCAAATGGTAAGGTGTTCATCTTGAGTAAAAAAGCAGAGACATCATCCAAGCCCTGAGTTCAAGCCCCAGGACAGACAGACAGACAGACAGACAGACACACACACACACACACCCCTTCAGGACTAGGTGTATGAGGGCCAAACAATTGTGGGCCAAAACAGACTTGAGTCAGCAACTGGGCAGTTCCCCAGGAAAGTGGTCTGAGTCTAAATCCTTGGAGCACTGGGTGGAGAGCCTCTGTGTAGTACCCGCTGCCCCCCAGTGTCTCTGTAGATTGAACAGGGGGGCTAGGCACACAGAGGAACTTTCCTGAAGTAGAGTGAGGTACTCTGAGTAGATTGTAGGAGGGACTGTAGAGACTGTGAGTGTGAAACGTGTTGTGTGCTTGGTTCCTTTACAGATGGATTCCTTTACAGATGGATTCTTTCTAGCCATCCTTAAGGAAGGCAGCAGCTTTCTAGTTTATAGATGTGGAAACTGAGTCCCAGGGTCAGAGAACATCAGGAACTCACAGATGCAATTATGATCATATAGACAGAGAGGCTACTCCCTGGGCCCCAGTGTGGATGACCTCATTTAATTCAAGTTCTGCAATGCAGAAACTGTCATGGCAGGTAAGTGAAACTGCTTTTCTGTTTGTGCTAGTACTGAAACTTGAACTCAGGGGTTCTCGCTCCTGCTTGACTTATTTTGCTCAAGGTTGGTGCTATACTGCTTGAGCAATGCCTCCACTCTCAGCTTTTTGCTAGTTAATTGGGCATAAGAGTCTCACAGACTTTGCTGACTGAGCTGGTTTCAGTTTTCCCCCTTCAGATCTCAGCCTCCTGAGTAGCCAGGATGAGAGAGGTGAGACACTTGCCCAAGTCGTGCACAGACATGGGCCAGTTCCAGGGCTTTTGATGCCAAAATCCAGGACCATTAGAATCTTTCTTTACATTTTAATTTATTAAAAGCATTAACCTAGAAGACTTGGACATCTGACAATTTCATAAACACCCTTCTTTCTCTTTGGCCAGACAGGATATTTTCCTTGATGGCACTTTGTTTTTCCTTTTAGGTCTTGAAATTGCATTGAACTTGTACAGCAAACCCTGCCTGGGAGACACCTTGAGGCTGCAGATTTGAGTGAGCGCTGTGGAAATTGCTGTGGAGGGTAAATATTTGTCAAAGACAGATGAACTAGTCAGGCAGTCTCTCCAGAATGCCTCATTGGTCCAATGAGAAAACAAACTGGGAAGATGAACAGTTCTCTAACTCAGAACAGAACCCAGGCACTGGTGACTCAGGCCTGTAATCCTAGTTACTCAGGAAGCTGAGAGTAGAGGATCATCGTTAAAAACCACCCAAGGCAGACAAATTTGAGACTCATTCCAGTTAACCAACAGAAAACAGGAAGTGGAGGAGTGACTCAGGAGTAAGCGCCAGCCTTGAACTGAAAAGCTAAGCAAGAGGGCAAGGCCTTATACTTCAGCCCAGTACTGGCACACACACACACACACACACACACACATACACACACACGTTGCTATAATGTTTCCACACATAATTGGTTGTCAGACACACAGTAACGCTCCTGCATTCATTCCTTGTGTTTCATTCAGGAAGAATAAATAGCATTACTAGAAGAAAGAAAGTGATTTACAAAGTAGTCTTTTGGAGTATACTGGGGCAAAGACTGTCTAAAAAAATGAACAGCCTAGCCACAGTTTCTCTCTGGGATGAATGTATTTGTCTCAGAGCTGTGCCCCTAAAGAGGTGAGTTTTAGGTTGTGCTTGCTGTCTCCCCTCCCCCGCCCTGCCCCAACCCATGTTATCCAAAATGATACCTGATAGCTCATGTTGCACCATTCCTGAACATGCCAAGACCCAGAGTACAAATCACACATGGGAAACCTGGGATGGCTCTGCCATATCCCACATTCACATGGTAGGTTTCCTGAGAGCATTAGTAGGTGATTCCCATTCAGCTCAAGGAGTGGCTTGCTGATGTGGGGGATGGGGGATGGGGTGGGATTTAACACATGAATCCTAGAGCCTCTAACTCCAGACACCCCAATCCACCAGACAAAATGGTGGCATAAGGCCCAAGTGACGACTAGAATGTCTCTCCTCTGGCTGGAATCTGGGGAAGCTCAGGTAAAACCAAAACAAGCATGTGGAAGTGGGGTCTGAGGGAGCCTCTCCCAGGGAGGGCAGTACCAAGACTACCACCATCACCACCACCACCACCACCACCACCACTACCATCATCACCACTACCACCATTACCACCACTACCATCATCACCACTACCACCATTACCACCTACCACTACTACTACCACCTACCACTACTACTACCACCATCACCACCACCATTACTACCACCACCACCACCACCATCACTACCACCACCACCACCACTACCACCACCATCATCACCACCACTACCACCATCATCACCACCACCACCACCACCATCACTACCACCACCACCATTACCACCACTACTACCACTACCACCACCACCATCACTACCACTACCACCACCACCACCACTACTACCACTACCACCACCACCATCACTACCACTACCACCACCACCACCACTACTACCACTACCACCACCACCATCACTACCACTACCACTACCACCACCACCACCAACAACAACAACACTATCATTGCCACCAGCACTATTATTTTAATTGTTAGTACTGGAGCTTGAACTCAGGGGCTGAGGGCCTACCCTTAGCTTTGGCTGGCACTCTGTCACTTGAGCCACACCTCTACTTTCAGCTTTTTTTTTTTTTTTTTGCCAGTCCTGGGCCTTGGACTCAGGGCCTGAGCACTGTCCCTGGCTTCTTCCCGCTCAAGGCTAGCACTCTGCCACTTGAGCCACAGCGCCGCTTCTGGCCGTTTTCTGTATGTGGTGCTGGGGAATCGAACCTAGGGCCTCGTGTATCCGAGGCTGGCACTCTTGCCGCTAGGCTATATCCCCAGCCCTACTTTCAGCTTTTTGGTGGTTAATAAGGGCTAATAGTTTCAGAGACTTTCTTGCCTATGTTGGCCTTGAACGGTGATCCTCAGTAATCAGCCTCCTGAGAAGCTAGGATTAGAGACACAAGCCTCCATTGCCCCTCAGGAGTTAATTATTATTAATGAGTTCTCAGCCACATCCTGACAGGCCATTGTGACCCTTGGGTGCATCTAGGGACATTGGACATCACCTTGGATTTTCTGATTTCTCCATTTCTAGAGCTTTCCTTGTGAGCAACAGGGTTTTTCTTTTTTTAACCAAACCCCATAAAACATTTCCCAGAATCTGTCCATCCATCCATCTATCTATCCACTTGAATTAGGCTTTTTCTAGTAGAGCAAGACAAAAATCCAACCAAGATTTGACGTTTCTTTAAGTGCAACTGCCATGGACAACTTTTCCCAGGACCTTCATTAAGGAGAGAGAGGAGAGAGGAGAAGGAGAGAGGAGAGAGAGAGAGGAAGGAGATCGAGAGAGAGAGAGAGATTGAGAGAGAGAGAGATTGAGACTTCGCTCTGTGTAACTGTCACACAGAGAGCGACTGCGTTTTCAGGGACCTGACTTGGAAAGGGATTTCTAACTTCGATCCACTTTCCACTCCCCCCACCCCCACCCGCCACCCAAACAAAATCCACACGCAGCCTCCTCCACAGCCCCAGGCCCGGGCCCCGCATTGCGCCGGCTCCGCGCTCGGCACCGCTGACCCTGGGCGCCCAGACCCGAGCCCCGCGGCCCGGGCTGCCGCAGTGCCCGCCGGTGGGCCGCAGAGCCGCCGGGGAGGGTGGGCTGCGGGGAGGATCCTGGCCCCGACCGGCCGCTCCACGCGCGTCCCGGGGCGGCTGCGGCGCGAGGACCGCGGGAGAAGCGCAGCCCGGAGCCCGCAGCCCCTACCTGGGCCAAGCCGGTCTCGAGCGCTCGCGGGGTCCCGGGTCGCGGACGGCGCCGAGGCGGTGGCGATGCTCCGGGCGGCGGACCGAGGTTCCAGCCCGGCGGCAGCCGGTCGCCCGCGGCGAGGCTCCGGGGCACGGGGGCCGCGGGGCGTGGGGCGCGCGGGGCGCGGGGCGCGCGCTGCCCGGGCCCGGGCTGCGGCTGAGTCAGCGCCCGGGAGGCGCGGGGGAGCCCGGGCCGGCCGCGGCCAGGAGCCGGCTCTGAGCAGAGCCCGGGCCGCCCGGGCATTTTAAAGGCGAGGACGCTGGACGCCATTCAAGTGGAAACGCCTAGAGAAAACTTCAGCCCCTCCCTCCAGGGCCAGCGCCCACCCTCCCCGCCCGGCCCCCACCCTCCCCGGACGGAGCCCACTCTCCCCGGACGGCGCCCACCCTCCCCGGACGGAGCCCACCCTCCCCGGACAGCGCCCACCCCCCCCCCACGGCACCCACCCTCCCTGGAATGGCGCCCACCCTCCCCGAACAGCGCCCCCCCCACAGCGCCCACCCTCCCCCCGACAGCGCCCTTCTGGCACAACAGACGCTCTCCCCAAACCATCAGTGACACCCTCAGCAGAGGGGGACCCCCCATAAGGCCCAAACATTAAAAAACCCCAACATCCCATCAAAGGTCTGCTGAAGAATCCACCTGCCTTATGCTTAAAAGCAAGAGAAACAGCTCCGTTAAAGTGAGGGGCCAGGCTAGGAGGGCTGTTTGGAAAAATCTGGAGATTGCAGTTAAATCAGAGGAAGAAAGAAGGTGAAAACACTGAAGCTGTGCCATCGTGCATGCAGTTTTTGTTTATAATTATAGTATCTTGTTAGTTTGTGCTATCTTTAATTGGTTGGACAAAGCGGTTTCAGTTCAACTGTCAGTGAACTGTGAGTACTGTGCATCTTGACCAGTGTCACTCCTTTCATTGCTCTCCTTCAACTCTCCAGACTCTGGCCCATCCCATACAGCTTCTATGCCTGCATGTGCTTTTGTGGATTTTTTTGTCCCTGGTCCTTGAGCTTGAACTCAGGGCCTGTCCATGAGTTTTTGTGCTCAAGGCTTGAACCACAGCCCTACTCCCATCTTTTTTGTGTTAATTGGAGATAAGAGTCTCTCCGACTTTCCCACCTGGGCTGGCTTTGAATCATGATTCTCATATCTCAGCCGCCTGAGTAGCTGGGATTGCAGGTGTGAGCCAGCAGTGTCCGACTTGGGCTTGCATTTGTTTTAAGTTGGAAACCAAGAGAAAAATGATTATGTGTGAGGTGCCAGACTTTGAAGTCAGGCCCCACCACGTGAACCCCATTTTAGAATCGAACCCTGAGCCAATCAGATTTGTACCTGTGTGCTAATCTTGCTTGCACAGCTGATTGTTGTAACCTTGTTCTTTGCCTTTATAAGCCCTGTGTAATCACAGCTCGGGGCTTCCTCCTAACCTCCACTGTGTCGGTGGGTAGGACGAGGCCCGAGTTGGCAGCTGGTTAAATAAAACCCTTGCCTTGCTTTTGCATTTCGGAGTGTCTGAATCTTGGTGGTCTTCTTGGGGGTGGTCTTGCAACTTGGCACAACATGTGTAGCAGGTGGGATTGTCTAGTTGGAAAATCCAATCTGAAGACTGGAATACTTACTGGGCTTTTCCAATGCACTGCCAGATTATAAAACAAATAAAATCAGTTAACAGCATTCTTATTTGATTATTAACCCATTATTAATTGAAATGATAAATCTCATTCTCATTAATAGCAAAGCCATAATAAGTAGCTAGAAGCATAAAACTTTCAGAGAGGGGCTGGGAATATGGCCTGGTGGCAAGAGTGCTTGCCTTGTATACATAAAGCCCTGGGTTCTATTCCCCAGCACCACATATATAGAAAATGGCCAGAAGTGGCACTGTGGCTCAAGTGGCAGAGTGCTAGCCTTGAGCGAAAAGAAGCCAGGGACAGTGCTCAGGCCCTGAGTCCAAGCCTGGCAAAAAAAAAAAAAAAAAACACCAAAAAACAAAAACAAAAACAAAAAACAAAAAACTTTCAGAGAATATGTTCTATTGTTGTTGTTTTTTAATCAGGGCACTAACAGAAATTTGAATCTATGAAGATACAAAGTGTTATTTTTTTTTCCTTTTTTCTTTGTAGGTCATGGGGCTTGAACTCAAAGCCTGGGTGTTATTGCTGGGCTCTTTTGCCTACGGCTAGTGCTCTACCTGCTTTGAGCCACAGCTCCACTTCCAGTTTTCTGGTCATTAATTGGACATAAGACTGGCAAAGATTTTGCTGTCTGAGCTGGCCTTGAATTGCGATCCTTAGATCTCAGCCTCCTGAGTAGCTAGGATGTAGCTACTGAGTAGCTAAGCCACCAGTCTCCTCTTTATCTGCATATAGAATGTAATCTCCAAATTCCAAGTAAGATTTCTCCCTTTTGAAATGAGGATTCCAAATTTGAAAGATGAAAACAAAAAAGAACACTCTGGGCACCGGTGGTCAATGTCTATAATCCTGAACTGCTCAGGAGGCTGAGATCTGAGGATCACAGTGTAAAGCCAGCCCTGGCAAAATAAAGTCCACAAGACTATTATCTCCACTTAACCAGCAAAAAGCCAGAAGTGGAGGTGTGGGTCAAGTGGTAGAGAGCCAACCTTGAGCAAAAAAGCCAAATGAGATAGTGAGGCCTTGCACACTTGTTCAAGCCCAGCACACACAGTGGGAGAAAGACCCTCAGAGGCTCTCCAGCTGGAAGCAGGAAGCATCTCCCTCCTTGATCGCTCATCCATCAGCCCTCTCAAAATTTGAAGTGGAGGGACTGGCTGTCACCAGTGTCTGCTGCCTGCCTTCTTGCATCCCAAGGGCATGGCTCAGCCAGGAGGCGGTGGGCTCAAGCCGAGCCTCGGAGGGGGCAGGAGGAGAGTCTGACCCCCATGTTGCCTGCTGACCGTGCTGTGTCATCCCGCAGGGGCAGGGAGCCCAGAACATAGGGATAAACAGCACCTGGATGCAAACAACAGCCAACAGCTGGGAATTTTCCAAAGCTTCCCCCAAAGCCGGGATGGGATAGGAAATGCCAGCGCAGGCAGGAAGCTTAAGCAGACCTCCTGCCCTTCCCCAGAGCAGGAAAGGAGAACGGAGGCAGCAGGGGGCTCTCCCAAAGCCCTGCGTGGGGAGTCCTGCCCATGGGATGCTTTCCAGGTTGTTCCCAAGCGGAAAACCTGAGGTGTTTCCTTTTTTTTTTTTTTTTTTTCTGAGAGGGTTTGGGTATCCTGCTCCTGGCCCTGTGCTGAGCTGGGGTGCGTGGCCCACTAGGAAGACCCCTGAAGCTGAACTTCCTCAGGGAGACTGTGCCCCAGGCAAGCTAATATCCAGAGGATCTTGTGGACCACAGCAGGGCGCTGAGTAGCTTAGACCTTCCACATCAGGTACTGTGGGCTGAGGCTTGTGATCTGAAGCCAGTTTAGGTAGATTAGTCCGAGAGAATCTTAACTCCAATGAGTCAGCAAAAGCCAGAACTGGAGGTGTGGCTCAAATGGTAGATCACCAGCCTTGAGCAAAAAAGGCAAGCGAGAGTGTGAGGGCCTGAGTTTAAGCTGCAGTGTATACACACACACACACACACACACACACACACACACACACACACACACCGCCCACACACAGAGAAATAACAAAAATATTCTCACAGTGAGTCTAGCACCAGTGGATCACTCCTGTAATCCTAGCTACTCAGGAGGCTGAGATCTGATTATTGTTCAAAGCCAATCCAGGCAGACAAATCTGAGAGACTCTTAACTCCAATTAACCAACAAAAAGTCAGAAGTGGAGGTATGGTTCAAGTGGTAGAATGTCACTCTGAGGGAAAAAGCCAAGCAATAACTCAATGCTCTGAATTAAAATCCTAGTATAGCACCCCAGCACCAAAGCAATACAAATGCAAACTTCCCACTGTGAACTGGGCACCAGTGGCTCACATTTGTAATCCTAGTTACTCAGGAGGCTGAGATCTGAAAATTGTGGTTCAAAGTCAGCCTGGGCAGGAAAGTCAGTGAACCTGTTTTCTTCAATGAACCACCAGAAAACTCAAAGTGGCCCTGTGGCTAAAAGTGGTAAAGTACTAGCCTGAGCAGAAGACCTCAGGGACAGTGCTCAGGCCCTGGGTTCAAGACTCATGACTGACAGAAGAAAAATAATCTTATAGACTTCACTGAACATGGAGGTGTGTGCTGCACTTTTCTCTTCAACAAGGGGGTTTACCTTGCTTTGGGTTTACATTTTGATTTTTGTTTTTTGGTTGGGTTTTTTTTTTTTTTTTTGGCCAGTCCTGGGGCTTGGACTCAGGGCCTGAGCACTGTCCCTGGCTTCTTTTTACTCAAGGCTAGCACTCTGCCACTTGAGCCACAGCGCCACTTCTGGCTGTTTTCTATATATGTGGTGCTGGGGAATTGAACCCAGGGCCTCATGTACACGAGGCAAGCACTCTTGCCACTCACTAGGCCATATCCCCAGCCTTTTTTTTTTTTTTGCCAGGGCTGGGGCTTGGGACTCTGGGCCTGAGCACTGTCCCTGGCTTCTTTTTGCTCAAAGTTAGCACTCTGCCTCTTGAGCCACAGCGCCACTTCTGGCCTTTTCTATATATATGGTGCTGAGGAATCAAACCCATGGCTTCATGTATACGAGGCAAGCACTCTACCAGTTTGGACATCACTGTGGGGTGGTAAGTAAGTGAGGGTTTCCCTGGAATTGGAGTATTTGTAGTTGGTCCTGAGGTGGGTCCGGCTGTTCCCTGCTGCCTGCTTCCTTCCACCTGTCCCATCTAGGTCACCTGGGCATCCCGGCTTGCTCATTTATTAGTTGGAACCCTATCTTCAGTGCTCTAGGATTTCCCTAGCAATGGCATTCCCAAGTCCTGTGGCAGCAGACTTGGAGGAGAATGGAAGGGCTGTGGGTGGAGAAGCCCCAGGTGTGCACAGGAGATGGTGGCTGGTCTTTTGAGAGCCCAGAGAGATGACAAAGGAAATACAGCAGTGAATAGCTCAGTTCAAATTCAGGGCACTTGCAGTTCATTGATAGGTTGTCTCCTGTATCCAACACCTATCTTCTGCAGCCTGGACATTGCATTCCTGAAAACCCCAAATGTGGGGCCAGGACCCCAGCATTCATACCGCATCTGCTGGGAGTTTCCAGTTTGGTTGACTGCAAATTCCTTTCCCTTCGCATCTGGTCTGGGCCTGGGCCATCTTCATTCTAACCTGGAAGAGTCTGTGCTCTCTGGGGTTGGCCTGCTGGGGACCAAGGGTGCCAGGCCATTGGCTGGCCATGGTTCCTGGCATAGCCCGGGCTGGGTAGTCATTCCATGTTGAGTGAGGGTGCTGAGCCTCACCTGCTCCCAGAAAATGGTGCAGGGTGCCGAGACCACAGGACCCAGGGGGTGGAGGGCTTCCTCTGAGGAGGACCCCAGCCCTGCCTCCTGGGCTTCCTTTGCCTGGGGTTCACCCCCAGGTTACTGTGTGCCTTAGGGGACACTTTTCTGTCTTCTGGACAAGTGTAAGGCAGAGACAGATGGCAGAGGAGGTGTCTCGCATTGCCTATCTTGTGTTGCCTGCAGGACTCCCAGCCCTGGTCCTTGCTGTCCTGCAACTCCATACAGCTGTTTCCGAGGTGCAGAAGCAGTGAAGGACCCTTGACCCCTGGAGAATCTTTGCCTGCTCATCAGGCTCTGTGGGCAGCTGCCCCTTTCTGTAACTCTAGGCTCCCTCCAGTGGGACGCACTGCTAACCTAGCAAATGGGACCCAGACCCCTGGAAGGTAAGGCTGCAGATAATCGGCCTTTTGTTTGTTTTAAGCCCTGAACCTGGAAGGAGAGGAGACAAATTAAATCTCAGGCCACAAAATCTCTGTCTGTGATCTTGCCTTGTCTTATTTCCTAAGGTTAATGAGTCCATCACTGGGAAGGCCAGCAGCAATGGTATGAATCTCAGGATTCATCTGTGTGTGTATGCATGTGTGCATATGTATGTACACACAAGTACATGTATGCCTATCCTAGGGTCAGGGCCTGGGTGCTGTCCCTGAGCTTCTTTATTGCTCAAGGCTGATGCTCTACCACTTGAGCCAAAGCTTTGCTTTAGGTTTGTTGTTTTTTTTTTTTGAGTAGTTTTATTGGAGATCAGTCTCACAAACATTCCTGCCCAGGCTGTCTTCAAACCATGATCTTCAGATCTCAGACTCCTGAGTAGCTACAGTAACAGGTATGAGACACTGGTGCTCAGCAGGATTTGTAGTTTTAATAGAAACAAGACTCAAAAGATACTGTGCACCAGTAGCTCACATCTGTCATCCTAACTACTTGGGAGTATGAGGTTGGGGGAGTATGGTTTGAAGCCTGCCCAGGGAGACAACCTGACTCTTATCTCCAATGAAGCAGCAAAAAATAGAGCTGTGGCTCAAGTGGTACAGTGTAAAACCTCAGGAAGAGTCCAGGCCTTGAGTGCAAGCCCCCAGTACTGCTGTGCGAGCACACACGCGTGCACATACACACACACACACGCTTGCATGAGTGATATCAAATGTATGAGTTCAGGTTTCTCTAACCACACACTGCTTTGTTTGTGATCGTGAGTGTGGATTTCACAAAGGGTGTCTCTCTGCCTCTAGTCAGAGGACAGGACAGTGGAGGACGGGAGAGGAGGGGGCAGTGGAGGATGGGAGAGGAGGGGGCAGTGGAGATGGGAGAGGAGGGGGCAGTGGAGGATGGGAGAGGAGGGGGCAGTGGAGGACGGGAGAGGAGGGGGCAGTGGAGGATGGGAGAGGAGGGGGCAGTGGAGATGGGAGAGGAGGGGGCAGTGGAGGATGGGAGAGGAGGGGGCAGTGGAGGACGGGAGAGGAGGGGGCAGTGGAGGATGGGAGAGGAGGGGGCAGTGGAGGACGGGAGAGGAGGGGGCAGTGGAGGATGGGAGAGGAGGGGGCAGTGGAGGATGGGAGAGGAGGGGGCAGTGGAGATGGGAGAGGAGGGGGCAGTGGAGGATGGGAGAGGAGGGGGCAGTGGAGGACGGGAGAGGAGGGGGCAGTGGAGGATGGGAGAGGAGGGGGCAGTGGAGATGGGAGAGGAGGGGGCAGTGGAGGACGGGAGAGGAGGGGGCAGTGGAGGATGGGAGAGGAGGGGGCAGTGGAGATGGGAGAGGAGGGGGCAGTGGAGGATGGGAGAGGAGGGGGCAGTGGAGGACGGGAGAGGAGGGGGCAGTGGAGGATGGGAGAGGAGGGGGCAGTGGAGGACGGGAGAGGAGGGGGCAGTGGAGGATGGGAGAGGAGGGGGCAGTGGAGGACGGGAGAGGAGGGGGCAGTGGAGATGGGAGAGGAGGGGGCAGTGGAGGATGGGAGAGGAGGGGGCAGTGGAGGATGGGAGAGGAGGGGGCAGTGGAGGACAGGAGAGGAGGGGGCAGTGGAGATGGGAGAGGAGGGGGCAGTGGAGGACGGGAGAGGAGGGGGCAGTGGAGGACGGGAGAGAATGTCAAGGCCCCAATACAGGACCCTGCGTCCTTCTGTGGGACTTAGTGTTCCGGACTGCGGGTTGTGGAGGAGGCAGGTTTTGTCTGGTCCTCTACTCAAACATATGGTGGGCAAGCAAGGAGAGGCCTCAAGCTCCTCCTGGCCCCTGCAGAACTGGAACAGTGGACAGCTATCTGAGTGGCAGGGGGAGTAGAGTGTTGGGGTTGGGACCCAAGGCCCTTGACAGCTAATGTGGTGGCACAGTGTGCAGGACCCTGAGCTTTACAGCCCTTGCCCTGTACTGCAGGCAGCCTGTGGCTAGCAATGCGGCACTCTACCACTCCCTGCCCTGCCCTGATACTGAGCAGTGCTTGTCCCTGCCATTCTGGCCACTTTTGCTGTTTGCCATTCTTGCTGCTACCCCCTAAGATCGGCTGCCAGGGTAACATCTCCCTCCCTCCTTCTCTCTCTCCCTTCCTCACTTCCTTTTTATTTTATCCCTCTTTCTCTCCCTCCCTCTCCCTCTCCCTCTTCCTCTTTCTCTTCCTCTCTTCCTTCTTCTCCCTCTCCCCCTTCCTCTCTTTCCTTCTCTCCCTCCCTCTTCCCCTCTCCTTCTCCCACTCTCCTTCTCCCTCCTCCCCCATATGTGCTCCAGTACTGGGGCTTTATGCTCTAACTTGACTTTTCAGCTCAAGGCTGGTATTCTACCACTTGAACCACAGCTCCACTTCTGGCTTTTGCTGGCTAGAAGTCCCATAGACTTTCCTGACCCAGCTGGCTTCAATCTGAGGTCCTCAATCTCAACCTCCTAAGTAGCTAGAAATACAGGCATGAGCCACCAGCATCCAGCAGTGTTTTCTAGGAAAGACCAGTGGAGAGAAAACTTCTGTTGATATTGTGAACAGCAGGAGGAAGGTCAAGGGGAGGCTCACAAGGGGGTCCAGCAGCTTGCTTACACAGCCAGCATGGGGCTGGCATAAAGATGTCTCCACCAACCACAGCAGTTCTCTTACATTCATACCAATTAGAATAGGGTCCATTATGCAAATGAAGGATTGTCCTTGCATTAATCACAAGTCTTTTTTTGTTTTTTCCTGCAAGTACTAGGGCTTAAACTCAGATCCTGAGCATTGCTCCTTCGTTCAAGGCTAGCATTCTACCACTTGAAACTCACCTCTACTGCTGGCGTTTGGGTTGTTAATTGGAGATATGAGTCTCATGGACTCTCTTGCCAGGATGACTTGAACCCAGGATCCTCAGACCTAGTATGCTGCCCAGCTAGAATTGCAGCTAGGAGCTGCTGACACTCGGCTTCTATCACAGGCATTTTATTGAGCCCAGTGACAGTCTCCCTTTGCCCTCACCTGGGTGGGAGTGGCCATTATGGCAGCTGGCCAGCTGTGGAGCCAAGGCACATTTTAAAAGGATGCTTACCACAGAGACTTATTAATAACACAACTTCCACAATACTTAACAGTGTGCTTAAAATGCTTAACTTCTGACCCAGGAGGCAGTGGTTCCTTGCAACCTGATTTTTTTCCCTCTTCTATTTTTAAAATATGGCTTTTATTATGTTTAGGTATTTCTTTTTCTATTATTTAAATTTTTTAATTGTTAGAATCTGTGTGTGTGTGTGTGTGTGTGCACGCGCGCGTGCCAGTCCTGGGGTTTGAACTACAGGCCTGGGCCCTGTTCCTGAGCTTTTATGATCAAGGTTAGTGCTCTACCACTTTGAACCACAGCATCATTTTCTGCTCTTTTAGTAGTTAGTTGGAGATAAAAAGTCTCATGGACTTTCTTGTCCATGCTGGCTTTGAACTGCAATCCTCATATCTTAGTCTTCTGAGTAGCTGGGATTACAGATGTGAGCTGCCAGGACCCAGGTACCACGCTATTGTTTTTTTTTTTTTTTTTTTGCCAGTCCTGGGCCTTGGACTCAGGGCCTGAGCACTGTCCCTGGCTTCTTCCCGCTCAAGGCTAGCACTCTGCCGCTTGAGCCACAGCACCGCTTCTGGCGGTTTTCTGTATATGTGGTGCTGGGGAATCGAACCTAGGGCCTCGTGTATCCGAGGCAGGCACTCTTGCCACTAGGCCATATCCCCAGCCCTCACGCTATTGTTTTGTTTTGGTTTTTTGTCAATTGTGGGACTTGAACTCAGGACCTGGGCTCTACCACTTTGAACCACGGTGCCACTTCTTGTTTTCTAATGGTTAACTGGAGATAAGAATCTCATGGACTTTCCTGCCTGAGCTGGCTTTAAACTATGATCCTTAGATCTCAGCATCCTGAGTAGATAGGATTACAGGCTTGAGCCACCAGTGCCTGGCCCATGTATTGTTATTTTAAAAAGCCAGGAGAACAAGTCTGCTATCAGCAGTCACTCTGGTTAACAGGGGGATGGGGAGGCCTGGCAGTATCTTTAGGTGACAGTGACCATGGAGTTGGGTCCTGTTGGGTGGACTTTGCAGGTGGTGTTGGTGGGGAGTTTGGAATGAGAGGAGGCGAGAAGCATCTTGTTGGTGACTAAGGATCTGGGACGAGGCTCCTGTGGCATCTGTGTTCAGAGAACTAAATAACTTCCTTGCCTTGCCCTTTGTACCATCTGCTGTGTTCTCAGCTGCAGGCACTGGGAAGTGACTTGCCTTCTCATGGGCCTAAGAAACTGCATCATCCCCCAGTTCTTCCCTCCTGTCTGCACCATCTGAGGAGTGGCCTGGTTCGCAGTGTGTTGTGCTTTTTTTCTTGGGGCTTGGTCTCAGGGCCTGAGCACTGTCCCTGGCTTCTTTTTGCTCAAGGCTAGCACTCTGCCACTTGAGCCACAGCGCCACTTCTGGCCGTTTTCTGTATATGTGGTGCTGGGGAATCGAACCTAGGGCCTCATGGATACGAGGTAAGCGCTCTTGCCACTAGGCCATATCCCCAGCTCCCATTTCTTGTCATATTTGTTACACCCTCCCTCATTTTTCCCCCTTCCCTAGTTCAGGTAAGCATATATACAATATCCAGTGTACCAAAATCATATACAGTAACCACATGGGGTATGCCAAAGGAAATTCACCTAGTACATTAAACATAACAACAACAATAAAATCCTCCTGTTTCCTTCTCTTGGAGTTTATTTTGCTTAGCCTCATCTTATATAATCATATGTACATAGCTGTTGAGCTATTGAGCTATAAAAAGCTGTTGAGCTATAAAAAGATCCTAGATCTTTTTATGTTTATTTAGTATTTGTTTGGTTTTAGATACATAATGTAAAGTTGCTGATCCAGACATGTGGAAATACTATTTGAAAAGAAGTTTGTTATTTTACAGACATGATCTCTACTGTTCTCCCACTCCCCGCCCCAACAATCATGTATCAAGGAGACCATGCGCCTTTGTTCTCTGTGTTCTAGGCTTGTCTCACTCAACATTATTTGTTCAAGATTTGACCATTTCCCTATGAATGCCATTATTTTATCATTTCTAATCGCTATGTAGTATTCCATTGTGTACAAGTACTACATTTTTTGTATCCATTCATCTGTAGTGGGGCATCTGGGCTGTTTCCATATTTTGGCTATTGTGAATTGTGCAGCAATAAATATGGATATGCAGGTGTCTTTGTGGTATCCTGGATCCTGTTGTTCAGGATAGATGCCTAGGAGTGGTATGGCTGCGTCATTGGGAATGTCTATGCTGAGTTTTTTGAGGTACCTCCATACTGTTCTCCAGAGTGGTTGGGAGAGCCATTCTTGTTTGGCTGATTGTCAGTTCAGCAAATTTTAGCAGGAGTATTTGTAGCTGTGGTAAGCTAAGCACACCAACTGAATTGTGTGGGATGTAAATGATCATCCTACCTAACAGAGAGGTGTGGGTAGGACTGAGTGAGGGGTGTCAGTCCAAGGGAACTAAAGGCATCAACTATAACAGTGGGCACTTATCTTCAGATGAAGTTAAACCAAGACCCATTGTATTAGTGTATGTTTCAAATGTCATTTGGGTAAATACAAATAGTTAAGATCTACTGTAATTTTTCTCAACCCGTTCATCCATTCTGACACTCTAACTTGTGTGTGTGTGTGTGTGTGTGTGTGTGTGTGTGTGTATGTGTGTGTGTAGGTCCTGGGGCTTTAACTCAGGGCCTGTGTGCCATCCCTCAGCTTTTCTGCTCAAGCCTAGTGCTCTATCACTTAAGTCACAGCTCCACTTCTAGCTTTTTTTTTTTTTTTTTTTGCCAGTCCTGGGCCTTGGACTCAGGGCCTGAGCACTGTCCCTGGCTTCTTCCAGCTCAAGGCTAGCACTCTGCCACTTGAGCCACAGCGCCGCTTCTGGCCGTTTTCTGTATATGTGGTGCTGGGGAATCGAACCTAGGGCCTCGTGTATCCGAGGCAGGCACTCTTGCCACTAGGCTATATCCCCAGCCCCCACTTCTAGCTTTTTTGGTGGTTCATTGGAAATAAGAGCCCCATAGACTTTCCTGCCTGGGCTGGCTTTGAATCATGATCCTCAGATATCCTGAGTTGCTAGGATTATAGGTATGAGCCCTCGGCACCCAACTTGGTTTTTGTTTTTGTTTTTAAGAAACATCTCCTGACTGCTTAAATTAAAAAAAAAATCAGGTGGTTCAACCCCTTCTCCACAAGGGGAAGCCCTATCAAATCATATTAGCATATGAATCTGTCATTAAATATTCAGATATTCACGCAACACCCACTGGGCACACATAGGAACAAGAAATACAGGGCATGCAAATCAGACATTTTAGTCTTTTTAAAAACAATTTCCTCTCCATCTGGGTCCCTGTTTTTTAAGTTTCAACCAAATGATACAACCTGTCATTGGCCTGTTAGACTGTTTCTCTTCTGAGTTTCAGTGGTCCTGGAGCTGTTGAAAACCAAAACTATTTTAGGTTCTCCCAAAAATGTTTGTGGGTCTGTCCAGGTTGGAGCTTACTGGTCCACATGCCCCAACCTCATTTCTGGCACCTCTCTCTCTCTCTCTCTCTCTCTCTCTCTGTATGTGTGTGTGTGTGTGTGTGTGTGTGTGTGTGTGTGTGTGTGTGCGCTGATAGTGGGACTTGGGCTCAGGGCCTGGACCTTAGCTGGTTTTGGTCAAGGCTGGTGCTTTTCCACTTGAGTCTTACAGACTTTTCTGCTTGGGCTAGCCTTAAACTCCTTCCTCAGCTCTCAGCCTCCCAACTATCTAGGATTGCAGGTGTGAGCCACTGGCACCCAGCACACACTGCCCACCTCTGAGGCAGCTCACAGGCCATACCCTCTCTTCTTGGTCAGGGAGAGAAGAGGTCAGGTGGAGGCTGGTCATCTATCAGCATGGTCATTGAAGTATCAATTCGCACTCAGGCCCCTGACTTCTGCCAAGCAAACATACACGGATTTGTGCCTATTCAGTCCTTATGGACTAAATCCAGCCGGAACACTGTGTGTGACCCCCGGTGGCAGAGATAAAGAGGGCAGGGCCAAGCCTTGTCATTACCATGGTGGGCCTGGCTATTGCTCTGAAGAGAACCCATATAGGACTCTGAAAACAACCCCCTTTTACACACACCCCCAGCTTAGCTCCCCTGCATTTGCTCCCACAAGCTTCCCTTGTCTGCCAGATATCAGGAGTTCACTGCCTGTGATCCCATCAGCCACCCAGGTGCTTACACCTGCCCAGGACCCTCTGCCTCAGTCCTCCAGTACCTGGATCCCAGGACCTTCTGCCTCTGCCCTCCAGGACCAGAGGCCAGCAGCTCCCCTTCCTCCCCACGTGCCTCCCCCACCCCCACCCCCGCATGTCCCACTGCAATGCTGTCCCCTGAGGTAATGGAACCAGGTTTTCAGACCCCAAGCCTGAAGTCCAGAAGTCTCAAGTTAGATCTGGCCACTTGCCCCCATGGGTCACACAGTAAGATGTGTGAGGGCAAGAAAGATGGATTCCACAGTAGCACGGGAGGCAGCACCACAGGACATCTTCAGTTTCTCCAGGGGCGCAGACACCGGCCTCAGATTAAATAGAAAGAATTCGGGGCTGCGAGTGAGAAACTTGTGCATAATGAAATCAGTCAGGATTGCAGGTATGGCCTGGTTGAGCATGAGCTCAGTCGTTGTCCTTGGAGGAGTTCTGGAGAGACAGAGACAGAGCAAAACACACACAAAAGAGAGACAGAGAGAAGAGAAAGATACACAGAGAGAAACACACACAGAGAAAGAAGAGAAAGAGAAGAGAGACACAGGGGAGGGAGGGGGAGAGAGAGAGAGAGAGAGAGAGAGAGAGAGAGAGAGAGAGAGAGAGAAGGAGGGAGTGTCCACACAGTCCTCGCCCCTTCTGGCCACCCAGCCCATCTAGCACTGCCCCACCACCACCACCACCACCAGGGCTGTGCCCCTCAGCAGAAATGTGTTGAGCCTAGCCCTGCTCAAGTGAGAAATACTGAATCTTTGAAGTCATTAAGGTATGGGGTGCTTTGTCACGAAGCAACAAACAAATGTGCAGCAAGTACCTGAGACTGGGGGAACTCTCTGTCTCAGCCATAAAAATTAATGAGCTCCTTTGTACCCATAACTACCGGGGCACACAGCAAAGCCTGGTTCCTAGGAAAGTTAGTATTCTTCCTGCTGAGGACTGCACTCACACACGTCGGGGTGCAGCCTTAGAAAGCAGGCACCTGGAGTTCAGCAATCAGTTCTTTGTCTGGTGGCTCCCAGGATGACTTTGTCTCCAGCATACCTACAGAAACAGAGACTTTGGTGCTTCCCACCTGCTGAAAAGATAGGCCGAGGGACAGCCCAGTTTTAAACCCTGCAAGGAACCCATCATGAATAACTAGTATGAAGCAGAAATAAAACTGAGAATACAAAACTCCAATACTGCAGCGGAGCCCAAGGCTAAGATCTGAGAATCAATGTTAAAAGCCAGTTTGGGGAGGAAAGTCCATGAACCTCTGATCTACAAATAACCAAAAATCCAGAAGTAGAGCTGTGGCTCAAGTGGTAGAGCGCTAGCCTTGAGAAAAACAAAATAATAACCTCGAGGATAGCACCCAAGCTGTCAGTTCAAGCATCAGGATTGGCACCCCTCCAACACACACACACACACACACACACACACACACACACACACACACACACACACACACGAAAACAGCAGCAAAGAAAGTGAAATGCTGAGTGGAACTGGACACTCAGCGTCACATCCATGTGCAGCCTCTGGGCAAACTGTGTACTCTCAGGGCTGTTAGGAAATTGTCATGAGGGTTAATTAGCTGGGCTTACCCTGGGCATGGAGCCCTGTGCCATCTTGTGGCCAAACTTGGAGCTGCAGTTTTGTTTTCCCTACAATTACAGCCCACAGGCCTTCACTGAGCAGTAAGAAACATTGCCATAGAGCTGGGGTTAGGAGAAATTATGTCTTCTCTTCTGTCTCCTCCAGAAAACTCTCAATTTATATAGGCTACACAAGCATGGCTCTTATGGGGGGACTCCTGGCCCTGGTAATTTGGACGGTTATCTTTCCTAGGCCCCTAACTGGTATAATATGTGACCTTTGTGCTCTTAACCTGCTCATTTTGTTTCTTCTGCACTGGAGTCCATCATTCCACAAATGGATGCACAAAACAGCCTCACATCAACTGTCCTCTGTCTTTACTGTGGTACATTGGGCATAGCACACAGACAGTGTCTGGTCACCTTAAAAGATGCTTCCTGAAGGTTCCCAGACTGCAGCCACCGGCTCTGCTCCTTCTCAGCAATAAGTAGCCTGGTATGGTCATGGCCTCTGCCCCAAGTGGCGGTTATGGTTTCCACCTGAAAGGCAGGAATAATGTGTGAGACCAAGGGGAGCTGTTAGGTAGACAGGGATAAGAAATGGCAGACATAACACGTGGCAGATAATACATGTCCCATCATGGCACTTCTTGTTCTCATCATACCTGAGGCTCCCACTTAAATGCTTTCTCTTCCCATAACGCCAAGCTCTTGTCCAAATGCTTCTTCCCACAATGCCCTGTGTGTGGGTGCCATGCAGAAGCCCTCCAGCAGCCAGTGTAGCCAGGGGAGGCGTGGGGGGAAGCCCCACACTGTGACAGAGGTCCAGGAGAGGACACCATTGGACTCTCCTTGAGGGCCCACTCTCTACATGGGGAGTCCTGCTTTGTTTTTGCAGCTTTTCTTCCACTTTCAAATAAACTTAGTTTGTTTCCTTGGGGGCGGGGGGGAGAAGACCCAGAGGAAAGCGTTTGTCAAACTCTTAGAAGTCAGTTTTACAAAGCATCAAACACAGGTTTTAGTGTATGGTGTATAGTGTATGATGTTAGTCAGATGGTCTCTGTTTCTTTAATTTCTTCATCATGAAAAGAGGGATGACTATCATACATAGATACTTGGGTTTCTTTTTCTCATTCAGGTTGTAAGCAGTAGATAATTCTATTTAGCTGTTTTTTTTTTTTAACCATGCAGTGTTGTATTGACTGTGTATCTTTTAGATGAGAAGGAGAATACTTGTCAGAGTTTTATTCAGAGGCTCAAACATCCACCATCGTAAATGTCCTCTAAGCCTTGGTCTTGAATACTGCAGTGTTCGGAAGTGAGGTGACCAGCTATGACAGTTGTGACTTCATCAATGAAGTAACCCTTTGATAGACACCTGGTTTAATGAAATATTGGCAAGCAATTGCAGCATCAGGAGACAGAGGCTCCTTAGGGAAAAAGGGCATTGGGACTAGAAGCTTGAAGAGGAGATGTTCTCCTGCTCTTCTTCCATTTTCTCTCTTCTCCCATCACCTGTGCCCTCCCTTCCTTTGTTCATCTTCCTCTCCTCTCCCGGCCTCTTCTCCTTCCTTTCCTTTCTTCCTCTTCTCTTCTCTTCTCCTCACCCCCTCCCCTATTTTTCTCTCCTTTCCCCTCCTCTCTTCTCCGCTTTCCTTCTTCCCTCCTTTCCTTTCTTTTGTCCTCCCTTCACCGCCCCCCCCCCTTCTTACAATCCTTCGAAACACATTATAGGATTACAATCAGCACATTCAGTATAGCCAAGTTATAGAAACAGCCCATGGCTGGGGATATGGCCTAGTGGCAAGAGTACTTGTCTTGTATACATGAAGCCCTGGGTTCGATTCCCCAGCACCACGTATATAGAAAATGGCCAGAAGTGGCACTGTGGCTCAAGAGGCAGAGTGCTAGCCTTGAGCAAAAAGAAGCCAGGGACAGTGCTCAGGCCCTGAGTCCAAGGCCCAGGACTGGCCCAAAAAAACCCAATTTCCACCCCCCCCAAAAAACAACAACAACAAACAAACAAACAAACAAAACATGAATAAAATATTCATTTAAAAAAAGAAACAGCCCAGATGCCTTTCAATGGAATTGGATCAAGAATATGTGATATTTGAATGTATATATATATATATATGTATGTATTTACTCATGCATTAGGAAGAATATTACACCATGTGCAAAGAAATGGATGGACATGGAAAACATTATGTTGAGTGAAGTAAGGTTCAGAAAGACAAAGGACATATGTTTTCTCTCATGTGGAAGTTAAATCTAAATTATAAATATGTAAATAAATGTACAGGGACACATACACACACATATACACAAAACTGAATTTACTAAACTATGGTTCTCTGCAGGAAAGAATTCTAATGGCATAAAGCCTTTAAACAACTAATTTAAAGTTTCATAAAATGATTGCCAGGAATCTGGAACCTGGTGTCTGGGAGGTGAGGTGAAGGGGAGGGGTACAGACAAATCAAGACAGGAAAGGTAGGTGATTGCAGCTGTAAGATAAAATGTACATTGTCATGGGTGGTTATGTGCCACCTTATAAAAATGTACATATGTGAAAATGGAACTAGAAAGGATGAGGGGAGGACTGGGGTTGGGAGGGATGTTGGAAACGAAGGAAGGGGTGACATTTGATTGAGATGCATCGTACTCATAAACTGGCATGTTAATTGAAACCTCTTTGTACAACTACTTAAAAGCAAGAGAGACAGTCAGGTGCTGGTGGCTTATGCCTGTCATCCTAGCTACTCAGGAGACTGAGATCTGAGGATCAGGGGTTCGAAGCCAGTCCAGGCAGGAAAGTCTGTGAGACTCTTACCTCCAATTAATCACAGAAAAAGCCAGAAGTGGTGTTGTGTCTCAAGTGGTAGAGTGCTAGCCTTGAGCACAAAGGAGCTCAAGGACAGTGCTCAGGCCCAAAGTTCAAGCCTCAGGCCTGGCAAAAACAAAACAAAACAAACAGAAAACCTATTGAGGTGGATTTCACAAGGCATCAACAAGAGACTTAACAGTGGGATGGAAGAGTGTGTCACAATCTCTATCCTGTTCTGTAGCTGCTTTGAGTCTACCCATCACTCACATACTTCCTGAAAACATCCCACAGGATCATGGAATGATCAGGAAGAGATGAATTTATTATATTAACTGCTCCACCCCCAAGTCAGTTTCACATAACATCAAGCTTTTTTCTTTTTACCATGTGGAAAGCACTACCTCTGGGAAATGAAGAAGCTAGGCTTGAGCTGGAGCAGCGAGAAACAGCTACCTGTTAAGCAAAACTGCTTGACATGAGTCACACTGGACACTAACTATAGGCCTATATATTAGAAACAAACATTTGATCATTTTTTTCATCTTGCTCCCAATCAGCTTTTGTTTGTTTATTTTTGTGCTGATTCTGGAGCTTAAATTCAGGGCCTGGGTACTGTTCCTGAATTTTTTTCCAAAGGCTGATGCCATAGCTACACTTCCAGATTTGGGGTGGTCAATTGATCATGGACCTTCCAATCTAGGCTGCCTTAGAACTGAGAACCTTAGCGCTCAGCCTCCTGAGTCACTAGATTATAGGTGTGAGCCACTAGTACCTGGCTGAAATTCATCATGTGGATGAACACAATGAACAGTAAGAAACATGTCCTTGTGAGACCAAGATGTTGAATGTACAACCAGGTGTAAGCCACAGTCAGCTCTTGGAATGGAATATTGTTCCATCCTTTCCACACAGATTACAGACTCCTTTTGAAGTGCCAGACTTTGAAGTCAGGCCCCACTTTACCACGTGAACCCCACCTTACCCCGTGAACCTGAGATAAGCAGGCCCTGTGAGCAGACCCAGGACAAGCCCATTAGGGCCCAGTCGGTCTAGAACTCTAAGCGCTGGGAATGCTTAACTCTGACCACCCCTAGAATGCCTCGAACCCTGAGCCAATCAGATTTGTACCTGTGTCCTAATCTTGCTTGCTTGAACACCTGATTGTTGTAACTTTGTTTTTTGCCTTTATAAGCCCTGTGGAATTGTAGTTCGGGGCTTCCTCCTAACCTCTGCTGTGTCGGTGGGTAGGACGTGGCCCGTGTTGCAGCTCGCTTAAATAAAGCCTTGCCTTGCTTTTGCATTTCGGAACGTCTGAGTCTCAGTGGCCTTCTTGGAGGTCGTTTCGCGACTTGGCACAACATTTTTAGAAAGGTTATGTAATTTCTTTGAAGTATAGCTTACAGGAATTCAATGAACAGAAAGACATATGTTTTTGTCAAATCAAAACATCGGAAGCCACTTTATTTACTTATTGTGCCAGTACTGGGACCTGAACTCAAGGCCTCACATTCTTGCTTGGCTTTTTTGTTGTTGTTGTTCAAAACTGGCACTCTTAACACTTGAGTTACACTTCTACTTCTGGCTTTTTGCTGGCTAGTTGGAGAGAATAAATCATAGTACTACAATATAAAAGGGGCAGGGGAAATACATAATTTTGGTACTACTGAATAACGTGATATTTTCTGTTTGTATGAAGGTTTTGATTCAGAATGAAATATTTGCTTTTGGCTTCTCCAAAGTAGAACAGACAAGTTACTGTAAGCATTTGTTTTCAAACCTGATGGAAAGATGGATCAGCATCAGATGTGTTCACCGCTATAATGGTCTGGTCACTGATCTGACTGAAATGCACCCAGGAAGAATTGAATGACGGCCTGGTCTCAAGAGGCAAGCCTCATCTCTTCTTCCTTCTGTTTCTTCTTTGTCAGTTTTGTGCCAGTTCTAGGCTTGAACTCAGGGCTTAAGCACTATCCCTGAGCTCTTTTGCTTAAGGCTAGAGCTCTACCACTTCCACTTCTACATCTCCACTTCCAGCTTTTTGTGGTTAATTAGAGATGAGATTCTCATCGACTTTTCTGCCTGGAGTGACTTCCAACCATGATCCTTAAATCTCAGTGTCCTGAGTTGCTGGGATTACAGGTGTGAGCCCACAGTGCTTCTTAAACATTTGATGACCCTTGGTCATATGCTTCATTTTCTCCTTGAAACCAAAAACTGCAGCTTACACTTAACAACACTGGTGAACACTCCTTTCCAGTGCTCCCTACAGTGACACATGCATGATGGTGCAGTCTTGGCAATTTTAAGACCTACAGAGAAGATTGTGTGTGAGTGTGCACACGCACATGCACGTGTGCTGCATGTACTCATGCTGTTCCTGGGACTTGAACTCAGGGCCTGGGTACTGTCTCTGAGCGTTTGTGCGCAAGGCTAGTGCTCTACCACTTGAACAAAGCTGCGTGCAGGTGGCTTTTGCCTTTAGTCCCAGCTATTCAGGAGGCTGGGATCAGAGGATCATGGTTCGAAGCCGGCCCAGGCCAGGCAGAAAAGTCCATGAGATTCTTATCTCCAGTCAACCACACAAATCTGCAAGTAGAGCTGCAGCCTTGAGCACAAACACTCAGGGCCAGCACCCAAGACGCTCACGGACTTGGCTGCCCGGGCTGGCCTTGCCCCGCAATTCTCAGAGCTCAGCCTCCTGAGTAGCTGGGACGGCGGGCGGGAGCCACCGGCGCTGCTTCACTCATTGCATTCACTCATTGCTTCACTCAAAGGGCACGGCCCGACTTCCCTCCTCGGCCGGGCGCTGGGAGCTGCGGCGGGCGCCGGGCCGACCCATCGGCGATATCGCGAGATTTCACACGAGAGGCCGGAGAGGCGGGAATCGGCGGTGGGGAAATCGCTGAGTCACCGCGGGCTTCCTGGGCCGGGGCCAGGGCTGCGCGTGGCGGTCGCCGGGAGAGGCGCTGGGCCCGGCCCGCGGGGCGAGGCGCGGGCGGGAGGAAAGGTAAACAGTCACGCCGCCCTCTCCGCTTCCCTCCGGCGGGGTGACCCGGGCTCCCTCCCGGCCCCTCCCCGTCCTGGAGGCGGGGGCGTCGGGACGCCGGGCGCCGCCCAGCTCCCGCCGCAGTGCGGGGCCGGGGCCGCCGAGGCCCGGGCGGCGCGGCCTTCCGCCTCGGGCGGAGACCTGAGGGGAGTGCCCCGCGCCCGGCCCTCCGGGCCTGCGGTCCCGGGTCGCCCGTGGTCGCTCCGTAGCCGGCGGGGGGCCGAGGGCGGAGCGGGGCCGAGGGAAAGCCCGGCCCCGGAGGGCGCCGTGGAGGCCGCGGCCAGGTCCTTCCGGGAGGGTCGCCGGCGGGGGCCCCAGGCCGGTCCCGGCTCTGCGACTAAGGAGGAGTGGACCAGATTTGGGAGAGACAGACTGAGTGGGTGTGGTGCCGGATGCCTGTAATTTAGGACTTGGGAGGTTGAAGGGTGGAGGGGCAGAGACTTTAGTTCACAAAACCGAACAGGAAGGGAGGTGGGGGCTCACACCTGTGATCCCGCCTGCTCTGGGTGCTGAGATCTGAGGGTCACAGTTGGAAGGCAGCCCGGGGCAGAAAAGTCCATCTGACACCTCCAGTGAACTACCAGAAATCTGAAAGCAGAGCTGTGGATTAACTGATAGAACATCATCCTTGAGTCCCGCCCCCCCCCCCCCAAAAAAAAAATACAAAAAAGCCCAGGCCTTACATTCAAGCACAAGGACAGGCGTGTGCACACACACACAATGAAATAACTATGCAGTCACACACTGTGAAACTAAAGGATGATAGTAAGGGGAGGAATACAAAGGTGCAATGCCTATGTGCTTTTGGTCATATAAAATGATAGTATCAAAATTAAAAATCACATGAAGCCCTGGGTTCGATTCCTCAGCACCACATATATAGAAAAATCCAGAAGGGGCGCTGTGGCTCAAGTGGTAGAGTGCTCTAGCCTTGATCAAAAAGGAGCCAGGGACAGTGCTCAGGCCCTGAGTCCAAGGCCCAGGACTGGCAAAACAAAACAAAATTAAAAATAAACTAAAAGGAGAGTCCTGCTGAGAACTGAAAGGATCTGTCCCGGCCATCCCAGAGGACCATGTGGAGATAATCACAGACAGGAGAAAAAGGTTCATAAGAAGGTTTATTAGTGGGGCTATAGTTCCCACGGGAGAGAGAGCTATGTGGCAGTCTGCACCTTATGCAGGTGGCAGCTTCTCTCTCTGGGGATAAAGGGGAAGTAGGTAGGTAGTGAGTAGGAGTGGCTCCTTAGGTATAGGTGGATCTGGGGGCTAGTGGGAGGAGCTGAGGCCCTGAGGCTAGGGAAATGCTAACAAGGACAAAATGGAGTCTACAGTACTCCTTTTCTGTAACAGTTCTCCAAGGGTATTGCTTCAAAATTACTTGTATTAAAACCCAGTCTCTGTTTTTTTTTTGAGAGAGTGAGAGAGAGAGAGAGAGAGAGAGTGTGTGTGTGTGTGTGTGTGTGTGTGTGTTGGTGGATCCTTAACTCAGGAATTGTGTTTTGTCCCTGAACATTTTTGCTCAAGGTTAGTACTCTCCCACTTGAGCTACAGTTCTACATTTAAGTTAATAAGTCTTATTTTCCTGCATAGCCTGGCTTCAAACCACGATCTTCAGATCTCAGCCTTCTGAATAGCTAGGAGTATAGGTGTGGGCCACTGGTTACAAGCTGTGTCTCCTTGCTTTCTGATTACTGCTCTTACATTTGTGTTGAGAAGCTGTGGACTGACAGGACAGGACATCTGGTAAAGAAAGTATTGTAAAACTTTACTCGAGTCTGAGTCTGGCCAGTGTGTACAGAAGACAGCATCAGGTAAACAGAAGACAGCATCAGGTAAGATGTTTCCTAATCATTCTGTCCTAGGTACTGAAGAGCTTGAAGAACTCTGAATTCTGACACACTTTGTAGAGAAAGCAGAAATAGGAGCAGCCTTTATTTTCTTTCATACTGCATTTTCTCCAAAGAGCATTTTGTGCAAATCTGTCCAGGTCCCACTTTATAAGAAGCATCCTAGTTATACTAGAGACCCTACTGTCAGAATGCGGTCCTTTTCACAACACATGCTCAGGGATGTCAAGCACGGGTTTTCAGTTCTGGAAACTGGGCTAATGTGTCATTAACTTTCAGATTATGCATCATCGATTCGTGGCATGTCAGGTGTGGCAGTTCTTGGCTTTGCATGGTCAGATCTTGCTGTCATTTTCCTTGAATTAGGGGGTCTGCAGGTTGGCAAGTCTCTGTTCTATGTAACAAGTTACTCTGTTAAGGACTGAAGTCCAAAGGTGATTGCTTATCAATATCCACATCATCATTCTCTGCCATTAGAATTTTTAACTCCCTGCCTAAATTTACATCATATACAATTGCTATTTTGACATTGTTGTTGGTGCCTATGTTTTTCTAACATTAGTTAGCTAATGGTAGTGAAGCTTAGGACCTGTTGCTCACTAGGTAAGTATTTTACACTGGAGACATTCCCTCATGTTTTCCAGATAGTGTTGTGTTTTTGCCTGAGACAGCCTTGGTCCATGATATGTCCACATCCACCTCTTAAGCAGCCTAGAATACAGATGTAAAGTATAATTCTTGCTAGGAATCTTTGTCTTCTTTCTGCTTTGGAAGTACTGGAGTTTGATCTAGGGCTTGTGCTTCCTAGACAGGTAATCTGCTGAGTCTGGTTATGCACTGTTCTTTTCTTGTGATAAAGTCTTAATGTTTGCTTAAGAGAGAAGGAAACAGTGTGGGCCATGTGGCATTCCCATTCTCGTCCTTGGCAAAATAAGAACATCTGAAACCTAATATGTATTAAAATTGGAAATATTTTGATAGCTAACATGATGTCAAACTAGGAAATTCTACACCTGAAGTTTGGTTTATGCCTAGAATTTTTTAAAATATCAAGTAAACCAGAAGGATTGCATTTGTATAGTAATCTACTCTATAAAATTGTAAATGTTATGTAAAAGATCCTGAATATCTGTATGTGAATTGAACCTAAAACATACATGTGTTTGGCATTTCGGCAGTTAGACTAATCAGAATACCAACTAATACATAAGGCAGATATTTCAAAATTGAGAAATACTCAAAGCCCAAACCCTCCTGGTCTGTGGCTTTTTTTGAGAAGTTACTGTCTCAGCCTTTTCCCTACAAAAGGCTGTGCCAGCTTTTAAGCTCCTTGTTATTCACTTTTCAGGAAGGCTAGAATTAGTGAGAACAAAGTGGGACAGTGGTCATTTCATTTTCTTCAGCTCTGGGCCAGATGTTTGTCCTGGTGTCAGTCAGTAGAGGCATAGACCTGGTTTTATGGCCACAGAATGTAGAAGATAATTTGGCAGACTGAATTTTCTCTGCTGTTTCCAGACCAATGGCATTGGCCCTGGATTGATCTCTCTGAAGGGAGGAAGAAAATGCAGTTGTTCACACTTAGCCTGAGAAGTTACCTAAGTGCCTGCATGTTTCCCCAGCATTTTTTTCCCAACAGATTCATCAGGATGAGTATGTGTGGCCCACCAAGCCTCCTGGAGCTGGCTGTACAGAGCCTGCTGAAGGATGATGCTTTGGTCATTGCTGCTCTGGAAGAGCTGCCTGTAGAGCTCTTCCCACCTCTGTTCATGGCAGCCTATACTGGGAGACACAATGAGAGTGTGAAGAGGATTGTGCAGGCCTGGCCCTTTGCCTACCTCCCTCTGGGGTCCCTGATGAAGGAAGGGCAACCATACCAGGAGAACTTCCAAGCTGTGCTCAGTGGGCTCGATGCCCTGCTTGCTGAAGACATTTGCCCTAGGTGAGGAAGACCCAATAGCCTGAAGTCCTGGGAGCCTCACATGACACAGCTGGGGTCAGAGGCCTTTAGAGTGGACACTTGGGTGGTGCTAGAAACAATTGTTGGTATCTCCTTTAGGATGAACCACCATATAATGCACTATTGACTGAAGTAACATGTCTGCATTCCTTCCCAGTGTCACTTAAAGGTATGGGAAGTAGATTCTAGGGTTCAATCTCAGTGGTAGAATACTTGCCTTGCACTTCTGAGGTCCTATGATCAGTACTCAGTAATACAAAGTTAAACATATTGGGTAGAAGAACAGATAGATAACAGATGCTAAACAGACAGTCAGATAACAGAATAACCTTAAGAGAGAAGAAATCAGAGGAAAAAGCAAGATCCTAGGAGAAAAGGGGACCACAGCTGATACCTGGGTTTTAGAGTTCATGTTTATATTTGACCTTTACCTTCATTCTGAGACCCTTCCCTTTACCTTCCATTAATCATCTGTTTTATCCACAGGCAGGGGAAACTGCAAGTACTGGATCTATGTCAGAAAACTATATGGTCTGGTAGCAGGGATGGCATGTGCTCACTGTCCCAGGCCATCCTGCCATTGATGAAGGTAAAGGTGGATGGATCCAGTATGGGAGCAAAAGAGCCCAGGGCTCCTCTGAAGGTGTTCATAGATCTCTACCTCAGTATTGGCAGCCACGATGAATGGCTCACTTCTCTGATTGAAAAGGCCAAGCAGTGGAAAGGTTTACTACACTTATACTGTAACAAGCTGAGTATTTTTGCACTGTCCGTACAAAATATGAAGGTATTGAAAATGGTGAGGCTGTATTCTGTCCAGGATTTGGAACTGGTCTGTAACTGGAAATTATCAGTCCTGGGGAAGCTCCTTTCTCTTCTACCATACATGGGTAAATTGCACAGACTCTTCCTGTCTCAGACACAGATGTCCCAGTGTAGTTCTTGGGAGGAGGAGGAGCAGTTTGTGGAGACGTTCAGCTCTCAGTTGCTCAGTCTACATCACCTCCAGGAGCTTCATTTGGAATCCATCAGCTCTCTTGAAGGCTCCTTGTGCAGTTTGCTCAGGTGAGGGTTATTACATTTGCTCTGCAGAATAGGACAGGTCTGTATTCATTTCAGGATGGATAAAGCATCTTTGCTCTGTGACAGCCATAATCATGTGTCCCTGTATGTCAACATTTGTCTTGTTCCCAAGTATGGTATCTATCCAAACAGTTTAGAGGTAGTCTTTATCCCTCTTTGGATCAAAATAGTACAATTGCATATACTGGGTACAATCATCTCAAGTTATATAGAACAACTATTTATTTTGGCTCACAGATCTAGTTGAGGTCCAGTGGAAAATATCCAGTGAATGCCACTGTTTTGGTTTATATGCAGAGACTATGTGCTCAAGCAATGTCAGGACCCTGGGTGTGGTAGTTTATACCTGTAATTCGAGCATTCGAGAGGCTTGGCAGGAGAATTTTGTCTTTGAGATAAGCCTATGCTACATAGTAAAACTCTGTCTAGAAATTTAAAAAGAGAACAACACACATAAGAACACAGAGTGAGACATAGAATTAGATAAGCCAGATTTTATAAAGGATTTATACTTTAGACAGCCCACTGATATATTGATCCATTGATTGTAACAGTACATCCTTAACTCTCTCTTAAGAGTTCTACTTAATTCCTTTTATTTTATCATAATGGAGACTCAATTTCAAAATGGATTTGTACTTAATGTGAGGGAGTATATATGAAGTATATGATTCTAGAAATAAAGGATAGGTGGTTAAGAGATAATAAAAAAGTCTGGGGGCTGGGGATATGGCCTAGTGGCAAGAGTGCTTGCCTCGTATACTTGAAGCCCTGGGTTCGATTCCCCAGCACCACATATACAGAAAATGGCCAGAAGTGGCGCTGTGACTCAAGTGGCAGAGTGCTAGCCTTGAGAAAAAGTAGCCAGGGACAGTGCTCAGGCCCTGAGTCCAAGTCCCAGGACTGGCAAAAAAAAAAAAAAAAGTCTGAAGTTGATCCCTGTGTCTGGCAGACATTTTGGAGGCTGTTTGCCTTCTAGGTTTGTACTTTATGAAGGGTATTTTAGTAGCCTCATACTAGGTAATATAGGTGACTTAATTAACACAGTTGCTGGAAGAAAGCCTGATTTGGGTTTGTTATTGCTGCTACTGCTGCTGCTTCCTCTTCTCTTCTTTGTGCTTATCTGCTGCTGCTTTGTCTTCTTACGCTGCTTCTGCTTTGTCTTCTTACGCTGCTTCTGCTTTGTCTTCTTACGCTGCTTCTGCTTCTTTTTTGCTTTAATAAATTAATTCCCCCCCCAGGTTATTAATTGAGGGGATTTATATTTGTGTCTCTGGAACTAAAATAATCTAATGTCCTTCTCTTCTTGATACCTAGGGTCAGGTTCTTTTCTGAGTAATCTTCGTGGTCCTCTTATTTAACCATCACAACAACTAATCTGTATGCTTTGCTCTACTCAGTAGATAAGGAAAGGGAATATGTGAGGTCTTCTTTACTTGACCCAGTTCCAGAACAAGGTTAACAAATGTAGAAAGGACTTCATGTAAATTGGCCTTGTTGGAAGACCTCTTTACAGTATGACAGCCTCAAGGTTGGGCATCAGGAAAACTTTGGGGTTTTTCTTTGCTGCATTGGCTGTATTGAGTTATGAGTTCTCCCCACTGGCTGCTACTCATCACCACCAGTCCCCAGCACTGACTGTTCTCTCTGTCCACAGGTGCCTGAGGAGCCCCTTGAAGATCCTCTCTCTCACCAATTGTCTGCTTCTAGAATCAGACTTGATGAATTTGTCTAAGTGCCCCAATACAAGACAGCTAAGGGGACTGTGTCTAAATAGGGTTATCCTGATGGACATAAGTTCTGAGACCCTGGAAGCACTGCTAGAGAATGTATCGAGTACCCTCCAGGTCCTGAGCCTAGAGGAATGTGGGATCATGAACCTCCAACTCACTGCCATTCTGCCTGCCCTGAGACACTGTTCCCAGCTCACAACCTTTAGCTTTTCTGGGAACCCCATCTCCATAAATGTGCTGTTGCGAGTCGTTCGCCACACCATTGGACTGACCAACTTAAGGCGTGTGCGGTACCCTGCACCACTGGAATTTTATGAGCATGTTGGAGATGGGTTGCTTGCTACCCTACAAGCCAAGCTGATGCAGATGCTACAAGAGTTGGGGCGGTCAGACATGGAGTGGCTCAGTGGCAAACCCTGTCCTCATCGTGAGTGGCCCTTCAGTGACCTGTGGCCCATGCCCTGGTAGCATCTACACAGGTAAGTAGCCCTATCCACAGCTTTGGTCTGGACATGTGGACACCGAAGCGTACAAATCACAGAAGCCACAGTTACAAAGGACTGCTCATGGTAAGCAGGAAAAGGAAAGATGATCAGGGATGCGAGTTAGACATTGACTTGGGGCAGTTTGGTCATTGTCAAAAATATCCTAAGGCATTACAAATGAGAATTTGAAATTTTACATGGGTAGGGTGATGTATAAGAATTGTCCCTACATTGATGAATGTAAAGAGACAGCCATAATTAAAGAAACCTTAGTATAAATGATTTGTTATGCTGTGTGATATATGAACCTGCTTCGGTAACTTAAAAGTCAGATATTATTTAAAGTTGAGAGTTGGCAAAAAAAATTTGCTGAGAAATGATTAGTGGGAACCTTTTTTTTTTTTTTTTTTTTTTTGGCCAGTCCTGGGGCTTGGACTCAGGGCCTGAGCACTGTCCCTGGCTTCTTTTTGCTCAAGGCTAGCACTCTGCCACTTGAGCCACAGTGCCACTTCTGGCCATTTTCTGTATATGTGGTGCTGGGGAATCGAACCCAGGGCCTCATGTATACGAGGCAAGCACTCTTGCCACTAGGCCATATCCCCAGCCCGGGAACATTTATTAGGACACTATTAAAAGGAAAATGATGGGCAATGAGGCCAAGAGCATATTGCTGCTGTTGCTACTGCTGCTTCTGATCTGGTGAAGGTGCCAATGTGGGGTTGGCAACAGGCTTTTATAGGGTTACTAGGCTCTTTCCTGTTTTTAATCTCTTTGGGGGAGTCTTGCTTATTGGTCCTTTTTTTCCCCCCTCAGGGAATAGTTTGAATTCTCACCAGATTGGCTCTTCTGCATCTTATGGGAGCTATTTCATGTGCTTGTGTTGCCTCCATATTCCACCTTGGTCCTGGGTATCTGACTGTTTGCTATGTCTCCTTTAAGGGGAGACAGTCTTTCACATACCCTCTTCCTGTAGAGAAGAATGAATCCAATCTTGGATTCAGTGCCATGATGATATATTGGATTTGCTTGGAGCTGGTAGGGTTGTAGATATGTCCTAACCTACCTATTTATTATCCTAGCACATGAATATGGAGCAATCCACCGAGCCATGTCATGGTCTAATTGATTTTCGAATAGAATTACATGGCATCATGATTCATGGAGCTAAGAGGCACTGAAGGGTCAGAAAGTGTGGATGGTATCCATGCTGTACCCTGGTCACTAAACCTCCAGCCTAGTGCATGCAGAAAGAACTCTGGGTAGGAAGTCAATAAAGTGAGTTCTAGTGTCAAAAAGGAATAAAGTAGATGGGATGTCAATCCCCTGAAGAAGTGAGGCCAGGATCCCCATTTTCCCTTGAGATTCATCCAAGACTAGATAGGTTAATTTATGAGTGTTGCCTTGAGGTTGTCCTGAAATTTAGCTCCAAGGCAGCAGTCTTTTCTAAGCCTGGCATAGGTTTCCTGTGGGTGGCAGTAGCCATATCTAAAACTCTTCCATTTCTCATACTTCAAGAGTTGATAGGTTTTGTATACCAGTGAGTATTTCAGAGTACAAAGCAAATGCCATACATGTATATATTTGTTTGTTTTGGCTAGTCCTGGGGTTTGGACTCAGGGCTTGAGCACTGACCCTGGCCCTGGCTTCTTTTTACTCAAGGATAGCACTCAACCTCTTGAGCCACAGTACTACTTCTGGCTTTTTGTATGTATGCGGTGCTGAGAACTCGAACCCAGGGCTTCATGTATGTGAGGCAAGCACTCTACCACTAGGCCATATTTCCAGCCCAGCAAATGCTATTTGAAGAGACAGGTTTTTATAGATTAAAGAGGGAAAATAATTACATCAGGAATATGGAAAAATAGAAAATATAAACTGGAGGCTCATTTACAGTAGTGTGTTTTTGTTCTTAATATGAATGTCCATATAAAGCCTCTCTCAAAACAATAGGTCATGGGGAGGAGAGAAGGTGGGAGAAAAATGAGGGAGGAGGTAACAAGTTTGACAAGAAATGTACTCCCTACTTTACGTATGTAACTGTAACCTCTCTGTATGTCATCTTGAGAATAAAATTAAAAATTTAAAAACACACCAAAACAGCACCAAGAGATCACTTGATTAAATTTACTAGGTTTACTAGAGAGACAAAATGTCTTTCTCAACCAGGTCTTTTGCCAGCAGCCCTGAATGTCTGGGGAGAGTAAAATACTTTTCCTTTGTGTCACCAGGCAAGATGGTCACATCAGTACAGAGGCAGAGTTAGTGCTTTCCTGGGGAAAGAAAACAAGGAGAGGTGTTTAGCTCTTTTTTTTTTGGCCAGTGCTCTAACCAGTGCTCTGTTTCAGACAAGATCCCCACCTAGGCAGCCACACAGACTCCTGGGGCCTCTGTTGCTGCCTTGAGGCAAGGTGCAGAATGAGACTTGGCAACCCACATTTTAGCCATAAAGGATGCCTTGTGAGTGGCTGCTCCTTTCCTGAAAAAAAAAAAGTTATGAATAATTGAATAATCCTACTCATTATTTAAGATGTCTCTCTTACCCTTAGTCATAAAAGGACTTCACTCTGATGAGGAACAGGTCTGTTTCTCCCACAGATTTTCCTTATTTTTGGCTGAAGAATAAACTCTCCATCACTGCATAATCAGCGTTTTGTTTTGTTATTGGTTCCATAACTTAGAGAGGGAGTAAGAATCTCATTTGTGTTAGATACGAGTAACAATGGGAGGAGAATTCATCCTGAGAGCATTTTTGGAACTCAATCTTTTTGAAGATTGAAATAAAGTTCACATGATACAGAATGGCCTGAATACTTTATTGATGCATGATGCCCATGTTCTGTGTCTATTTGTCTTGGAAACTTTGGTATCAAACCTGATGGCGGCATTCACCAATAATCCAGGATGCATGGGAGTGGTGATGGGATGCTCCAAGTGATTGTGTCTGAGAAGTGTCCCAGCCACTTCCCATCCCGCTGCATAGGTGGGCACCATTTCTATTGAAATTCCTAGTATGTTTGCCACTTCTAGCGGCAGCAGAGCATCCCTGGAGGCTTGTGGCCTTCCTCACTACCACTCCCTGGGTTTGAGCTGAGGACTTTCTGCTAGGTAGGCAGGTTGACAGGCAGGCAGTGTTCTCTTATTTGAGCCATGCCTCTGCTCTCAAACTTACTTCTATGGGATCTGACTTCCTCAACTCACTCCACGAATGTAGTTACAAAGTGACACAAGACAATTATAAAAGGCCACTGTCCCAAAATAGGAACATGTGGTAGGAAGGTCAGGCTAGACAGACTGTTAAGTGTTTAGTACTTACCTCCTCCAAAAGACCTGGTTTGACTTTTGTTTATTGATGAATGTGTATTCATTGTGTCCAGATGTTTCACCATGGCTTTTCAAATTAGTGCACCTGCTCATATTTTAAGTTAGAATAACGTTCTGTGTTGCTCTTTTCCCTTTCCCTGCCCAGGTTTGGTAGTCTTCTGAGAGCCCTGTACCATGTTTGAGAATGATGCTCATTTGCCCCTAGTCAGTGAAGGCCTTTACTCTCTTGGTGACATGCTCATGTGTGCTCCTTCCCAACTGACAGCTAGTTTGCAGGCATCTCCCCAACAGTTGTGCATGAGCTCAACTGGTATTAGAAAGTTCCTGGTATTTGAGTTCATTCATGAATTGGCCTTCTCTGGTCTTTTGTCTTTCTGGTTTTGTTACATTTGTTTGTAGTCCTTTGGAGTTTCCATCTTACAAAAATATGGGCAGGAGGCATAATCTTTCTATGGAGTATTGTGTCATTAATTTGAAAAGGTTCAGAGTAGGAAACAGCACCCAGAGTTTTAAAAGATGTGGATTCTTCCAAGGTCCTGCTTTTCTTGTGTGTGCGCGTGTGTGTGTGTGTGTGTGTGGTTGCTGTAGCTCCTTTTGTCATCTTTTCTCATTACTGGCACAGCCCATCCCATTAAAAGTAGTCAAAAAGACCACTAGATAAAGAAACATTTTGGAGGGTGCCTAATGTTTCAACATTTGGAAACAGGGACCTACGTGATTCAAAAAGTGAGCCAAATAGCCTGCTTATATAAATAGAAATGGAGCATGGCTCCCTTTCCCTGGATGGAAGTGGCTGCATTTCCAAAAATAAGTAGAATCATTCCCAGATGATCCATCCTAACACTTTATCCTAACCCCAGTCCCAATTTGAACTCTAAACCCTAACTTCTAACCAGTAACCACTAACCTTAATTCTAAACCCTAACTTTAATATAAACCCTGATCTTAAACCAATTAATTGTAAGAATTAAAAACACTGGAGACTTTACTATGAAAATTTATGCTTGTATCATTTTAGGCAATAAAGAGAAAAAAGTAAAAATATGCCCATATCGTCTAGTGAATATTTCAGGTCTGCCACTTATGAAATAGGGAGATTATTTGCACATGGAAGAGTTTGTGCTCAAAATTGCTCAGTGATGAGTGACTGAACAACCATGACAGGGAAAAGGCAAGAGAACTGATAGATCAAATGCCCTTCATGCAACCCCAGTGCTACAAGACAGGCATCTATCTAGGGCATCCATGTGACTCTCCTCCTCCTATATGCCTTTATGGCCACCAGGTGCTGGTACCATTTAAGGGAGACGACACTGTTTCAGATGTCCAAGCTCTGCTGCACTTTGGTGCAGTCCTGGAGGCCAGGGCAGGGTCAGAGGTAGGTCCCCCAAGCCCTTTCTTCCTCCTGCCAACAGCTTGGCTGTCTTGGCCAGATACTGATCCTTGTCCTCACTTGTTTTCCTGGCTGCCCTCAGGAAAGAAAAGTGGAGATCTGGCTTGGCATATGTCCCTTTGCCAAGCAGAAGATAGCTTGAATGAGAAGGTGCTCGCTAGGGGGTCCTATATCTCTCTAGATGAAAAGGGAGAAAGTGGCAGCTTAGAGGGGAAAGTGACCAGTGGCATCTCATAGTTCCCTAAGATACAGAACAATTGGGGCACACACATCCAACGATCCCATCTTGTAAGACCAGAGAAGTTCCCCAAGAATACTCAAGTCTCGAGTTGGGTATAGTGCCTTTTATAAAGAAGTTGACCGCGAGAGAAGGTCATTTCCTTACCTAATGACAAATAGCAAGTTAACCTCAACTTCTTTTTCCTGTGGTATATGAGGTGAAACAGGACTTTAGGCATTCTAAGTAAGTGCTTTACCACTTTTTTTCAGAGATGTCCAGAGATGCCTGCGCCTGAGCAGCTCAGTGGGGGTTAGATGGAGGAAGGAGACAGTCCAAGCTGTCCTCAGGTCAGAGTCCCTGCGACCACACGGATGGGTCTGTGTTTTCAACTACTGCAGTAGTCACGCACAGTAGCCATAAGCCAGGTCCAGGGGACAGTTTGTCCTGCAGAGGCCCTCCTTCTTCCCCCCAAGCACCTCAAACATGTTTGCCTGCCACAGAGGCTGGTCATACAGATAGGGGTCGTCTGCTCTTGCCTGCAGATGAGAGATGCCCCCCCACCAACCCCCGTCTTGCGCTCTGGACCCTCAAGCTTCCAATTCTTATTCAACCCTTCTTCCGCACCGGGTCCCAGTGCAAACTGGCCTCCGCCCTTGGACGCCGGGCTCTTCCTCAAGTCCTGGCCTCGCCCCAAAGCCCCTCCCCTCCGCGGGCTCCACCCCGGGCTGAGCTCCGCCCTCGGACTCGCCTTCTTTGGCGGGGTCTCCATCGCCGAGCAGCGTGGACCCAGGGCCGCCAAGGCTGCTGGAGCGACTGCTCCGGCCGCCGGGTGCACCGCGGCCACGCTATTTGCCAGCACCAAATGGGGTTCGCGCCACAGCACCGCCAGCAGATCCTTCGGGGTCCTGCGTACCGGGGGTGGGGCGGTCCTCGTGGACCCGGCCCGGAGGGTCCCGCCTCCATCACGCCGCCCGGCCCCGGTCCCGGCTCTCACTTCGGCTGCTCGTCCCGCAGGGTTCCCGACTCGGGGGACCAGAGGGCCGCAGGGCCCGTTTCCGGGCAGTGACACTCTCCGTGAATTTCCAGACCTTGGGTGTGCGTGTTGTCCCGCTGTCCACCCGCCCGCCCCCTCCGAAAATGATGAAAGCAAGGCCCTTATTACAGAACCCGTCTCCACCCGGCTGGCGCTCGGCGGACCCCGCCCGGCCCCGGCCCCGGCCCCGCCGCTCTCCAGCCGGGCGCTGGGCGAGGGGAGCCCGCGGCCCCGGCACGCCGAACCTCATGCACGGTCGCTGCCGGCCAAGGGTCCGAGCCCCAGTCGCTGCCCGGGTCCTCAGAATCGCCGTCCGCCTCCTGCGAGCCGGGCTCCGCGCGGGCCGCCGCGGACGCCGTGCTCCTGGAAGCCGGGCGTCCGGAGGGTCCCGGCGGGCTGCCTCCCGGTCCCGGGGTCGCCAGGTCGGGCCCGCGTGACTCCGGCGCCGAGCTGCCGTGGGCGGCCACCCGGTTGCCGGGGAACGGAGACGCCTAGCTCGTAGTCGCCCGCGGGGAGGTCGGCGGGGCGGTGGGCGCCCCGGGCCGGGCCCTCGAGAAGGAAACCTCGCGCCCCCGCCGCCAGCGGGCCCCGCTAACCCTTTATAAACTGTTTGGAAATGACGGATCTGCCTTTTCCACTAAATGACAATCTCTTGGGAGATATAACTAAATGGCAAAATAGTCTCCTATAAAAATCTTTAAACGTTTACAAGATTGAAGTAAAGCCCATCCCAAAGGCCACATAAAAGTACCTGCTAATAGAACCGGGTGGCAGGGTAATTCCGTGGCTCCACCACTTACGGTGTGTCTAGGTGGAGGAGTCCAAAAACGTAACTCCCCTGAGCGACTACCTGATGAACTGTATCAGCATGAGTATTGAGAAGTGGAAACCTGGGGGTGCTTCCCGGCTTCCTCCGCTCCCCCGCGCCCCGCTTCTCCTCGCCCTCAGTTTCGGGGGTCGCCGTCGTCCTCGCCGCCGCAATCGTGATCTCCTTAACGGATACACAGAAACTTGGTATGGGCCTCACTGGGTTCGGAGTTTTCTCCTGTTCTTTGGAATGATTCTCTTCTTTGACAAAGCCCTGCTCGCCATTGGACATGTTTTATTTGCGGGCTTGGCTTTTGTCATTGGTTGAGAAAGAACGTTCAGATTCTTCTTCCAGAAACATAAAATGAAAGCCACAGGGTTTTTCCTGGGCGGCGTGTTTGTGGTCCATGTCGGCTGGCCTTTGACAGCCATGATCTTTGAAATCTATGGGTTCTTTCTTCTACTCAGGGGCTTCTTTCCAGTGGTGATTGGTTTTATTAGAAGAGTACCAGTTCTTGGATCACTCTTAAATCTGCCTGGAATTAGATCATTTGTAGATAAAATGGGCGAAAGCAACAATATGGTGTAACACACGAAGAAGACTCCTTTAAAATAATTGTGTTATTTATAAAAACAACAACAACAACAAAAACACACAAACATCCTTTGAAGACTATTCAGCACAAAATTGGTTACAGGAAATAGTTCATTGTGTGCTTTCTGGACGTTTGGAAACTACCAAGTACCAAGGAAGCAGTGTGTGAGAGCCAACTTCTAATCAAGTGATCTCGAGAACTTAAGCTGCAGTAGGGTGGGGTGAAGTCTGTTACGACTTTCTAGAACTTTCCACGGGCTACAAAACACAACCATCCATCAAAAACAATGACACCTGTTACTTTTGATGTTCTTTTTATATTTATTATTGGTGTTTTTTTTTAAGATTCAAGAATACCATAGGAAGTTGTTTTTTTGTTTTGTTGTTTGTTTGTTTGTTGTTTTTTTCCCTTAATGTCCAATATGATGGTTAAAAAACATTCTCGTGTTCACCGAGTTAATTGTTGATGGTGTTGGATGATGTCATTTTCAAGGAAAACCCAACTTTTGCTATCAAAATCCTTTTTTTCCCCTTTGTAAACCAGGTCAAAATAAAAACTTGTTGTTCTGAAAAAAAAAAAGTGGAAACCTGCGGGAGAAGAGCAGCAAATGAGGGTCACACAGGCAGAAGAAGGAAGGGCGAGCAAATTGAGATATATTCAATGAACAGTTTGCAAAAACTGAACTATGAAACTTGAGGTTATAGATGGGCGTGGGAATAGTGGGGAAGAACAATAAAATGGTTGCCATCTCTCAGTATGCATCTTACTCATAAATTTACTTATGGAATTGTAACCTCTTTGTACAGCTACTTAGTGATAAAATTTTAAAAAATATGCTAGGAACTTATTGTTTGTGAGAACTATTATAAATAGATGAGTATGATTTTAAGGTTAAGTTCTCAAATTTCTATTAAGTTATATTTAATATCATGTATGCAGGCAAAAGATATTTTATTAAATATGAATGTGTGTAAATACAGCTTCATCAAACACAAGAAAATTCTGAATATCTCAAGTTTTAAAGAAGTGTTTGTGAAAATGTTAAACAATAAAGCCAGTTACGCAAAACAATGCAATGCCAAAACAAAAAGATTTGTGTGTACTGTTGAAATCAGGTAATGTACTTTTTACCTAACTTATGTAAATGTAACCCCTATACACATAACTTTTATAATAATATTAAAAATACAGTTTCCATTGATGCATGTAGTATATGGGAGCAGTCATTTGTAGCTCATACGAAGTAGCTTTTCATTGTAATACTGAGTAAGTTAATTCAAAAAATATTGCACTCTTTACTTCTCAAGTAATCCTCTCTTTTGCTCTGGTTTATTCAGATAGGTTTGTGTTTTGGTTCTGAAACCTTGTACTGCTCATCAAGTTGGAATATTTTTGACATTGGACATTTAAAACATGAACAATATGAATAAATTGTTGCAGCAGGGTCTTGATAATTTAAAGGAAAGATCCTTCCCAGCTTTACCACAGTTGTTCTGTGAATGAATTTCTAGTACTGCTTCTTGGAATTTTCCTGAAACAGAATCTCTCCGTGCAAGGGGATTGTCCTTGGGAATGTAGTTGTGTGCCTGGTGATATGTTATTTCATGTGGTAGCAGCTGTCTTGAAGGGTCTGGAGTTGGGTAAACAACTGTAAAACAAAACAAAAGAAAAAACAACTGTAGAAAACGGCTAGGTTCAGCTGACAGCTCTTAAACAGAAGTAACCTAATTGTTTTTCCTTTTTATACACATTACCAATGAAAAAGGATTTCTACAGCTCAGATGGTTTTGTGGAAAGACTTAAAGAGATCATTTGAAACCATTAACAGTTCGAGAACTAACAGTCACACTTCCCCCTAAGATTTCCCACCACCAATGTACTGAGCAGCGTGGAGAGACACTGTGGATGTTTCTAAACTAGAAATGTCTTCTGAAAGCCAAGCCTTCCTATAGTTGGAAGAGCAATGCCTGCCTGACACTTTCTCAGCTCGCACTGAACATGGAAAGAGACTTTGCTCTCCACGGTGATTCTTATTTCTTTCTCTGTTACAAACCCATCTTCTTCACCACGGGTATTAATATTTGTTTTCATCTGTTTTGCATAAAAGGTAGGACAAAGGTACTATGGGGTAATCAATGCACAGTTCACTGTTGTAAGGTCCTCCCCCGGAGGGCTACAAGCTACCCCACCTGATCGAATCTGCCTGGTTACCTAGGTGACCCACACACCTGGAGGCGGCTGCCTCCCCCGCCCCTGAGGTCACATCCGGGCCCCACCTCCCCATCCCACCCCCCTACAGAAGGCCTCGCCCGGGGGCGGCTGCTCTCAGTCCGGCTGCGTGCGCCGCTGTGAGCGTGGGCGCGGGTCAGCGGGACGAGCTCTCCTCGCCTGCCCGAGACCGCGTGGCGTCCTCCTTTCCCGGCTCCTGCTCCACACACCCGGCAGCCATCAGGTAAGGAGTGCGCCGTGAGGGAAGGCGGAGGTTCTCATCCTCCTTAGAGGGGTCTGGAACTTTCGGGCGGTTCGTGTCGGGGCGCTGGAGTGAACTTGGAGCAGTTTATCCGGGGCTCTGAGCTCCAGGTGGGAAGTCCACGCGGAGCCGCCGCGGCTTCTCCCGCGTTGTCCACGGGTGTTTGCCCGCCGCCTCGCCCGCCTGGTTTCTTCTTCATGACCCGCGTTTGCACTGCGGGCGCCGCCGGGCGGGGCGCGGGGACCCGGGTCTGGAAGGGGCGACCCCCGCCCCCATCGCCACCCGGACCCGGGGAGATCTGCCCTCCCCTCGCCCTGCTTCCAGCCCCCGCTTCCGGCTCCCGGCGGCCGCGCGTCCCGAGCCGTCGGCCCGGACCTGTGGGTCGGCGCGCGCCGCACCGAGTCCGGGTCCTCCCGGTTCCGGGGCGCAGGCTCGGGGTGCTGGCCCTGCCCGCCCGAAACGCCCGCCTGAGATTCGGGCAGACGCGGGAGCGGACAGTGCGGACCCCGCTCGGGGACGGGCGGCGCCGGGCCGTGGGCGCACCGCCCCGGGACTGGAGGCCTCTGGGCGCCGGGCGCCGCCCCTCCCCGCCCGGGGCCCGGCAGGTGCGCGCGCGCCTCCTCCACCCGCCCGGCTCTCCCGGAGCCGAGCCCCGGGCCGGCGCAGCCCCGAGCCGCGCTCCTCCGCCTCCAGCGCCGGCCGCAGCTCTTCTCCCTTCTGCCCGCACAGCCGGCGGCCCTGGCCTGGCGCGGGGGTCCCGGCGCCACCCCGGAGGCAGCACCGCTGAACCTCGCGCCGCGCCGGGAGGAGCTGAGGCGCCCGAAGGACTCCCGGCCCTCAGTGTGCTTGGAAGATGGAGAATGCGAGGAAAGGGGGCGAACTGGACGTCTGCTTTTGGTGAGTCAACATGCTGCCTAATAGCACATGCTGTTAAAAATGAACTTTGGCAAGAGAGGCGATATTTGGGTTAAGCTTCAGGCGTAGGGCTCGGTGTTAATGGTAGGATTAAAATTTGATTATGGTAACCAAACCCTAATCCATACCCTAAGCCACTCAGGAATCCTTTGCCTTACTTGAAACTTTTCATTAACTAAACCCACACAATAACTGTGCTCAACACAGCAACCCTAACCCAGTCCTCAAAGCTGGGAGAGAGAACTGGTTTGCTGGTGTGGTTTTTGTTCTTTCCTCCCTCTTTGGCCTGTTTCCCGACAGTGTAGAGGGTCTGTGTGGGCTGCAGGCCTTTGTAACAGCTGGCTGCCTGCACACTGCTAATGCTATGATAAATACTCCAAGATTCCATCCTTCAGTATGTGGCTTCTCAGACAATTTACACATATCTAACAATATGACTGGGTTAGGGGTTGGTTGTTGATGTCACTAAGGACTGGTGGTAGTAGGGCTACTCAGAGTGTGCGTTAGCACAAATATTTAGTTATGTTTTGGAAATAGATTAGGCAGGTGTTGGGTTTTCCATTAACCTTACAGAGCAGGTTAGAGTTAGGGACTAAGTTAGGGTTATGCTCACTATTACAGAAAGATAGTAAATGATGGTTGAGGAATGGGTCAGGCTTAGGGAGTGGGTTAGGGAAGGGAATAGGGAATGTGGTAGACAAAGGATGAGGTTGGGGAGCATGTTAGGGAAGATTTTAGGATAGGGTTTAGGAAGGGTTGAGGGTTAGGGAGTGGGTGAGAATTAACTATGTGGAATCAGTTTGAGTTATGGAGTGGTTTACACTCCATAACAGGTAAGGATTAAGAATGTGTTAAGGAAGGGGCTAGGGTAAGAGTTAGGCAATGTGTTCAATATGAATGTGTTAGGTACACAATTGTATGGATTTTGGTTAGTAAATGGCTTAGGGTGAGGCATAAGGTTGGTGAGTAGCTTACGGTGTAGGTTGGGGTTGGAGCATGTTAGGGTGTGAGTACTGGCTAGAGTTAGTGTGCACAATGGGGGTAGGAGTAGGGGTCGGGTAGGGTTGGGTTGAAGCTTTATTACAATTAGGGTACATGTGAGTGTAGGGTTATGGTTAGGACACGTGTTTTGGTATGGGGTAGGAGATAGGGTAGGGGTTAGAGTGTTTGAGTGGCCTCAAGATCCTCCCCAGTTTTGGTTTACTAGCCCTGCTCTTTGCCATGCTCTCCTATCTGGTGTCCCAGGGATTTTCTTCCCCCTGTATCTGTATTTGTCTTCATCTTGTGTCTCCCACTTATTATGCAAAAAAAGTTCATTTCCTCTCACTGGAAGGCCTACTTTTGAGGACTTTTGTGTAAGCATACAATTTAAAGCTTAAGACAAGGGTCCTAGCTTTGAACAAAGCCCATCTGTACTCTCAGAAATACCTCAGAAGAACCTAGATAGGTGAGGATGAAGCTGTGAGGATAGGTTGTGGTTTCCCCTGGACTGTGTCATCCTGTTTAAAGGCCCTGTACTCTTCCCTACGGTAATATGGCACCTGCTAGGCTGACCCAGATCCTTGGGTGGTCTGGTTCTCTATGGTTCACATCTCAGGAGCAGTACAGTGATGGAGGGTTATGTCTGTGGAGAATAGTTGGTGGAGTTGTTGGTACCCCGAAGAACCAGTTTCCTTTTTGTGGCAGGGCCTTATGTGCCTCCACAGAAAGATCCCGACTTTGTTTCCTGTCCTGTGTGTATACTGGCATAGGTATCCACTGTCTGTTGCAGCTTCTGCAAGGCTGTGGGCAGCTCTCCATCTGGTGTCTTCCTTGTCTTTGGGACCTGTCAATGTCTGCACCCAGGTACAGACTACTGAGCTAGGGCTGGGGATCATAGAGGGACTTGAAGGTACTCCAGTTCCTGGACTGAGACCAGGCTGACATCTTGTGAGGGATATAGAGTCTTGTGGGTATTGGTGACACTTGAGCAGTGGATTTGGACATGAAAAGAGCTTCCTAGAGAAGAGCAGGCTGCTGTTGTCAGAGTTGGTCCTATCATGCTGCCCCAATCCTTACCTGCACCCTGTCATCTGCTTCATGCCTGGGCAGGGGCTAATAGAGCCTCTCTACAGCCTGGCAGGGACACCTGGCCAGGAACCTGGGAGGCCATCACACTGCTTACCTATAGCCAGTGCACCCCTGACAGTCCTCTGGCCTGGATGAGGAGGAAGGCACTGGGCCTGCCCATCCAGGAGTTCCTGAGCTCCAGGGATGAAGTGTTGGCAGCAGAGGGCAGGTATGGTGGTGGGGGGGGGGTGCAGGGGAGGTGGGAAACTCTCTGTCTGCCTGCCCCAGGAGGACTGGATCGCTTTCTCCCACCAGGCTGGCTCCTCCAGAGTCAGAGGGAGGCAGCAGTGACTACTGCATTTTAGGCTGCTGTGGTGAGTTCCGTCTGTCTGTGTTCCACATGGAGAACGCCAGGCCCATTCCAGGCCTGTGGTCTTTCCTATATCCAGCAGAGCCCAGATAACCAGCAAAGGGCTACTTGTGAGGAATCTGGCTACAGTCAGAGGTGCAGACTGCTTTGAGGACTCAAAGCATATTTTGCTGTCTCCCAGTCTGGGCAGGCAGCAGGCTCTCCTGAAAGTTCCAGAACTCTGACCTGGCCAGCTGCTTCATGTCCACATTGAGGTGTTGGTGGGTCTGGGCTTCCTGAGAAGGATAACTTGCATACTGTACAGAAGCCCTTTTGTTGATGGAGTAGGAGCCCCTCATCAATTCGCAGTTTCGTGGGGAAGAGTCCCTACCCCTAACAGCCTGACACCTAGCCTCTTTCCTCCCTTTCTCCCTTCTGATTTTGTCTCCTCTCTGAGGAGAGTGTAGATACACATCCTGTTCTTTGCTTCCCCCATTAAAGGCCCAGCCCAGGCTCGGTGGACACAGGTGAGATGCCATGACCAGGTGGAACAGCCTCTTCAGGCATCTTCCTGAGTCACATTCCCAACTGAGTTTACAAGGGATGTCTTGGCTCTTCCAAAGTGTAGATGACAAAGCTCTGGGTCCTGTTGACGCAGCATCATCAGGGTAGAGGCTCACCAGATTCAGAAAGTTATACCTATTACTTGTCTTAATTTTCCCACTGCCCCTGAGATTGAGAGCTGTGCCCAGGGATGGCAGACAGACTGAAACGACCTCCTGGCATTAGCCATGGCCTGTGAAGGACCCTGCTTCCCACAAAACCATATTGGGTGATCTTGAGGGAGGCACCCATGGTCTGGAGAGAGTGTAAAAAGAACAGGACATTTACGTGTTATTTCCCTAGGGTTGCTATGACATGGCACTGCCCACTGGCAGCTCTGGAGATCTTTCACAGGTCTGAAGTCCAGCAGTGTGGAAGCAAGGTGTATTATAGGCCACATTCCCTTGTGAGGTGCAAGGGCATGGTGTGTTACAGGTCTTGTCCTGGTTTCTAAACTTGTGAGGGAATAGGGTAGTTTCTGGAGTAATTCCTTTGTGTGTATTTCTGTTACTGAGTTTCCACCTTTTTTTTTTTTTTTTCCAGTCATAGGCCTTGAAACTCAGAGCCTGAGCACTGTCCTTGGCTTCTTTTTTGCTCAAGGCTAGCACACTGCCACTTGAGCCACAGCACCACTTCTGGCTGTTTTCTATATATGTGGTGGTGAGGAATCGAACTCAGGGCTTCATGTATATGAGGCAAGCACTCTTGCCACTAGGCCAAACTCCCAGCCTGTTTCCACCTTTTTTTTTTTTTTTTTTTTGCCAGTCCTTGGCCTTGGACTGAGGGCCTGAGCACTGTCCCTGGCTTCTTTTTGCTCAAGGCTAACACTCTGCCACTTGAGCCACAGCGCCCCTTCTGGCCATTGTCTATATATGTGTTGCTGGGGAATTGAACCCGGGGCTTCATGTATATGAGGCAAGCAGTCTTGCCACTAGGCCATACTCCCAGCCTCAGTATCCACCTTTTAAGAGGCTATGCAATTACAGGATCAGGGGTCAGTTCACCTGGACTTCATCTTCCCTTCTACACGTGGGATTAAACACACATAGTGGGTTGTTGTGAGGTTTTCATTTTTTTGAGCAGAACACTTGCCCATGGTTGGTGCTGAGAGAACACTGATTTCCATTTATTGAGAGATGACAACCATCAGAAACCATTCTGAAGTTGTCATCACTGTAGGTCAGGGACACTGAGCACTGTAATCACAGTCATCTGAGGAGGCATCAGGGAGAAGGTGACAGAAGGACCTGGTATGAAAAGATGGTCACTGGGTTTAGGTTAGGAGCTGAGTAAACAAGGTGACTGGGACATAAAAACACCGACTCTGACTGGCCATGCTCCAGGTAGCACTGGGCTGTGGAGGGACTTGGAAGCTATGCTAAGGAGGCACCATGGTGTCACCAGGTAAATGACTTCTTAACTTCCAGGAGTTATCCTGTGTTAGCTCATGCTCTGTTTCAGACACCTAGGCAGCCACACAGACACCTGTGGCCTCCTTTGCTCCCATGAGGCAGGATGCAGAAGGAGATGTGGCAACACGCATTTTAGCCATAAAGGATGCCACGTGGACTGGCTGTTAACTCATTTCCTGAAAAAAGTTATGAATGATCTTACTCAGTTAAAATGTCTCTTTTGACCTTAGTCTTAAAAGGACCCCATCTCTTAGATGAGAAATTGGGGCTCTGTTTCTCCCACAGATTTTCCCTATTTTCTGGCTGAAGTATAAACTCTCCATCACTGCATTAGCTCTTGGTTTTGTTATTGGTTGCATAATTTGTAGAGGGAGAATCTAATTTGTGTCAGATATGAGTAACAATGGGAATCCTAAGAGTATTCTGGGAACACAATCTTTTCAAAGATTGAAGTAAAGTTCACTATACAGAAGGACTTGAATACTTTAGTGATGCACAGTGCCCACGTTGAGTGTCCATTTGTCCTAGATACTTGGCTTGTTTCCATCGAATTGCTGTTGTGCATAATGCTGCTAAACATTTATCTATTCACACATTTCTGTGTGAATGTTTTCACTTGTGTCAGTATATGTAGGAATAGAATTGCTGGATCCTATGGAAATTCAAGTGTTCGCTTTTGTTTCACATGTGCCCAACTGTTTTCCACAGCTGCCGCACATTTTCGCATTTCTGTGAACAATATCCACTTCTTTATTTTTGGTCACCAATACTTAATCATTTTTACATTTTTTTTTTTGTTGCTGAAGTGATGTCTTGTGGTTTTGGTTCTTATTTCCCTCGTGGGTAATGATGTTAAACAAGTTTTTTCTTTTGGTTTTTGGTGGGGAGGGTTTCACTGTGTGGCCTTGAACTCATGACCTTCACACCAGATGGCTGCAATCAACCAACAGAGCATGGGGCAACTTGTTTGTGTAGTCTTGCTCACCTGTGGGGTTGCTAGGGTATATGAAGGCATGTATGAAGTCACTGGGGTTGGAGGGTGACTAAATCTGTGCCGCCGAGAGGCTCGCCATGTCCATCCCAGGAGACATGGAGGTGCAGGCTCACAGTATCTGGCTCTAAGGAGATGCTGTCCATCTGGAGCACAACCTGCATAAGGGCGTCCATAATCTCATAGTCTCTATCGGTACCCACTGAGCACTGAAGTTTCAGAGGCCAAACAGAAGAGGTCAGGAAAGGCCACTGTGATGGATGTTGGGGCTGGACAAAGCTGAAGTGTGGAGATTAGTAGTCCACTAGCCATCAAAGAGAAGTCTGATAAATTGAACTTCTTTCAAGGAAATCAGTACAAACCTCCTAAGATTTCCAAGACAAGCTGCCAAAATCTCCAAAGCACCCAAGATAGGCTGCCAAACTCTCCAGAGACAAAGCACCCGTTAATCCCTAAGTATGGAGATTCAATAAATTTATAATAAACCACTGAATGACCTGAGAGACACACAATCCAAAGATGTGAACAAGGAAAGAAATGTAACTGATTGTTGAATCTCCATAGTGTATTTTAGGCATTAGTAAGGAAACTGCACAGTAGTTCTGAGTTCATCTACCATTTCTACGTTCTAAACTACATTTTAGGGTTGGCTATTGAATCCTGGCCACTCACACGTGCTAGCCAAGTCTTCTTGAATGGCTTTTAGTTTCTTTCCACATTCTCAGTCCAAAATTTGGGAAGCCATTGTAGAATGAAAACAGATGTCTTATGCTGTGACCCATTCGTTCTACCTTCAGGTATTTCCCCAATCGTTGGACTCTGCCCTATGCTCAGTGACTCCCTTCAGTGTCCCTACAGAGTCAGAGTGGGGCTCTATGGTTCTGTCCCAAGTGGTAGGGCGCCCTCTGGTGTTTACTTGGGAATTCACAGGTGTGACATGTAAACGTGTGGAACATTGTTTTTTGTTTTTTTTTTCTTTATTTCTGTGTGGGTGATGTTGATAGGGATTGAATTATGACTTGGGTGCTGTTTTTTAGTTTTTTCACATAAGATTGTGCTGCACTGCTTGAGCTAATGAGAAGGCACCCACGAGAAGATATCAGTAGGAACCTTTGGAAATTGTCCATACAGAGTCAGAGTGGGGCTCTATGGCACTGTCCCAAGTGCCATGATGCACTCTGCTGTTTACTTGGGAAATGACAGGTGTGACATGTAAACGTGTGAAACAGTGGTTTTATTTCCTTAATTCTGTGTGTGTGTGTGTGTGTGTGTGTGTGTGTGTGTGTGTGCTGTTGCTAGGGATTGAATTTAGGACTTGGGTGCTGTTCTTTAGCTTTTCTACTTAAGAGTGTGCTGCACTGCTTGAGCCACAGCCCATCTTCTGGCTTCATTTTGTCTAAGTGTGTGTGTGTGTGTATTTGTTATTTTGTCTCTGTTTTCCAGCATGAATTTCATCTTTAAAGATCTCCTTACTCTGTTTCTAGAGTATTATTTGTGCAAGCAGGGATGAGGTCAGAGTGAGGGAAGGAAGAAGGCAGGGAGAGAGAGGGAGAGTACAGGTTTTTCATTTGTTTTTGTTTATGAGGGAGCATGGAGCTCCACATAAACTAATCTTGGATGGAACCTTTTGTGAAGATAGTGCTTGTTGCCTATGAATTCCTGGCCATTGTTTTCCATGGCTGTTTGCCTGTCTCTCTGTTTTAAATTTTTGAAAGAAATACTGGTTGATGAAGTCAGGAGAAGATTGAATGTTTTAATTTAAAATCATCCTTGACCAAGTAGATTGCTGTAAAGGTCTATCAGAGACCCATGTGATAAAAAAGGTATTTCCCCCTTCTACCTGGAAAACGGAAAAATGAATAAACATCAATAAAAACCTAGCTTGCTTATTCTTGTTTTGTTTTGGTCTCTGGCCTTGTCTGTCCTCCTCTCTGTTCTCCTTCCCCTTGCCCCCTCATCTGCCAAGTCTGATTGTGACAGTAATCTGTGATGAATGGAAGTGGCCATGTGATGCCCTTAGCCGCCGCCCCAGCAGGTGTCCCATTAAGCCTGCTTGTGCCAGTGGGTTAGATAGTTCTAGGGTTTGGAGAGACCCTGAAGGCTTGTGGACTGTCCTGCACCATGACCTGGGTTGGAGCAAAAGCCTTCTGCTAGGCAGGCAGGGCAGCGGGTCCGCAGGTGGGGCCTCAGGAAGCTAGAGGCGCAGGGGCGGGGCTTATGGGGCTTCAGAGCACAAGAGAGGTGGGGCAAGAGCCAGGAAGCTAGAGGTGCAGGCCTGGAGCTTATGGGGCATCACGGCTGGAGAGGGGAGGGGCAAGGGCAAGGAAGCTAGAGGTGTAGGGGCGGGACTTATGGGGCCTTACAGCACAAGAGGGGCGGAGAAAGTGGGAGGAGGTGAGAAGTCAAGGGCCGTGGCCCTGGCCCTGGACTGGTTTAGGTTGGTTCTGCCTGGGACTGGCAGTCCTGCCAGTTGCCCCCATCTTTGGGTTTGGGCCTACAAAGCTTGTCAGGCTTAGTGTGGTTTGGTGGTGGGTCTGGGCATGGTCCGCTTGTCTGTGTGGGGAAACCTGGAGGAATTCTGACCCTGCACAGATGCGGCTTGTGTGTGGAGAAGGCTGGACCCAGGTGCACCAAGCTGACTTTGAGGCAACTCTGGAAGACAAGCAGAGCCAAGCGGAGCTTTCTGGCAGGTGGGGACCAGGGCATGGGTGTGGGGTGGTTGTGAAAGTGTGTGGAGAAGCACGGCCTGTCTCTCCCGTTTCCTTGTTTGTGCCCTTCCTGATGTGGCTTTGGTGAGGCTAGGCCTCAAACTAGGCCTCTGGAGCTGGCTTGGAGTCAGTGCAGAGCTTTTAGCCTTGTTCTTTTAGTCTTGGCCGGCCCAGGCCACGGTTGTTGGGTGGGTGTGAGAGTGTGTGGAGAATCACGGCCTGCTTCTCCCCTTTGCTTGTTTGTGTCCTTCCTGAAGTGGCTTAGGTGGTGTGGCTAGGCCTCAAACCTCGCCTTTAAAGCCGGCTTCCAGTCAGTGTAGAGTTGTTAGCTTGTGCTTTCAGTCTTGGCAGGCCCAGACCATGGTTGTGGGGTGGCTTATGGTGTTGAGCTTATGGGGCGTCACAGCAGGAGACAGGTGGGGCAAAAGCAAGGAAAGTAGAGGTCAAGGGGTGCTGCTTATTGGGCTTCAATGCAGGAGAGGGGAGAGGCAAGGGCCAGGAAGTGATAGGTGCAGGGGTGGGGCATATTAGGCATCACAGCAGGACAGGGGTGGGGAAACCAGGAGGAAGTGAGCGGTCAATGGGCGTGGCCCTGGCACTGGATTGGTTTAAGTCGGTTCTGCCTGGGACAAGCCAGTCACTCAGCTCCTTTCTGTGAGGTCCCATGTTTGGGTTTCGGCCTACAAAGCTGGTCAGGCTCAGCGTGGTTTGATGGTGGGTCTGGGCTTCCGTTCACCTGTGTCATGATGCAGCAGTCGATTTTCTGTGTGGGGAAGCCTGGAGGAATGCTGCACAGATGGTGCTTGTTTGTGGAGAAGGCCAGACCCGGATTCACCGAGCTGACCTTGAGGCAACTTTGGAAGACAAGCAGAGCTTAGCAGAGCTAAGCGGAGCTTCCTGCCAGGTGGGGCCCAGGGCATAGGTGTGGGGTTGCTGTGAAAGCGTGTGGAGAAGCGTGTTCTGCCCCTCCTGTTTGCTTGTTTGTGTCCTTCCTGAAGTGGCTTAGGTGAGGCTAGGTCTTAAACCAGGCCTCAAGAGCTGGCTTCCTCAGTGCTGAGCCTTTAGCTGGGGCAGGCCCTGACCAAGGTTGTGGGGTGGGGATGAATGTGTGGAGGAGCGCGGCCTGCCTCTCGTGTTTGCTCATTTGTGCCCTTCCTGAAGTGACTTTGTTGAGGCTGGCCTCAAACCAGGCCTTCGGAGCCTTTAGCTTTAGCTTGTGCTTGTGCTTTCAGCCTTGGCATCCCCAGGCAATGGTTGTGGTTGGCTGTGAATGTGTGTGGAGGAGTGGGGCCTGAGGTGCAGGGGGGGGGGCTTGTGGGGCATCACAGCAGGAGAGGGGAGGGGTAAGGGTGTGTAAGTGTGAGGTGCTGGGGCAGAAGGAGCATCTAGGGGGCGGGGAGGTGGAGCAAGAACCTGGAAGCTTGAGGTGCATGGGCGGTGCTTCTGGGGCATCACAACGTGAGAGGGGAGGGCCAAGGGCAAGGAAGTGAGAGGTGAAGGGACAGTGCTTATGGTGTGACACAGAACAAGAGGGGAGGGGAAGTCAGAGGTCAAGGGGCGTAGCTTGGGCGCTGGACTGGTTTAGGTTGCTCTGCCTTGAACCAGCAGACCTGCCAGGTGGCTAAGGAAGAGCTCCTTTCTCTGAGGGTCCTCTAGTTGTGTTCGGGCCTACAAAGCTGGTCAGGCTCACTGTGGTTTGGTGGTGGGTCTGGGCTTCCATACACCCGTCCCACCAGGCAGCAGCCACTTTTCCATGTTGGGAAGCCTGGAGGACCGTGCGCAGATGCAGCTTGTTTGTGGAGAAGGCTGGACCCAGGTGCACTGAGCTGACCTTGAGGCAACTCCGGAAGACAAGCAGAGCTAAGCTGAGCTTCCTGCCAGGTGGGGACCAGGGAATGAGTGTGGGGTGTTTGTGAAAGTGTGTGGAGAAGTGCAGCCTGCCTCCCCTGTTTGCTCTTTTGGGCCCTTCCTGATGTGGCTTTGGTGAGGCTAGGCCTCAAACCAGGAGCTGGGTTCGTCAATGCCGATCCTTTTAGCTATGGCTTTGTCTTTGCAGGCCCATGCCACAGTTGTAGGGTGGCTGTGGAAGTGTGTGGAGGAGTGGGGCCTGAGATGCAGGGGTGGGGCTTTTGTGGCATCACAGCACAGAGGGGCGGGGCAAGAGCCTGGAAGCTAGAGCTAAAGGGGCCTGGTTTATGGGGTATCACAGCATGAGAGGGGAGGGGCACGGGGGTGGAAGTGAGAGCTGCAGGGGTGGGGCTTATGCAGCATCAGCTTGAAAGAGGTGGAGCATGAGACAGGAAGTGAGGTGAAGGGGCAGGGCTTATAGGACATCACAGATCAAGAGGGGAGGGGCAAAGAGGAAGTGCGAGGTCAAGGTGCACTGGACTGGTTTAGGTCAGTTCTGCCTGGAACAAGCAGACTTGCCACTGAGGCTAGGAAGCAGCTCCTTTCTCTGAGGGCCCTCTAGTTGTGTTCGGGCCTACAAAGCTACTCAGGCTCACTGTGGCTCGGTGGTGGGCCTGGGCTTCTGTACACCCATTCCACCAGGCAGCCGCCGCTTGTCTGTGTGGGGAAGCCTGGAGGAACGCTGACCATGCGCAGGTGCAGCCTGTTTGTGGAGAACGCCTAACCCAGGTGCACCGAGCTGACCTTGAGGCAACTCCAGAAGACAGAGCTAAGCTGAGCCTCCAGGCAGGTGTGGCCCAGGGCATGGGTGTGGGGTGCTTGTGAATGTGTGTGGAGAAGCATGGCCTGCCTCTCCTGTTTGCTCTATTGGGCCCTTCCTGAAGTGGCTTTTGTGAGGCTAACAACTCAAAACAGGCCTCCAGAGCTGGCTTCCCCAGTCAGTGCTGAGCATTTAGCGGGCTTTCAGTTTTGGCAGGCCCAGACCATGGTTGTGGGGTGTTTGTGAAAGTGTGGAGGAGTGGGGCCTGCCTCTCCTGTTTGCTTGTTTGTGCCCTTCCTGAAGTGGCTTCAGTGAGGCTAGGCCTCAAACCACGCCTCCAGAGCTGGCTCCCAGTCACTGCAGAGCCAGTGCTTTCAGTTTGGAAGGCCCATGGCATGGGTGTTGGTTTGTATTACCTGCCTTCCTGCCTCTCTCTGTTGGTTTGTGTCCTTCCTGAAGTGGCTTTGGTCAGGCCAGTCCCCAAACCAGGCTTCTAGAGCTGGCTTTTAGTTGGCACTTTCAGTCTAGGCAGGCCCAGGGCATGGTGAGGGACAGTGTGGAGAAATACCATCTGCTTCTCCTAAAGTGGCTTGGGCGTCCATAGCCGGCTTCAGTCATTGTCAAACTTTTAGCTGGCACTTTCAGGTCCAGAACATGGGTGTGCGGTGTTTGTGATTGTGTGTGCAGAAGTGCGGCCTTCCTCTCTTGTTTGTTCGTTTGTGGCCTTCCTGTAGTGGCTTCAGGGTGGCTAGGCCCTGAAGTAAGGAGGTCAGGTCTCTCCGGTGCCATCTTGGCCACATGTTGAATTGTAGGGTCTGGCATCTCTTCTTCATGGTGGAGGGAGGGAATTCTGACCCCCAGGTGATGGTTGTGCCTGAATTCCTGGAGACAGGTGTGAGTACTTCCCTTGTAGGTTACTGAACCTGTCAGTCCAGTGCTTGTGAATAGCAGCTTCCTATTACCCTGTCCCCTGACTTTACCATATTTAGGCCCAGACAACCACTGGTGCCATTATACCATGCCATACATCTCCGTGTTTGCATCCTGTGTCCTGTCTCCTGTCTCATCTCTGGTCAACATGGTGTCCCAAATCAGCTCTTGGAGCTGAATTAGTTTGTTAGTATAGTTTTTGTTCTTTCTTTCCTCTCTGGCCTGTTTCCTAACAGTGATAAATATATTTGGGGGCAGCAGGCCATTGTAACAATTGCCTGCCTATAGACTATTTGCATTCTAATAATGACTCCAAGATTGGATCCTTCAGAATGTGGTTTCTCTGATAATTTACATTACAACAGTCCCAAACCAGGCTTCTGGATCCAGGCTTCCAGTCACTGCAGAGACTTTAGATGGTGATTCCAGTCTAGGCAGGCTCAGGGCATGGGTGTTGGGGTATTTGTGAAAGTGTGTGGTGAAGTTCAGCCTGCCTCTCTTGTTTATTGCACATTTTACTTGGCATACCAAGGTATTTTGTCTAGTTTTTGGAGCATTCCATGCCAGGCAGGCAAGCACCTTTATGCTGAGTCTTGTCCCATGGTGGTCTCAGTGGGCCATCACTGCCCCCAGGCCTGGCGTGAGATGTCTCATTAGGAGCTAGATGGAGGTAGCAGAAGGCAGGAGCAGAAAGTGTGGCCTAAATGGCCTTTTCCTGTTTTTCCTTCCATCATCCATGGCTTTGATCCCACTCAACAGAGGAGAGGCCTAAGTGTTGAGCGTTGGAATGGTAGGTGTTGGATCCAGGTGTCCAGTCCAATGTAGGATAGGCTCAGTGGACCCCAAGAAATCTTGGTTAGGAGAACATAGACCCAATCTAGGTCTTGCATAGGGCACAGAGTTTAGGGTGGAGGGGTTTTTTTTTTTTTTCCAGATGCCTGTAATCCTATCTACTCAGGAGGCCAAAATCTGTTGATTGCAGTTTGAATCCAGCCCTGGTAGGAAAGTCCATGAGGCTCTTTATCATCAATCAACAACAACAAAAAAACCTCTAGTAGAAGCAGAGATGTGACTCAAGTGGTGGAGTGCTCTTGCCTGAGTTCAAGCCCCAGGACCAGCACAAAAAGAATTTTTGGGGTGGAAATGTGGGTTAGGGTTAAGGTGCTCCCCTAGCATTCATGAAACGCTGTGTTTGATTCCTCAGCACCACATACACAGAAAAAGCAGGAAGTGGCGCTGTGGCTCAAGTGGTAGAATATTACCCTTGAGCAAAAGAAGCTCAGGGACAGTGCCTAGACCCTGATTTCAAGCTCCAGGATTGGCAAGAAAAAGATTTTCATTTTTATCATATAGGTCTTACACACATGTATTTTTAAACTTTTATTTATTTAAAATTTTTTTCTTTGCCGAATGTGGGGCGTGAACTCTGTGCCTGGGTTCTGTCCTCAAGGTCTTCAGCTGAAGACTAGTCTGAGCCACAGCACCACTTCTGTTTTCTAGTGGGTCATTGGAGATAACAGTCTTATTAACTTTCCTGCCTGAGCTGGCTTTGAACCTGGATCCTCTGGTCTCAGCCTCCTGAGTAGCTAGGATGACAGGAGTGAGCCACATTTTATTAGGTATACAAAAGTATTTCACTTTTTTTTTTTTGTGAGTTCCAGTGGTATTGTGTTTAAGGGCCCTCCACAAGCTAGGAAAGTACCTCAGCTCTTAGCCCTGGTTGTTTTTATGCTGCCTTTGGTTTCCATGATTTCCAGCCTTTGTAGGCATTTTGAAGAGAAAATGCACAGAGTGCACAGAGTGTCAGAATAAAATGTGTAGAGCCTGGAAGCTTGGAATCCTGAATAGAGGTTCTGGCTCTATAGCTCAATGTAGGACATAGTGGATGGCTCCCTTTAGAACCTGCTTTGGTGAACTCATGCCTTTCCCAGGCCCCTGGCCTCTGTTCAAGTCTGTGTCAAGTTTTCATTTATACTTTCATGTCCATCCTGGGGCCTGGGTCTTGGGTCGGATTGGGTGGCAGGGAGGGTGGTGGGGTTGTGTTAGGGGTCAGGGCACTGCTGGCATGTTGCTGATGCACATGCCTCCTCCCCGCACGTGCCACCCGTGACGTCACCAGCCCCTTCTGTCACACACACGCGGGAACACTGAACTCGCGCGGGTGGCAGCGAGCTCTGGCTCGGGGTGGAGCGCTGCCTCCCACGCACGCAGGAGCTCCGGTCCGTCCTTAACCTTCTTGTGCATGCAAGCGCACTGTAGGTCAGAGAAGAGCTGCGGCTCAGCAGCGGGGTGGGGACAGTGAAGGCCTGGTTTGAGCGCCAGGCCTGGCCTGAGGGCGAGGCCCCGCGGGGTGAGCGCCTGGCCCCGAGCATGCGGCCCTGAGGGCAATGGCGATGGTGATGGCATGGACAAGTGCATTTGCACTGGTCAAGGGTCCAAAGTCCTAACCCCAACCGGAGATCCCTGCACTGACAGTGTCTCAGCCTTGCCTCACAGTGGCCGCACTGCCCTGCCCCACTCGTCTTCCTGGCCCCGCCCCTGGTGGCATCACGGCCCCTCCCCATGCCATCGCCACGGCCCCGCCCCTCATGGCGTCACAGCCCCGCCCTACTCGGTCGTGGGGTGGGGGGGTGGGGGGCCCCTGCAGAGCATGGGAAGAGGCCCTGCCTCACGTGGAGGGGACCGGAACCTCCGCCTCCACCCTGGGAGGGCGGGACTTCCGGGGAAAGGGAGGAGAGGCGCAGGAAAGGGAGCAGAGGCGCGGGAAAGCCACAGCCAGGAGAGCCTCGTGCAGCTGAGCTGCCACAGGAGCGACCTGCAGGCCCGCGGGCGGGAGGAGAGCGAGTCCCTGGGCCTGAGGACGGAGGACAGGAGGTGAGCCGGGGCCTGCGGACAGAGGAGGCCCGTGGCCCGGGCCTGTGGAGAATGGAGGCCGGGTGGCCGAGCCACATGTGGGCGGGAGAAGAGCCGAGGCCCGCGGAGAGCAGCCTGGAAGCACTGCGCCTGCCGACCTTGAGGCGACTCCAGGAGGCGGTCTGAGCGCATCCAAGGAAGAGGAACCTCCTGTCAGGTGTGGCGCGGGTTTGGGGTAAGTGTGACACTGTGTGGGGGAGCGCAGCCCGCCTCCCTGCTTGCTTACTTGTGCCCTTCCTGTGGTGTCTTCAGGGTGCCCAAGCCCCGCAGGAAGGAGGTCAGGTCTGGCCAGCGCCATCTTGGTCACAGACATGTTTAATTTTAGGGTCTGGCATCTAGTCTTCATGGTGGAGGGAGGGAAGTCTGACCCCCAGGTGATGGTTGTGCCTGAGTTCCTAGAGGCAGGTGTGAGCACTTTCCTTATAGGTGACTGAACCTGTCAGTCCAGGGCTTAGGAATAGCAGCTTCCTATTACCCTGCCCCCTGACTTTACCTTATTTAGGAAGGTAGAGTTGCAGGGCTTATTTGGGCATCACAGTACGAGAGGAGAGGGGTAAAATGGAGGAGGTCAAGGAGCTAGCTTATGGGGGCATCCCAGCATGAGAGAGGCAGGGAAAGAGCCAGGAAGGTAGAGGTGCTTATGGGGCATCACAGCAAAAAAGGGAAGAGGCAAGGAAGAGGAAGTTAGAAGTCAAGGGGTGTGGCCTGAGCACTGAACTGGTTTAGCTCACTTCTGGGGGGAACAAACAGGCCTGCCAGAAGCTCCTTTCACTGGGAGTTCCATTGTTGGCTTTGGGTGTACACAGTTGGTCAGGCTTACTGTGGTTGGTGGTTATGCTGGGCTTCTGTACACCCATCCCATTTGGCACCAGCAGCTTTTCTGTGTGGGGAAGCCTGGAGGGATGCTGACCGTGTGTAGATTCTGCTTGTGTGTGGATAAGGCCAGACCCAGGTGCACTGGGCTGATCTTGAGGCAACTCTGGAAGACAAGCAGAGCTAGCTAAGCTTCCTGCCAGGTGTGGCCCTGGGCATGATGGTGGGGTGTTTGTGAAAGTGTGTGGAGAAGCGTGGCCTGTCTCTCCTGTTTGCTTGTTTGTGGCTCTGGTGAGGCTAATCCTCAACCTAGGCCTCTGGATCCAGCTTCCAGTTAGTGCCCAGCCATTAGCTGGGGCTTTTAGTCTTGGTAGGCCCAGGCCACAGTTGTTGGGTGTCTGTGAAAGTGTGTGTAGAGTGTGGCCTGCCTCTCGTGTTTGCTTGTTTGGGCCCTTCCTGAAGTTGCCTCGGTGAGCCTAAGGCCTCAAACCAGTCCTCCAGAGCCGGCTTCCAGTCAGTGCCGAGCATTTAGCTGGCTTTCAGTCTTGGCAGGCCCAGACATGGTTGTGGGGTGTGTGAAGGAGCGCGGCCTGCCTCCCTATTGTCTTCAGTGAGTCTAGGCCTCAAACCAGTCTTCTGGAGCTGGCTCCCAGTCAGTGCAGAGCTTTTAGCCAGTGCTATCAGTCTTGGCAGTCCCATGGCATGGGTCTTGGTTTTTATTGCATGCCTGACCCTCTGTGTTTGTTTGTGTGCTTCCTGACGTGGCTTTGGTGAGGCCAGTCCCCAAACCAGGCTTCTGTAGGTGGCTTTTAGCTGGCAATTTCAGTCTATGCAGGCCCAGGGCATGGATACAGGTGAGGGACAGTGTGGAGAAATATGGTCTGCTTCTCCTGAAGTGGCTTGGGTGAGGCCAGTCCCTAAACCAGGCCTCTGGAGCCGGCTCCCAGCCATTGTCAAGCTTTTAGCTGGCACTTTCAGTCTATGCAGGCCCAGAACATGGGTGTGGGGTGTTTGTGGTTGTGTATGGAGAAGTGCGGCCTTCCTCTCTTGTTTGTTCATTTGTGCCCTTCTTGTAGTGGCTTCAGGGTGCCTAAGCCCTGAAGTAAGGAGGTCAGGTCTGGCTGGCGCCATCTTGGCCACACACATGTTGAATTGTAGGGTTTGGCATCTCTTCATGGTGGAGGGAGGGAATTCTGACCCCCTATTGATGGTTGTGTTTGAATTCCTGGAGACAGGTGTGAGCACTTCCCTTGTAGGTTACTGAACCTGTCAGTCCAGTGCTTGGTATTAGGAGTTTCCTATGTCCCCTGACTTTACCATATTTAGGCCCAGACAAGCACTGGTGCCATTACACCATGCCACACATCTCTGTGTTTGCATCCTGTGTCCTGTCTCTTGGCTTATCTCTGGTCAACATGGTGTCCCAAATCAGCTATTGGAGCTGAATTGGTTTGTTAGTATAGTTTTTGTTTTTTCTTTCTTCTCTGGCATGTTTCCTAACAGTGATAAGTATATTTGGGGGCAGCTGGCTCTTGTAACCATTGGCTGCCTATAGACTGCTAGCATTCTAATAAAGACTCCAAGATTGGATCCTTCAAAATGTGGTTTTTCTGATAATTTACATTATAACAGGCCCAAACCAGGTTTCTGGATCCAGCTCCCAGTCACTGCAGAGACTTTAGTGTCTGATTCTAGTCTAGGCAGGCTCAGGGCATGGGTGTGGGGGTATTTGTGGAAGTGTGTGGTGAAGTTCAGCCTGCCTTGTTTATTGCACATTCTACTTGGCATACCAAGGTATTTTGTCTAGTTTTTGGAGCATGCTTTGCCAGCCAGGCAAGCACCTTTATACTGAGTCATGTCCCATGGTGGTCCCAGTGGGCCATCACTGCCCCCAGGCCTGGCGTGAGATCTGTCTCATTAGGAGCTGGATGGAGGTAGCAGAAGGCAGGAGCAGAAAGTGTGGTCTAAACGACTTTTTCTTGTTTTTCCTTCCATCAGCCATGGCTCTGATCCCACTCAACAGAGGAGAGGCCTAAGTGCTGAACATTGGAATGGTAGATGTTGGATCTAGGTGTCCAGTCCAATGTAGGATGCCCTTAGTGGACCCCAAGAAATCTTGGTTTGGAGAACATAGACCACAACCCAGGTCTTGCATACGGCATGAGTTTAGGGTGGAGGGAATGTGTGGAAAATGTTTTTTTCCAGATGTCTGTAATCCTATCTACCCAGGAGGCCAAAATCTGTTGATTGCAGTTCGAATCCAGCCTGGTAGGAATGTCCATGAGGCTCTTTATCACCAGTCAACAACAACAACATACCTCTGGTAGAAGCAGAGCTGTGGCTCAAGTGGTAGAGTGCCCCATACAAGCCCCAGGGACCAGCCCCAAAAGATTTTATGGGGCTGGGAATGTGGCTTAGTGGTAGGGTGTTTCCCTAGTAGTCATTGAAACCCTGTGTTTTATTCTTCAGTACCACATACACAGAAAAAGTAGGAAGTAGGGCTGTGGCTCTAGTGGTAAGAGTATTAGCCTTCAGCAAAAGAAGCTCAGGAACAGTGCCCAGACCCTGAGTTCAAGCTCCATGACTGGCAAAAACAGTTACAACAACAAAAGATTTTCATTTTATCATCATATTTATAGGTCTTATACACATTTATTTTTTATTTATTTAAAATATTTTCTTTGCTGGCTGTGGGGCTTGAACTCTGGGCCTGGTGCTGTCTTTGAGCTCCTCAGCAGAACGCTAGTGCTCTACCAATTCAGCCACAGCGCCACTTCTGGTTTTCTAGTGGGTCATTGGAGATAAGTGTTATGAACTTTCTTTCCTGAGCTGGCTTTGAACCTGGATCCTCTTGTCTCAGCCTCCTGAGTAGCTAGGATGACAGGAGTGAGCCACATTTTATGAGGCATGCAAAAGCATTTCACTTTCTTTTTTGTGAATTCCAGTGGTATTGTGTTCTAGGGCCTTCCACAAGCTAGGCAAGTACCTCATCTCTTAGCCTTGGTTGTTTTTATGCCACCTTTGGTTTTCATGATTTCCAGCCTTTGTAGGCATTGTGAAGAGAATGCACAGAGTGTTTGGATAAAATGTGTAGAGCCTGGAAGCTTGGAATCATGAATAGAGGTTCTGGCTCTGTAGCCCAAGGTAGAACAGTGTGGATGGCCCCGATTATAACCTGCTCTGGAGAACTCATGCCTTGCCCAGGCCCCTGGCCTCTGTTGCTTTCATGTCCATCCTGGGGCCTGGGTTAGGGGTCGGGGTTGGATTGGGTCATGGCGGTTGGATTGGGTCCGGTCAAGGTTGGCGGGTTTGGGGTCAGGGGTCAGGGCGCTGCAGATGCACACGCCTCCCTGCAGGTGCCACCCATGATGTCACCAGCCTGTGCTCATGCCTGAGGTCAAGCCCTGACCAGCACAGAAAGATTTTTGGGGGTGGGAATGTGGGTTAATGGTAGGATTTCCCCCTAGCATTCATGAAACCCTGCGTTTGATTCCTCAGTACCATATACACAGAAAAAGCAGGAAGTGGTGCTGTGGCTCAAGTGGTAGAGTACTACCCTTGAGCAAATGAAGCTCAGGGACAGTGCCTAGACCCTGATTTCAAGCTCCAGGATTGGCAAAAAAAAAGATTTTCATTTTTTATCATATATGTCTTGCATACATTTATTTTTTTCTCTTATGTAACTCCATAGTTGTTTATTTTGAAAATAATATTTTCTGAAATATCCTTATAATTTGAGGTGAGCTAATTGATGGTACACCAAAGTTACCATTTTGCCTGGAAGTTACTAAATGCTGATGAAAGAATAGTTACCAACATATCATTACTGCACACCAACCTAATGGCACTTTGCAATTTTTAAAACTTCATGGCTGGTCAATTTTGATTGGATACTAGAGTTGCATGTGTATGGAAAACATTCTCTCCACTGACTGAAGGTTACTTGCATACAAGTGTACTTCCAATATAGAATTCAATTCTTAAAGGCAAAGTGGCTCAAATTGGAACAAATAAGCTGACCCCCTTGAAATAAACCAAATACAAAGCAACAAGTAGTAAGAATACTAAAGATTTATTCCACCAGTCTTCCTCTTATTTTGTGTGTTTTTTTTTTTTTTTTTTTTTTTGTAATTTGAGGCATGTTATAGCCCAGGCTGGCCTTTAACTTATGATCCTCCTGCCTCAGCCTCCCTAGTGCTGGATTTACAGGCACCACCATTCCTTGCTTCTATCTTTTTTTTTTTTTTTTTTTTTTTTTTTTTTTTTTTTTTTTTTTTTTGGCCAGTCCTGGGCCTTGGACTCAGGGCCTGAGCACTGTCCCTGGCTTCTTCCGGCTCAAGGCTAGCACTCTGCCACTTGAGCCACAGCGCCGCTTCTGGCCGTTTTCTGCATATGTGGTGCTGGGGAATCGAACCTAGGGCCTCGTGTATCCGAGGCAGGCACTCTTGCCACTAGGCCATATCCCCAGCCCCCCTTGCTTCTATCTTAAACATACAAGTGTGCTCTATGAGTAAACTGAGTTAAAACATTTCTGAGAGCAGAGGAGCTGCTATCAGTAGAGCTATTGTGACTCTATAAGAGCCCAGGTCAGCAAGGTACAAGGTAAGCAGGTGTACTGGGCAGTGCTAGGCATGCAACATGCCAAGTAGACCACACTGTCCATGTCTTCTTGAGCTCAGGTCATTATTACTTCACAGGGTTATATTTTGTTCTTCCCTATTTACTTGTTCCACTGTTTTGTAATCAGGAGAAAATGAGAAGTCATTTAACTTCTTGGGTAAATAAAACTAATTTGTCACCTACAATTATGTTTAAAAGTAATTCAGCTGAAGAAACAACAGGGGCTGGGGCTAAGGAAAGCTTCTACACCTAGGCACAGGACTAGTGGGTGAGTTGTTGGCTTGGCAGTGGGCAGTGCTAATCTAGTGGTCCTTCTTTAGGAAGGCCTTGCAACACTGGAGGGACTACTGGTAGACCAGCTCGAAGTCGGAGTCGTTTCCATAATAGGGATCTTCAATCATGAATTGTTTTTGTGGATCATAGCTCCCAAGTAGTTCAATTTTAGCTGTGCAGTTTTAAACTTGATTACTTATTCTTTTCAAATCTCTCAGATTGCTTTCATCCATAGACATCATGTAGTCGAATGTAGCAAAGTCGTCTTTGGTGACCTGTCTTGCCTTATGGGCTGTGCTAATGTCATGATTTCTTAGGCAGCTCATAGCTCTTGGATCTGGGGCACAACCCATGTTCTAGTCGGAAACAATACTGCTGTCAGTGGCCCAATTATCTGAAACATTTTGGTCAGCTGCATGCTTTCTGAAAACTGCTTCTGTGATGGGTGACCAGGAAATGTTACCCAGATACACAAATAGTATGGATTTGGGGCTGGGGATATGGCCTAATGTCAAGAGTGCTTGCCTCGTATACATGAGGCCCTGGGTTCAATTCCCCAGCACCACATATACAGAAAACGGCCAGAAGTGGCGCTGTGGCTCAAGTGGCAGAGTGGTAGCCTTGAGCAAAAAGAAGCCAGGGACAGTGCTCAGGCCCTGAGTCCAAGCCCCAGGACTGGCCAAAAACAACAACAACAACAACAAATAGTACAGATTTGGAACTCTGTACCGCTATCTGCCTGGGTGGTTGCTGGCGCCTACACATTTATTTTTGAACTTTTATTTATTTAAAATTTTTTTCTTTGCCGAATGTGGGGCGTGAACTCTGTGCCTGGGTTCTGTCCTTGATGTCTTCAGCTGAAGACTAGTGCTCTACCACCTGAGCCACAGCTCCACTTCTGGTTTTTTGGTGGGTCATTGGAGATAACAGTCTTATTAACTTTCCTGCCTGAGCTGGCTTTGAACCTGGATCCTCTGGTCTCAGCCTCCTGAGTAGCTAGGATGACAGGAGTGAGCCACATTTTATGAGGCATGCAAAAGTATTTCACTTTCTTTTTTGTGAGTCCCAGTGGTATTGTGTTCCAGGGCCTTTCACAAGCTAGGCAAGTACCTCAGCTTATAGCCCTGGTTGTTTTTATGCCGCCTTTGGTTTCCATGATTTCCAGCCTTTGTAGGCATTTTGAAGAGAAAATGCACAGAGTACACAGAGTGTCAGAATAAAATGTGTAGAGCCTGGAAGTTTGGAATCCTGAATAGAGGTTCTGGCTCTATAGCTCAAGGTAGGACATAGTGGATGGCTCCCATTAGAACCTGCTGTGGTGAACTCATGCCTTGCCCAGGCCCCTGGCCTCTGTTCAAGTCTGTGTCAAGTTTTCATTTATACTTTCATGTCCATCCTGGGGCCTGGAGAAGGAGGTGAAGGCATGTGTGAGTAAGGGCAGCATATCTTTTACTGCTTGGTAAGTTGGTGCTGATCAGAACAACTTCAGTGGCCCTAGGCCTCTGCCCAAGCCTCTGAGTCTTTGCTATGCATTCAGTTCTGCTTTTGGCCATGTCCTGCTCTGTGACTGTAGGTTAGGGGCTGAGGGGCAGTGTGTAAAATATTTTTATTACAAAATTATAAAATGTGTCTAGTATCTGAAGAAAACATGGAGAACATACACTTGGAATTTTGAGTGTAGTATCTGGAATTATGGCCCAATGTAGAAAAGTGGCTTGAATGACACCCCCTCCACTGAAGAAGTGACACCCATTCAAAAACATTCTGAAGTTGGTATCACTGTAGGTCAAGGTTCTAAGACCCTCTAATCATTGAATCACAATCATATGAGGAGGCATCATGGAGAAAGTAACAAGGACCTGGCATGAAAATATGGCCACTGGGTTTAATTTAGGAGCTCAGCAATCAGTGTGGCTGGGACTGAAGTACCCAGACCCTGGCTGGCCATGCTCCAAGGTAGTACTGGGCGATGGAGGGATTTGAAAACTATGCTGAAGTAGTGCCATGGTGTTACCAGGCAAATGGCCTCTCAAACCCTGGGAGCTATCCCTTATGCTCATTTGTGTGCAGTTTCAGACAGGAATTCCACCTAAGTAGCCACACAGATACTTGGGGCCTCTGTTGCTGCTATGAGGCAATATGCATAATGAGAGTTGGCAAAACACACACTTTAGCCATAAAGGATGCCCTGTGGACTGGCTGTTTACTCCTGGTACTTGAACTTGGCCTGGGAGCTGTCCCTGAGCTTCTTTTTGCTTCATGGTATCACTCTACACTTTATTTACAGCACCATTTCCAGGCTTTTCTGTGTATGTGGTACTGAGGAGTCTAACTGAAGGCTTCATGCATGCTAGTCAATCACTCTACCACTAAGCCACATTCTCAGCCGGAGTCCGGGGTTTTGAGATGACACTTTAGGCACATCTGAGGATCAGACGCTGTCGCCTTTGAAGTAACAGAAGCATGGGCCTCCCTTGATCAACATGAGGTTGTCTGGTGGTAGAGTGGGGTGTCCCAGGCATGCACTGTGCAGTGTAGACTCAGGCTGGAAAGGCCATCATGATGCTTGGGCTGGATAAGACTGAACCCTGGAGATTAGTAGGTGTTATCAGGAGTGACAGAAAATCCACAAGCCTTTAAAAGAAAGTCTGAATAATTGAAATCTTTTAAAGGAAATCAGTACCAACCTCCTAGGAATCCAAATCTATGCTGCAAAAATTAATTCCTAAGTAAAGAGTGTCAATAAATCAAGAAGAGAGCCAGGCACCAGTGGCTCACACCAGTAATCTTTGCTACTCAGGAGGCTGAGATCTGAGGACCATGGCTTAAATCTAGCCCAGGCAGGAACGTCCTTGAGACCCTTATCTCTGATTACATGCCAGAAAACCAGAAGTGGCACTGGCTTAAGGACAGCCGGCTATGGACAATAACAAAAGAACAGACCACTGAATAACCTGAGAGACACATGGTCCAAACATGTGAACAGGGAAGGAGTTGCAACTAACTGTTGAATCTCCATAAATTGTATGTCATTGATTTTTCACCAGTGGCACACGTTGACTGTTTATACTTTTTCTGATTCATATGTTCAAATCCCTTGTGTTGATGGTGATTCTTAGGGACATTTTTAGTGGTCCATTATTTCTAGGATTGGCTTTATTTTAGTAAGTGTTGGAATGTTACCATGCAGAATACAGTTGATGTTGGATTCTTCTAGACCAGCCACTTTTATGAATTAGTATGCTGAAGAAAACAGTGGCTCTCTCCTCTCCCCTTTCCCTCTCTTCTCTCCTCCCCTCCTCTTTTTTTTTTTTTTCTGCAGACGTTGTATTGCTGCAATAGACCAACCGGTCTCGAACTTGTAGTCTTGGGCCTCAGCTTCCCAACTGTTGGGGTTAACTGCATTTACCACCCTACCAGGCTCAATCTTATTATCTAAAAGTTCCTGAAAAGTCACTCTTAGGAGATTGGAATATGGCTTAGTGGCAAGAGTGCTTGCCTTGTATACAATGAAGCCCTGGGTTCAATTCCTCAGCACCTTATATATAGAAAAGGGCAGACGGGGTGCTGTGGCTCAAGTGGCATAGTGCTAGCCCTGAGCAAAAACAAAAACAAAACCCAGGGACAGTGTTCAGGCCCCAAGTTCAAGCCCCAGGACTGGCCAAAAACACACACACACAAAAGGCACTCTATTAGTTCTGTTTTAATAACGAGAGACTTACCTGTAGAATAAAATAGAATGGGATTTCATTCCCCTTTTCATCTGAAAATTTTGTCCTGCCCTGCCCTCCCCTCCCCTCCCCTCCCCCCTCCCCTCAACTCCCCCTCCCCTCCCCCTCCCCCTCCCCTCCCATTCTCAATTCTCTCTTTTCTCCAGATATTTTATGTTTGCTGTACATGTTAGCATACATGCTTCCAAACCCGTGTGGTTTAGAATATGTGTCAGGCCACTCCGATGTCCTTCAGCAGTTGTGGGGATTTCTTGATCAGTCCTTCCCTACCATACCTGATGCTGTTTTCCCGCTGCGCCTAACTTGGCGACAATGGAGACTTGAATAAATGGTCAGCTGTGCTTTTACTGTGTTCATGTACCTGCTCTGCATACACATGTGAGGGTATGGGTGGGGGATCGAGTGCTGTGTGTCTCTGTGTATGCTTGGACACCCCTTAAGCACGCTTGATAAAAGGCCATCTACCGCCAGTGATGCAGAACACTGTCTAGTAAGTCACGGATTGGGTTGGGGTTGGGCATTGGTTTAAGGAATTGGGTTGTTAGGTGTCTGTGGTTTGAGGTAGGGGTTTCAGGTCTTAGGGCTACTGTTTTCAGGGGCGCGGGGACCCGGGTCTGGAAGGTGCGAACACCGCCCTTATCTCTACCTGGACCCGGGGAGATCTGCCCTCCCTTCGCCGTGCTCCCCACTCCTGGCTCCTTGCGGCCACCCGGCCCCGAGCCACGGGCAGTGGCCTGTGGGATGTTGCATGCTGCACCGAGTTCCGGTCCTCCCGGTTCTGGTGCGCATGCCCCGGGGGTGCTGGCCCTGCCCCTCCCCGCCCTGGACCCTGTAGGTGCACGCACGTCTCCTCTACTCTGCCCAGCTCTCCCGGAGCCGAACCCAGAGCCTGTGCTGCCCAGAGTCACACTGTAGCTCTTCTCCCTTCTGCCCCACACAGCAGATGGCCCTGGCTTGGCGCGGGGGTCCTGGCGCTGCCCCGAAGGCAGGCCGATCCACATGCCGCACCAGGGAGGAGCAGAGCCCCCGAAGGACTCCCAGCCCTCAGTGTGCTCCGAAGATGGAGTGGAAAGCGGGTGAACTGGATGTCCGCTTTTGGTGTGAGTCAACACGCTGCCTGGAACCACATGCTGTTGAAAATGAACTTTTGCAAGATAGGCGATATTTGGGTTACACTTCAGGCGTAGGGCTCAGTGTCAATGGTAGGATTAAAGTTTGATTATGGTAACCATGCCCTAATATGTACCCTAAGCCACTCAGGAATCCTATGCCTTACTTGAGACTTTTCATTAACTAAACCCACACAATAACTGTGACCAACATAGCAACCCTAACCCAGTCCTCAAAGCTTGGAGAGAGAACTGGTTTGCTGGTATGTTTTTTGTTCTTTCCTCCCTCTTTGGCCTGTTTCCTGACAGTGTTGAGGGTATGTGTTGGCTGCAGGCCTTTGTAACAACTGTGCCTGCAGACTGCTAATGCTCTGATAAAGATTCCATCCTTCAGTATGTGGCTTCTCTGATAATTTACACATATCTAACAGTATGACTGTGGTTAGGGGTCGGTTGTTGATGTCCATAAGGACTGGTGGTTGTAGGGCTACTCAGAGTGGGCATTAGCATTAAGATTTAGTTATGGTTTGGAAATAGATTAGGCAGGTGTTGGGTTTTCCATTAACCTTACAAAGCAGGTTAGTGTTAGGGACTAAGTTAGGGTTAGGATCACTATTACAGAAAGATAGTAAATGATGGTTAAGGAATGGGTCAGGCTTAGGGAGTGGGTTAAGGAATGTGGTAGACAAAGGATGAGGTTAGGGAGCCTGTTAGGGAAGATTTTAGGATCAGGGTTTAGGAAGGGTTGAGGGTTAGGGAGTGGGTGAGAATTTGTGGAATGAGTTTGAGTTATGAGATGTGTTAGGGAGTGGTTTACAAAACAAGTTATGGAACAGGTAAGGATTAAGAACGTGTTAAGGAAGGGGCTAGGGTAAGAGGCAATGTGTTCAATATGAATGTGTTAGGTACACAATTGTATGGATTTTGGTTAGTGAATGTCTTAGGGTGAGGCATGAGGTTGGTGAGTAGCTTAAGGTGTGGGTTTGGGTTGTAGCACGCTAGGGTGTGAGTACTGGCTAGAGTCACTTGTGTGCACGATGGGGATCCATGTTAGAGTATGGAGTAGGGGTATGGTTAGGGTTGGGTTGAAGCTGTGTCACAATTAGGGTACCTGTGTGTACGGTTATGGTTATGGTTAGGACATATGTCTTGGTATGGGGTAGGAGATACGGTAGGGCTTAGAGTCTGAATGGCCTCAAGATCCTCATCCTTCCCAGGGTCTTGGTTTACTAGCCCTGCTCTTTCCCATGCCCTCCTTTCTGGTGTACCAGGGTTTGTCTTCCACTTATCTGTATTTGTCTTCATCTTGTGTCTCCCACTTATTATGCAAAAAAGTCCATTTCCTCTCACTGGAAGGCCTACTTTTGAGGATTTTTGTGTAAGTGTACAATTTAAAGCTTAAGACAAGGATCCTAGCTTTGAGCAAAGCCCATCTGTACTTTCAGAAATACCTTGGAAGAACCTAGATAGGTGAGGATGAAGCTGTGAGGATAGGTTATGGTTTGTTGCTTGGGAATTGAACCCATGGCTTCATGTATATGAGGCAAGCACTCTTGCCACTAGGCCATACTCCCAGTCCCGTCCAGTTTTCACCTTTTAAGAGGCTATGCAATTACAGGATCAGGGGTGAATTCACCTGGACTTCATCGTCCCTTCTACACGTGGTATTAAACACACATAGCAGGTTGTTGTGAGGTTCTTATTTTTTTGAGCAGCATACTTGCTCATGGTTTGTGCTGGTTCACCTCTCAGGAGCAGTACAGTGATGGAGGGTTCGGTCTGTGGAGAACATTTGGTGGAGTTGCTGGTACTCCAAGGGGCCGTGTTTTCCCATTACTATTAAGCAAGCTTGAGTGGGCTAAAACAATCCAGTACTCAATCATAAGTAAACTAACCCAACAGTTACCATGGTATTTTTACTACTATTATGGTTATTTCTGTAGTCTGTGACTATGATCATTTTTTACTGTCCATTACCATGGTTGCTACCTAGGTACAGAGGGGAACAAGGGCTCCCTATATTTTTAAATGCCAAACTACAAAAAATTAGTCTCATGGGTGGGGGGGTCCAGCCCTCTAGCATGGAATCATCACCAGGGTTTAGAAGCTGTTATAATTTTAACACTAAAACTTATATTTAGTCACTCAGGTTCTCAGATTAGCCCTTACAGTAGCAGGGCCTCATGTGCCTCCACAGAAGTATCCTGACTGTTTCCTGTCCCGTGTGTATACTGGGATAGGTATCCACTTTCTGTTGCTTCTAGAAGGCCGAGGGCAGCTCTTCATCTGGGTTCTTCCTTGTCTTTGGCACCTGTAAACGTTTGTACGCAGGTACAGACTACTGAGCTAGGGCTGAGGAGCAGAGAGGGACTTGAAGGGACACCAGTTCCTTGACTGAGACCAGGCTGACATCTTGTGAGGGATATACAGTCTTGTGTGTATTGGTGACACTTAAGCAGTGGAAATGGACATGGAGCTTCCTAGAGAAGAGCAGGCTGCTGTTGTTAGAGTGGGTCCCAGCATGCTGCCTGAATCCTTACCTGTCATCTGCTTCAGTTCTTGGAAGGGGCTGATAGAGCCTCTCTACAGCCTGCCTGGAACTCCTGACCAGGAATCTGGGAGGCCAGCACACTTCTTACCTATAGCCAGTGCATCCCTGGAAGTCCTTAGGCCTGGATGTGGAGGAAGCCACTGGGCCTGCCTACCCAGGGGTTCCTGAGCTTCAAGGATGATGTGTTGGCAGCAGAGAGCAGGTATGGGGGGGCAGGGGAGGTGGGAAGCTCTCCGTCTGCCTGCCCCAGGAGGATTGGATCCTTTCTCCCACCAGGCTGGCTCCTCCAGAGTCAGAGGGAGGCAGCGGTGACTACTGCATTTTAGGCTGCTGTGGTGAGTTCTATCTGTCTGTTCCTCAGAAACATGGTGAAACTCAGGCCCATTCCAGGCCTGTGGTCTTTCCTATATACAGCAGAGCCCAGATACCCAGCAAAGTGCTACTTGTGAGGAAGCTGCATACAGTCAGAGGTGCAGACTGCTTGAAGACTCAAAGTGCATTTTGCTCTCTCCTATTCTGGGCAGGCAGCAGGTTCTCTCTGACCTGGCCAGCTGCTTCATGTCCACATTGATGTAAGTGAATTAATGCCCCTGTTGCTGAGTGTTGGTGGGCCTTGGCCTCCTGAGGTGGTCACTTGCACACTGTACAGAAGCCCTTATGTTGATGGAGCAGGGGCCCTTCATTAATCCTCAGTTCTGTGGGGAAGGGTCCCTACCCTTCATCCTGACACCCAGCCTCTTTCCTCCATTTCCCCCCTTCTGGTTTTTCCCCAGGCCTCTCTGAGAAGGGTGTGGATACACATCCTGTTCTATGCTCCCCTTTTAAAGGCCCAACCACGGCTCTGTGGACACAGGTGAGATGCCATGACCAGGTGGAACAGCCTTTTCATGCATCTTACTAAGTCACATTCCAAACCGAGTTTACAAGGGATGTCTTGGCTCTCCTTCCAAAGTGTAGATGACCAAGCGCTGGGTCCTGCTGACACAGCATCATCAGGGTAGAGGCTCGCCAGATTCTTAAAGTTATACCTCTTAATTGTCTTAATTTTCCCACTGCCCCTGAGATTGCGAGCTGAGTTCAGGGATGGCAGACAGACTGAAACGACCCCCTGGCATTAGCCATGGCCTATGAAGGGCCCTGCTTCCTACAAAACCATATTGGGTGACCTTGATGGAGGCACCCATGGTCTGGAAAGTGTGTAGACAGAACAGAACATTTTATGTGTTATTTCCCTAGGGTTGCTTTGACAAGGCACTGCACACTGTGAGCTATGGAGATCTTCTTTCACAGCTCTGAAGTCCAACAGATGGAAAAAGGTCCAACAGTGAAAGCAAGGTGTATTATAGGCCACATTCCCTTGACAGGTACAAGAGCATGGTGTGTTCCAGGTCTTGTTCTGGTTTCTAAATCTTTGAGGGAATAGTGTAGTTTGTAGAGTAACTCCCCTGTGTGCATTTCTGTGACTGAGTTTCCACCTTTTTTTCCCCCAGTCTTATGCTTTCCACTCAGAGCCTGAGTACTGTCCCTGGCTTCTTTTTGCTCAAGACTAGCACTCTGCCAGTTGATCCACAGTGTCACTTCTGGCCGTTTTCTATATATGTGGTGGTGAGGAATTGAACTCAGGGCTTCATGTACATGAGGCAAGCACTCTTGCCACTAGGCCATACTCCCAGCCCCAGTTTCCACCTCCTAAGGGGCACAATAATAGTGGTTTAGAGTGGATGTGAGGGAACAGAAGACACTGTACACAAGAGAGCACAAAAAAGGTGACTTAGGGATGACCCTAACAACACTTGCCAAGAGCCCATTTCTGTATATGATCACATTCATAGGTACTGGAGAATTTCCTCATATGAATTTAGGGGACAAACCCATTACAATGCCACTGCTAGTGGTCCCTACCTCTCATTCCGTAGGCAGATCCCTGCTGACCCTGAGTCCTGGACTTTGGGTGATACAGTGATGTAATCCAGTGAGTGCTGGGGACATTAAGGTTTGTAGCAGGATCAGACAGAGCCTAGTCTGTCTCTGGGCACTGAGACATTGGGATATTTCCTTGGGGCTTCAAGTTCCCCTGTGACCTGATCAGAAAGTAGTAGAAGCTACAGGCTCCCTAAGGCCAAAGCCTTTCCTAGCTGAGGTAGGCATTGCTCTTGTGATCTGCAGAGACCACAGAGTTTCCTGGTGAACTTCGGTGGCCAGATCCCGGTCAGTGGGAGCAAGGCATGCCCAGAATAGGTCTTTAGCATCCAGAGTGGGAGAGGTATGGGCAGAAGAGAGGAGTAGGCATCCCCTTTTGTAACCAAGAGTAAAACACCAGTGTGGATCCACTAACAGGGCCCAGCCTCTATTGAGGCTCCTGATGCTTCACATAGAATCTGTGCCACTTCAGGGCCAGACACATGTGTCACACACACACACCCCTCCCTCCCAGTTCTATAGTGCACCCACCCACCCCGTGTGGCCTGGGCTTATGTTCACAGGACTGTTAGATGCCCTGAGTAGTTCTTGGGGTTCTGACCCTGGGTGGGAATCTGAGTGTTAAGCACTTACAGGCTATGCAATTACAGGGTCAGGGGTCACTTCACCTGGACTTCATCGTCCCTTCTACATGTGGGATTAAACACACATAGCGGGTTGTTGTGAGGTTTTTATCTTTTTGAGTAGCATACTTGCTCATTGTTTGTGCTGACAGAACACTGATTTCCATTTATTGAGAGATGACAACCGTCAGAAACCATTCTGAAGTTGGCATCACTGTTGGTCAGGGACACTGAGCACTTTAATCATAGTCTTTTGAGAAGGCATCAGGGAGAAGGAGGCAAGGACTTGGTATGAAAAGATGGCCACTGGGTTTAGGTTAGGAGCTGAATAAACAAGGTGTCTGGGACACAAAAATGCAGACTCTGGCTGGCCATGCTCTAGGTAGCACTGGGTTGTGGAGGGACTTGGAAGCTATGCTGAGGATGAACCATGATGTCACCAGGCAAATGACTTCTAAACTTCCAGGAGGTAGCCAGTGCTCTGTTTCAGACAAGATGCCCACATAGGCAGCCGCACAGACACTTGTGGCCTCCTTTGCTCCCATGAGGCATGATGCAGATGGAGATGTGGCATCACCCATTTTAGCCATAAACTATGCCACTTGGACTGGCTGTTTACTCATTTCCTGAAAAAAGTTATGAATGGCCCTACTCAGTTAAAATGTCTCTTTTGACCTTAGTCTGAAAAGGACCCCATTGTGGGCTCTGTTTCTCCCACAGATTTTCCCTATTTCTGGCTTAAGTAGAAACTCTCCATCACTGCACAACCAGGTCTTGGTGTAGTTATTGGTTCCATAATTTGTAGAAGGAGAAAGAATCACATTTGTGTCAGATATGAGTAACAATGGGAAGTGAATTCATCCTAAGTGTATTCCGGGAACTCAATCTTTTCAAAGATTGAAGTATAGTTCACATGATAGAGAAGGACTTGAACACTTTAGTGATGCACACTGCCCATGTTGTGTGTCTATTTGTCCTAGATACTTGGCTTGTTCCCATTGAATTGCTGTTGTGCATAATGCTGTTAAACATTTATCTATTCACACATTTCTGTGTGAATGTTTTCACTTGTGTCAGTGTATGTAGGAATAGAATTGTTGGATACTATGGAAATTCAAGTGTTAGCTTTTGTTTCACATGGGTCAAACTTTTCCGCAGCTGCCGCACATTTTCGCATTTCTATGATCAATATCCACTTCTTTATTTTTTGTCACCAATACATGATAATTTTTACATGATTTTTCTGTTTCTGAAGTGATGTCTTGTGGTTTTGGTTCTTATTTCCCTCATGGTTAATGATGTTGAACAATTTTTTTCTTTTGTTTTTTTGGGGGAGGTTTTCACTGTGTGGCCTTGAACTCATGATCTTCAATGCACACCAGATGGCTGCAATCAACCAACAGAGCATGGGGCAACTTGATTTTGGGGTCTTGCTCACCTTTGGGGTTGGTAGGGTATATGAAGGCATGTGGGAAGCTACTGGTGTTGGAGGGTGACTGAATCTGTGCCGCTGAGAGGCTCGCCATGTCCATCCCAGGAGACATGGAGGAGCAGGATCACAGTATCTGGCTCTAACGAGATGCTGTACATCTGAAGCATACCTGCACAAGGGCATCCATGAGTGTGTAGCCTCTACTGGTACCCACTGAGCACTGAAGCTTCAGAGGCTAAACAGAAGAGGTCAGGAAAGGCCACTGTGATGTTTTGGCTGGACAAAGCTGAAGCCTGGAGATTAGTATGTGCTAAGGAGATGCTGTCCATCTGAAGCATACCTGCACAAGGGCATCCATGAGTGTCTAGCCTCTACTGGTACCCACTGAGCACTGAAGCTTCAGAGGCTAAACAGAAGAGGTCAGGAAAGGCCACTGTGATGTTTGGGCTGGACAAAGCTGAAGCCTGGAGATTAGTATGTGCTATGGTGGGTGACAGAAAATCCACTTGCCATCAAGGAAAAGTCTGATAAGTTGAATTGCTTCAAAGGAAATCAGTACAAGCCTCCTAAGATTTCCAAGACAAGGTACCAAAATCTCCAAAGCACCCAAGATAGGCTGCCAAACTCTCCATAGACAAAATACCCTTTAATACCCAAGAAGGGAGATTCAATAAATTTATAATGGACCAGTGAATGACCTGAGAGACACACAATCCAAAGATGTGAACAAGGAAAGAAATGTAACTGATTGTTGAATCTCCATAGTGTATTTTAGGCATTAGTAAGGAAAGTGCACAGTAGTTCTGAGTTCATCTACAATTTCTAAAATACTTTGTAAAATACATTTTAGGGTTGGCTGTTGAATCCTGGCCACTCACACGTGCTAACCAAGTCTTCTTGAATGATTTTTACATTTAGTTCCTTTCCACATTCTCAGTCTAAAATTTGGGAAGCCATTGTAGAATTAAAAACAGATATTTTATGCTGTGACATCCATTCTACCTTAGGGATTTCCCCAATAGTTGGACTCTGCCCTATGCTCAGTGACTCCATCAGTGCTTCAAAGAGAAGGCACCCAAGAGAATATCAGTAGGAACCTGTGCAAATTGTCCATACAGATTCAGAGTGGGGCTCTCTGTGGCTGTCCCAAGTGCTAGGGCGCCCTCTGCTCTTTACTTTGGAAATGACAGGTGACATGTAAATGTGTGAAACAGTGGTTTTTTTTCCCTTAGTCTGTGTGTGTGTGTGTGTGTGTGTGTGTGTGTGTGTGTGTGTGTGTGTGCTGTTAATAGGGATTGAATTTTGGACTTGGGTGCTGTTCTTTAGCTTTTCTAGTTAAGATTGTGCTGCACTGCTTGAGCCTCAGCTCATCTTCTGGCTTCGTTTTGTCTAAGTGTGTGTGTGTGTGTGTGTGTGTGTGTGTGTGTGTGTGTGTGTGTATTTGTTATTTTGTCTCTGTGTTTTCCAGCATGAATTTCATCTTTAAAGATCTCCTTACTCTGTAGAGTATTATTTGGGCAAGCAGGGATGTGGTCAGAGTGAGGGAAGGAAGAAGGCAGGGAGGGAGAGGGAGAGTACAGGTTTTTCATTCGTTTTTGTAGTTTATGAGGGAGCATGGAGCTCCAAATAAACTAATCTTGGATGGAAGCCTTTTGTGAACATAGTGCTTGTTGCCTATGAATTCCTGGCTGTTGTTTTCCATGGCTGTTTGCCTGTCTCCCTGTTTTAAATTTTTGAAAGAAATACTGATTGATGAAGTCAGGAGAAGATTGAATGTTTTAATTTAAATTCATCCTTCACCAAGTAGATTGCTGTAAATGTCTGACAGATACCCATGTGATAAAAAAGGTATTTCCCCCTTCTACCTTGAAAATGGAGTAATGAATAAACATCAATAAAAACCCAGCCTGCTTATTCTTGTTTTGTTTTGCTTTCTGGTGTTATCTGTCCTCTTCTCTGTTCTCCCTCCCCTTGCCCCCTCATCTGCCAAGTCTGATTGTGACAGTAATCTGAGATGAATGGAAGTGGCCATGTGATGCCCCTAGCCGCCGTCCCTAGCAGGTGTCCCCTTAAGCCTGCTTGTGCCAGTGTGTCCCATAGTTCTAGGTGCAGGAGAGACCCTGAAGGCTTGTGGAGTGTCCTGCACCAGGCCCTGGGTTGGCGCAAAGGCCTTCTGCTAGGCAGGCTGGGCAGCAGGTCCGCAGGTGGGGCCTCAGGAAGCTAGAGGTGCAGGGGTGGTGCTTATGGGGCTTCAGAGCATGAGAGAGGCAGGGAAAGAGCCAGGAAGCTAGAGGTGCTGTCCTGGAGTTTATGGGTGCATCACAGCAGGATAGGGGTGGGGAAAGTGGTAGGAAGTGAGAAGTCAAGGGGCATGGCCCTGGCACTGGACTGGTTTAGGTGGCTTCTGCCTGGGACTGGCAGTCCTGCCAGTAGCCCTCATCTTTGGGTTTGGGCCTACAAAGCTGGTCAGGTTCTCTGTGGTTTCGTGGTGCGTCTGGCCTTCAGTACACCTGTCCCATCAGGCACCATCTGCTTGTTTGGGGAAACCTGGAGGAACGCTGACCCTGCACAGTTGCGGCTTGTGTGTAGAGGAGGTCTGACCCAGGTGCACCAAGCTGACTTTGAGGCAACTCTGGAAGACAAGCTATGCTAAGTGGCAGTGGGGCCCAGGGCATGGGTGTGGGGTGGCTGTGAAAGTGTGTGGAGAAGCGCGGCCTGCCTCTCCTGTTTGCTTATTTGTGCTCTTCCTGATGTGGCTTTGGTGAGACCAGGCCTCTGGAGCCGGCTTGGAGTCAGTGCAGAGCTTTTAGTTGGTGCTTTTAGTCTTGGCATGCCCAGGCCATGGTTGTTGGGTGGGTGTGAGAGTGTGTGGAGAATTGCGGCCTGCCTGTCCAGTTTGCTTGTTTGTGCCCTTCCTGAAGTGGCTTTGTTGAGGCTAGGACTCAAAGCAGGCCTCCTGAGCTGGCTTCGTCAGTGCCGATCCTTTTATCTGTGGTTTCCAGTCTTGGCAGGCTCACGCAATACTTGTGGCTGGCTGTGAAAGTGGGTGGAAGAGTGGGGCCTGAGGTGCAGGGGTGAGGCTTGTGGGTCATCACTGCAGGAGAGGGGAGGGGTGAGGGCAAGGAAAGGAGAGGTGAAGGGACTGGGCTTATGGGGCAACACAGAACGAGAGAGGAGGGGTAAGGGGAGGAAGTGAAAGGTCAAGGGGTGTGGCTTGGGTGCTGGACTGGTTTAGGTCACTTCTGCCTGGAACAAACAGACATGCCACGAAGAGCTAGGAAGAGCTCCTTTCTCTGAGGGTCCTCTAGTTGGGTTCAGGCCTACAAAGCTGGTCAGGCTTACTGTGGTTTGCTGGTGGGTTGGCCTTCGTACACCTTTTCTATCAGGCAGCAGCCGCTTTTCTGTGTGGGGAAGCCTGGAGGACTGTGTGTGCAGATGCTGCTCGTGTGTGCAGAAGGCTGGACCCAGGTGCACCAAGCTGACCTTGAGGCAACTCCAGAAGACAAGCAGAGCTAAGCTGAGTTATCTGGCAGGTGGGGCCCATGGCATGGGTGTGGGGTGCTTGTGAATGTGTGTGGAGAAGCATGGCTGGTCTCTCCTGTTTGCTCCTTTGGGCCCTTCCTCAAGTGGCTTTGGTAAGGCTACACCCGAAACCAGGGCTCCAGAGCCGGCTTCCCGTCAGTGCTGAGCATTTAGCTGGCTTTCAGTCTTTGCAGGCCCAGGCCATGGTTGTGGGGTGTTTGTGAAAGTGTGTGGAGGAGCGCGGCCTGCCTCCCTGTTGGCTTCGGTGAGGCTAGGCCTCAAACCAGTCTTCTGGAGCTTTCTCCCAGTCAGTTTAAACAAGCTCCCAGAGTTTGTTTAGCCAGCGCTTTCAGTCTTGGCAGGCCTTATTGCCTGCCTGCCTGCCTCCTGTGTTGGTTTGTGTCCTTTCTGAAGTGTCTTTGGTGAGGCCAGTCCCCAAAGTAGGCTTCTGGAGCTGGCTTTTACTTGGCACTTTCAGTCTAGGCAGGCCCAGGGCTTGGATACTGGTGAGGGACACTTTGGAGAAATATGGTCTGCTTCTCCTAAAGTGGCTTGGGCAAGGCCAGTCCCCAAACCAGGCCTCCGGAGCAGGCTCCAGTCATTGTCAAACTTTTAGCTGGCACTTTCAGGCCCAGAACATGGGTGTGGGGTGTGATTGTGTATGGCGAAGTGTGGCCTTCCTCTCTTGTTTGTTCATTTGTGCCCTTCCTGTAGTGGCCTCAGTGTGGCTAAGCCCTTAAGTAAGGTCAGGTCTGGACGGCGCCATCTTGGCCACACACATGTTGAATTGTAGGGTCTGGCATCTTGTCTTCATGGTAGAGGGAGGGAATTCTGACCCCCTGTTGATGCTTGTGTCTGAATTCCTGTAGACAGGTGTGAGCACTTCCCTTGTAGGTGACTGAACCTGTCAGTCCAGTGCTTGGGAATAGGAGCTTCCTATTACCCTGTCCCCTGACTTTACCTTATTTAGGCCCAGACAAGCACTGTTGCCATTGTACCAAACCACACATCTCCGTGTTTGCATCCTGTGTCCTGTCTCCTGGCTATCTCTGGTCATCATGGTGTCCCAAATCAGCTCTTGGAGCTGAATTGGTTTGTTAGTATAGTTTTTGTTTTTTCTTTCCTCTCTGTCCTGTTTCCTAACAGTGATAAATATATTTGGGGGCAGCAGGCCTTTGTAACAATTGGCTACCCCCATAGACTGCTAGCATTCTAATAAAGACTCCAAGATTTGATCCTTCAAAATGTGGTTTCTCTGATAATTTACATTATAACAGGCCCAAACCAGGCTTCTGGATCCAGCTCCCAGTCACTGCAAAGACTTTAGATGGTGCTTTCAGTCTAGGCAGGCACAGGGTATGGTTGTGGGGGTATTTGTGAAAGTGTGTTTATTGCACATTCTACTTTGAATACCAAGGTATTTTGTGTAGTTTTTGGAGCATGCTTTGCCAGCCAGGCAAGCACCTTTATACTGAGTTGTGTCCCCTGGTGGTCTCAGGCCTGGCCTGAGATATGTCTCATTAAAAGGTGGATGGAGGTAGCAGAAAGCAGGAGAAGAAAGTGTGGTCATAATGGCCTTTTCTTGTTTTTCCTTTCATTAGCCATGGCTCTGATCCCACTCAACAGTGGAGAGGCCTAAGTGCTGAGGATTGGAATGGTAGGTGTGGATCTAGGTGTCAAGTCCAATGTAGGATGGGCTCAGTGGACCCCAAGAAATCTTGGTTAGGAGAACATAGGCCCCAATCCAGGTCTTGCATAGGGCACAGAGGTTAGGGTGGAGGGGATGTGTGGAAAATGTTTTTTCCAGGTGCCTGTAATCCTAATCCTCCTAATCAGGAGGCCAAAATCTGTTGATTGCAGTTAGAATCCAGCCTTGGTAGGAAAGTCCATGAGGCTCTTTATCATCAATCAACAGCAACAACAAAAAACCTCTAGTAGAAGTAGAGCTGTGTCTCAAGTGGTAGAGTGCTCATGCCTTAGTTCAGGCCCCAGGACAAGCACAAAAAGATTTTTGGGGGTGGCAATGTGGCTTAGTGGTAGGCGCTCCCCTAGTATTCATGTAACCCCGCGTTTGATTCCACAGTACCACATACACAGAAAAAGCAGGATGTAGGGCTGTGGCTCTAGTGGTAGAGTACTACCCTTGGGCAAAAGAATCTCAGGGACAGTGCCTAGACCCTGAGTTCAAGCTCTAGGATTGGCAAAAAAAGATTTTCATTTTTATCATATAGGTATTACACACATTTTTTTTAAACCTTTATTTAAAGTGTTTTTCTTTGCCGGTTGTGGGGTGTGAACTCTGTGCGTGGGTTCTGCCCTTGAGGTCTTCAGCTGAAGACTAGTGCTGTACCACCTGAGCCACAGCGCCACTTCTGGTGTTCTGGTGGGTCATTGGAGATAACAGTGTTTTGAACTTTCCTGCCTGAGCTGGCTTTGAACCTGGATCCTCTTGTCTCAGCCTCCTGGGTAGCTAGGTTGACAGGAGTGAGTCACATTTTATTAGGCATGCAAAAGTATTTCACTTTCTTTTTTGTGAGTTCCAGTGGTATTGTAAGTACCTCAGCTCTTAGCCCTGACTGTTTTTATGCCACCTTTGTTTTTCATGATTTCCAGCCTTTGTAGGCACTTTGAAGTGTCTGGATAAAATGTGTAGAGCCCGGAAGCTTGGAATCATGAATGGAGGTTCTGGCTCTATAGCCCAAGGTAGAACAGTGTGGATGGCCCCCATTTGAACCTGCTCTGGAGAACTCATGCCTTGCCCAGGCCCGTGGCCTCTGTTCAAGTCAGCATCAAGTTTTCATTTATACTTTCATATCAGTCTTGGGGCCTGGAGAAGGAGATGAAGGCATGTGTGAGGAAGGGCAGCCTATCTTTTCCTGCTTGGTAAGTTGGTGCTGATCAGAACAACTTAGGTGACCCTAGCCCAAGCCTCTGAGTTCTTGCTATGCATTCAGTTCTGCTTTTGGTCATGTCCTGCTCTGTGATTGTGGGTTAGGGGCTGAGGGGCCATGTGGAAAATAGTTTACTTTATTACATAGGTCTTAGACATATTTTGTTCAGCATATCAAGGCATTTAAATTTCATTTTGGCGAGTTTAAAATTTATTGTGTTTCAGGGCCTCCCACAACCTAGGCAAGCAACTCAACACTGAACCTCACCCCTTTAATATAACCCAGTCAGTTCCTTTAGACTGGTTTTATTCAAGTTTTCTAGTAAGGAGCTTCTGTGTAACTTTCTGTTTTGTTCTTCCCCTGTCGCTGATATAGGATCCCACTTCCCTGTGGAGTAGTTAAAGCATACCCATCCTTTGGTGCCTGTTGATTTCTTCTGACTGTAAGTACTTTGAGGGCAAAATGTGTCTAGTATCAGATAAAAATATGCAATAAATACACTTGGAATTTTGAGTGTAGTATCTGGAAGTATGGGCCAATGTAGAAAAGTGGCTTGAATGATACCCCCTCCCCTGAAGAAGTGACACCCATTCACAAACATTCTGAAGTTGCCATCACTGTAGGTCAAGGTTCTAAGACCCTCTAATCATTGAATCACAATCATATGAGGAGGCATCAGGGAGAAGGTGACAAGGACCTGGTATGAAAAGATGGCCACTGGGTTTAATTTAGGAGCTCAGCAATCAGTGTGGCTGGTACTGAAGTACCCAGACCCTGGCTGGCCATGCTCCAAGGTAGTACTGGGCTATGGAGGGACTTGAAAGCTATGTTGAAGTAGTGCCATGGTGTTACCAGGTAAATGGCCTCTCAAACCCTGGGAGCTATCCCTTATGCTCATTAGTGTGCAGTTTCAGACAGGCACTCCACCTAAGTAGCCGTGCAGATATTTGGGGTCTCAGTTGCTGCTATGAAGCAGGATGCAGAATGATACTTGGCAAAACACACATTTTAGCCATAAAGGAGGCCCTGTGGATTGGCTGTTCACTCCTGGTACTTGAACTTGGCCTGGGAGCTGTCCCTGAGCTTCTTTTTGGTTCATGCTAGCACTCTACCACTTTAACCACAGCACCATTTCTGGGCTTTTCTGTTTATGTGGTACTGACGAGTCGAACTCAAGGCTTCATGCATGCTAGGCAAGCACTCTACCACTAAGCCACATTCTCCGCCCTAGTCCATGGTTTTGAGATGATACTTTAGGCACATCTGAGGATCAGACATTGTTGCCTTTGAAGCAACAGAAGCATGGGCTTAACTTGATCAACATGAGGGTTGTGTGATGGTAGACTGGGGTGTCCCAGGCATGCACTGAGCACTGTAGAATCAGGCTGGAAAGGCCACCATGATGCTTGGACTGGCTAAGTCTGAAGTCTGGAGATTAGTAGGTGCTATCATGGGTGCCAGAAAATCCACAAGCCATTAAAAGAAAAGTCTGATAAATTGAAATCCTTTAAAGGCAATCAGTACAAACCTCCTAAGAATCCCAACGTAAGCTGCAAAACTGGTCAGACAAAGCACCCATTAATTTCTAAGTACAGAGTGTCAATAAATCAAGGAGAGAGCCAGGCGCCAGTGGCTCACACCAGTAATCCTCGGTACTCAGTAGGCTGAGATCTGAGGATCATGGCTCAAAGCCAGCCTAGGTAGGGATGTCCATGAGACCCTTATCTCCAATTTAATGCCAGAAAACCAGAAGTGGCACTGGCCTCAAGGACAGCCCACGACGGACAACAACAAAAGAACAGACCATTGAATGACCTGAGAGACACGTGGTCCAAACATGTGAACATGGAAGGAGATGCAACTAACTCTTGAATCTCCATAAGTTGTATATCATTGATTTTTCAACAGTGGTACACGTGACTGTTCATTCTTTTTCTGATTCATATTTGCAAATCCCTTGTGTTGATGGTGAGTCTTAGGGACATTTTTGGTGGTTCATTATTTCTAGGACTAGCTTTATTTGAGTGTTGGATTGTTAACATGCAAAATACAGTTGATGTTGGATTCTTCTAGACCAGCAGCTTTTACGAATTACGAATTAGTACGCTGAAGAAAACTGCACTTGTGCCACCTAATGGCTCACTTAAGTGGCTCTCTCCTCTCCCATTTCCCTCTCTTCTCTCTTTCTCTCCTCCCTTCCTCTCCTCTTTTTTCTTTCTCCAGACATTGTATTGCTGCATTAGACCAGGCGGATCTCAAATTTGTCTTTTTGCCTCCGCCTCCCAACTGTTGGGGTTACCTGCATATACCACCCTACGAGGCTCAATATTATCCTTTCCTCCCCCTCCTCCTCCCTCTCCCTCCTGCCTCCTCCTTCGTCCTCTCCTCCTCCTCTTTTCTGCCTTTTCTCTTTCCTCCAGACATTGTATTTCTACATTACAACAAGCTGATTTTGAACTCTTAATCTTCCTGCTTGATCCTACCAACTGTGGGGCTTACCTGAATTTGCCACCCTACCTGGCTCAATTTTATGATCTAAAAGTTCCTGAAAAAGGACTCTTGTAGTGGCTGGGAATATGCTTGCCTCTTATACATGAAGCCCTGAGTTCGATTCCTCAGCACCACATATATAGAAAGGGTCAGAGGTGGTGCTGTGGCTCAAGTGGTAGAGTGCTAGCCTTGAGCAAAAAGAACCCAGGCTCTGGCTTTGATTCCAAGCCCCAGACTTCCCTACCCCCCGCTCCCAAGGCACTCTTACAGTTCTGTTTTAATAACAGACTTACCTGTAGAATAAAATAGAATGGGATTTCATTCCCCTTTTTATTTGAAAACATTATTCTCCCTCTTCTCCTTACCTCCTGTGTGTCCCCGCCTCCTCCGTTTCCGCCTCCGCCTTATCCCCTCCTCCTCTCCTTAGCTAACACGAGAACATACCTTAAGTTTTCTTAATGCCAAACGTTCTTCTTAAAATTTACCCAAGCACTATTCTTGGCCCTGCAAACAAAACATTAGACTGTGAATCTAGAAACAAAGAATTATAGTTCTTTTAATTATCCAAAAAAGTAAAGAGGAGCTGCTAACTCCTCCACCCATACGTAAAAGTATGGCTTTTTTATGAACTCTTTTAGGGTAATAGTAATCCAGTGGCCTTAGGAGCCAATAATTTGGTGCAAATCCAAGATAAAGTAACCTATAATGTTTACCCTATCATTTATATTCATATTAGCTATTCCTCTAAAACCCCTAACAAAAGTTTTAATGGGTCAACCAACACTAACGTATCCTGAGCAAATGACTAAATCTATAAAACGAGCCTTTATTATTAGTCTGATTCCACTATTCCTATGCATCATTATAAAGAGACAGTCATCTCTACTTATCACTGATTAACTATTCATAGAATATTATATGAATTAAATATTCATAGTCCATTGAATTATACATAAGCTTTAAGTTAGATTTTTATGATATTATTTTATCTACAGCCCTATTCATCACTTGGTCCATCATAGAATATTCTGCATGATATATACATTCAGATTCAAACATAAACCAATTTATGACCTACCTCCTTATATTTCTCATCACTATGCTCATCCTAGTCACAGCTAATAATATGTTCCAACTCTTTATCGGGTGGGAGGGTGTAGGAATGATATCCTTTCTATTGGATGATGGTATGGTTGAACACACGCTAACACTGCAGATCTACAAGCTATTATCTATAACTGCATTGGAGACATTGGCTTTATTTTATCTATAGCATGATTTTATAATAACTGTAATTTATGAGAACTTCAACAATTTTTTAAAATAAGTAATGAAAACTGCCTTACCCTTACTGGGCTTAATTCTAGCAGCTACTGGTAAATCCGCTCAATTCGGCTTACACCCATGGCTTCCATCTGCCATAGAAGGTCCTACACCTGTATCTGCTCTACTATACTCAAGTACTATAGTTGTAGCAGGAATCTTTCTGGTAATTTGTTTTTATCCCCTTATATCCAATCACCCAAATATTATATCACTAATTCTATGTATTGGGGCCATTACAACCTTATTCACAGCAATCTGTGCCCTGACCCAAAACAATATTAAAAAAATTATTGCACTCTCTACATCAAGCCAATTAGGTCTGACAATAATAACTCTAGGCATTAATCAGCCTTATTTATCATTTCGTCACATCTGTACACATGCATTCTTCAAAGCTATGTTATTTATATGTTCTTACTCAATTATCCACAACTTAAACGCTGAACAAGACATTCGAAAATAAGGAATTGCCCCATGTCTACCATTTACAACATCTGCTCTGATTGTAGGTAGCCTAGCTTTAACTGGCACACCCTTCCTTACAGGATTTTATTCAAAAGACCTAATCATTGAAGCAATAAATCTGTCATATACTAATTAATCTGTCATATACTAATCATCACCCTAATTTCAACGTCTTTTACAGCTATATACAGCTCACAAATTATTTTCTTCGTTTTAATAGGACATCCACGATTATTACCAATTAATTCCATCAATGAAAATATTCCAAGCCTAATTAATCCGATTAAATGCCTTTTTTTTTTTTTTTTTTTGTGGCCAGTCCTGGGCCTTGGACTCAGGGCCTGAGCACTGTCCCTGGCTTCTTCCCGCTCAAGGCTAGCACTCTGCCACTTGAGCCACAGCGCTGCTTCTGGCCGTTTTCTGTATATGTGGTGCTGGGGAATTGAACCTAGGGCCTCGTGTATCTGAGGCAGGCACTCTTGCCACTAGGCTATATCCCCAGCCCCGATGCCTTCTAATAGGAAGCATCTTCGCTGGTTTCCTATTTTCCAACCTTATTAACCCTACCAACACCCAAACTATAACCATGCCTATTATCATCAAATTAACAGCTCTAACAGTAAGTATCATAGGGTTTATTACTGCAATAGAACTAAACATTATATCATCCTATTTAAAATTATATCCAAAATCGTATTCAGTCAACGTCTCTAACCTGCTAGGATTTTTTTCCAACTATCACACATCGACTCGTTCCTAATATAGGTCTCACATTTAGGCAAAACTTAGCAACATCAACTATAGACTGGACATGAACTGAAAAAAGTATACCTAAAACCTTAGCTACCATTAATACATCTGCTTCTAGCTCTGTGTCAAATCATAAAGGCCTATTAAAAATTTATTTTTCATCATTCATCTTATCCACCCAACTTCTACTAGTTATTAACTAAGTGCCATGAGTAATTTCAATAATAAGATAAATAGCTATAGAGTTCAACCACCAACTACTACAATTCAACTCCCATAACTGTAAATAGCCGCTACTCCAACTGAATCTTCCCGAACAAGTACTACATCATCTTTACCAAACGCTAAAGCATTATCTAAATTATATAATCCACCTAAACCTTCTAACCCCTCAAAATGCAGAACAGTAATTAGTAAGACGACTTCTAGTAAGATTCCTGATAATAGTAAAAATCATAGTCATAAATTTGAGCTTCAAGTTTCAGGATATTCATCAGTTGATATAGCTGTTGTATAACCAAATACTACTAACATCCCTCCTAAATAATTAAGAAATAGTCATACCAATATAAGGGCTATCATTTAGAATTATTAGAGCACACCCCAGAGCCCCACTGACAATCATACACCCGTGAAAATAGGTGAAGGTTTAACAGCCAACCCCAACAAAACCTAAAACCATTAAGATTAAAGTTAAATAAAGTTAAATTGTCATAATTTTCACATGGACTTAAACCACGACCAATGACATGAAAAATCATCATTGTTAATTCAACTATAAAAACACTTTATAATGACAATCATACTAAAGTCTCACCCTCTCATAAAAATAGTAGTAAACCATGCTTTCATTGACCTTCCAACTCCCTCTAACATCTCAGGATGATGAAACCTTGGATCCCTTCTTGGAGTATGCTTAATTATCCAAATTTCTTTTTGTCTATTCTTATCTATGCACTACACATCTGATAACACAGCATTTTCTTCAGTGGCCCATAATTGTCGAGATGTTAAATATGGTTGATTAATCCGATATATACACGCTAACGGAGTATCATTGTTCTTCATTTGCCTTTATCTGCACATTGGATGAGGTATTGATTATGGCTCCTACCTCTACAAAGAAACCTGAAACATCGGAACTACTCTTCTATTCCTAGAAATAGCTACAGCCTTTATAGGATATGTACTTCCATGCGGACAGATGTCATTTTGAGGAGCCAATCTATTATCTGCAATCCCTTATATTGGCTCAGACCTAGGAGAGTGAATTTGAGGGGGGTTTTCAGTTGATAACGCTACTTTAACTCATTTCTTCGCATTTTATTTTATTTTACCATTGATTATTGCAGCAATGGTGATAGTTCATCTTTTATTTCTTCACGAAACAGGATCTAATAATCCACTAAGCATCCTATCTGATTCAGATAAAATTCCATTCCATCCTTACTACTCATTCAAAGATGTATTAGGAGGTGTAGCATTGCTAGCCTTTTTCTTTATGATCGTTTTATTCTTCCCAGATGCCTTAGGACCCCCAGATAATTCTATACCAGCTAACCTACTCAATACACCACCTCATATTAAACCAGAATATTTCCTATTCGCCTATGCTGTTCTATGCTCCATTCTAAATAAACTTGGAGGAGTAATTGCCCTGATCCTATCAATTCTAATCCTTGCCCTATTCCCACTGCTCCATACATGTAACCAACGTGGATTAATATTCCGACCTATTAGCCAAATCCTATTTTGAATTTTAGTCTCAGATTTATTTATTCTAACCTTACTTGGAGGACAACCAGTAGAACCACCCTTTACCATTAGTGGACAAATCGCATCCATTCTCTATTTTTCTATTATCCTTCTCTTTCTCCAAATTGTCAGATTAATTGAAAATAAAATACTTAAATGAAGACTGCTTTAATAGTATAAGAGTTATATAGGTCTTGTAAATGTAAGATGAAGATTTTATCTTCCTAAAGCATTCAGGGAAAGAATACAATCCTACCTCCAACCCCCAAAGCTGGAATTCTTAATTAAACTATTCCCTGTACTTGGGAGATTTAATAAATTTAAACTGTTTCATCAGGCTTAATCTTAAACTCTCCCTCCATAAAAAATTACCGTGCATATTATGATTAATCTTTCATAAACCATAAAATGCTTATTACACATTAAATTAATACATACATGCTCATCAGCAAGTAATAACCCCCATAAAGTACATTTACATCCTATGTTATATCCACATTTAATGCTCCACAATATGAATATTGTACAGTATAAGTTAATGCTTGTCAACAATATACCCACAATAGTCCATTAAATTTCGTTAGTCCTTGAACACATGGATATCCCCTACTACTTGTTGTCTCTTAATCTACCATCCTCCGTGAAACAATCAATTCGCCCACTCAGCCTACCCTTCTCGCTTCGGGCCCATAAAACTTGGGGTAGCTATTGTGAAAGTATACCTGACATCTTATTTTCACCTCAGGGCCATAAAATTAAGATCGCCCACACGTTCCCCTTAAATAAGACATCTCGATGGATCAGTGACTAATCAGCCCCTGACCAACATAACTGCTCTGTCATACCCCTGGTATATTATTTTCGGTATGCTGTGACTCAGCTAAGCCGTCCAGGCATGGACGCAGTCAATTGATCTGTAGCTGGACTTATTAACTAACATTCTCCAACCCCATAATAAGCCATTGACATATTAATTAATGCTCGAGGACATAAAAAATTTTATACTAAAATAGTACTCTAACGCATACACAGAAATAATAGTTATTTTTCCCACCTTAGGAGATTAGCACTTTATTAACACCCATTTCCCTAAACATTAATAGATGCAAATACCATCATAGTCCTAATGTGAACTTACTAAAAGCTTAGTTGACACTCCAAAGGCCCCTGGGTTACTGTAGCTTATAAGCAAAACAAGGCACTGAAAATGCCTAGAATTGTTTAATTCCATACACACAAAGGTTTGGTCCTTGCCTTTTTATTTGCTGTCATTAAAATTATACATGCAAATATCCGTACGCCGGTCAGTTTCACCCTAAAATTCAGTTAGAATAAAAGGAGTAGTTATTAAGCTCTCTATAACAATTGAAGCTCCACGGGCTACAGCAGTGACAAAAATTAAGCTATGAACGAAAGTTCGGCTGTTATACTGACATATGGTTGGTAAACTTCGTGCCAGCCACCGCGGTCATACGAATGACCTAAGTAAATAAAGTTCAGCGTAAAGAGTGTTGAATTAAATATTCAGTAAAATTAAAGTACAGCTAAGCTGTAAAAAGTCCTAACTTTTATGAAAAACAATGTCGCAAGAAATTTTATGTAATTAAAACACTAAAACTATAACAATCTGGGATTAGATACATGCCTATTTGTCAGAGAACTACTAGCCACAGCTTAAAACTCAAAAGACTTGGCGGTGCTTTTATATCCATCTACAGGAGCCTGTTCTGTAATTGATAAACCCTGATATACCTCACCATTTCTTGCTTATTCAGTGTATATACCGCCATCTTCAGCAAACCCTAAAAAGTCCCACAAGTAAGCCCAATTATATAAAAAAAGTTAGGTCGAGGTGTAACTGGGCTACATTTTCTGGTACAGAACATAGGAAACCTTGTCTGAAATTGACAAGATAAAGGAGGATTTAGCAGTAAACTAAAAATAGAGCGTTTCATTGAATAGAGCAATGAAGCACACACACACACACCGCCTGTCACCCTACTCTATTAGATACAGATAAGTACATAACTTTCAACTACAAGACTTGAGATAAGTCGTAACAAGGTAAGCATACTGGAAAGTGCCCTTGGATTAATCAAAGTGTAGCTTAAATAAAACATCTGACTTTTACACTCAGAAGACTTCAAAATACTGGAATGCTTTGAAGTATTGCTAGCCTAGCCTTCCATAAACTAAATTATTCTTAATGTATACATTAAATCATTCACCCCTAAACTAGTGTAGGATATAGAAAATTTATTACTAGAGATATAGAAACAGGTACTGCAAGGGAAAGATAAAAGATCTAATTAAAGTATGTCAAAGCAAAGATAAAACCTTCTACCCTTTGGATAATGGACTAACTAGAATAAATTTGTCAAAAAGTGTTGTTGCCAAACACCCCGAAATCAGACGAGCTACCTTTAAATAGCTAACCAGAGCCAACCCATCTATGTCGCCAAGTAGTGGGATAATTTAAAGGTAGAGGTGAAAAGCCTACTGAGCCTGATGATAGCTGGTTGCCCAGCCAAATAATTTTAGTTCAACTTAAAATTTACCTAAAGTATTAATAAATTAAATGTAAATTTTAATGTTAATCTAAAGAGGTGCAGGTCTTCAGAATTAGGATTCAACCTTTTCTAGTGAATAATTACTTAATCATAGTTGGCCTAAAAGCAGGCACCAATTAAGAAAGCATTCAAGCTCAACACGAGTTAAATATAAATATTACTAAAACCTATAACAATTCCTAGAAATACACTGGGCCAATTTAAGTAATTATATTAGATGCACCAATGTTAGTATAAGTATTAAAAATAATTACCCGTTACATAAGTGTATATCCACCAGAATAAATCACTGATAATTAACATTAACATTTAAAAAACCCCATATTAATCTTAAACACATACAAATCAATGTTAATCCAACACAGGTATGTCACCAAGGAAAGATTTTTTTTTTTTTTTTTTTGGCCAGTCCTGGGCCTTGGACTCAGGGCCTGAGCACTGTCCCTGGCTTCTTCCCGCTCAAGGCTAGCACTCTGCCACTTGAGCCACAGCGCCGCTTCTGGCCGTTTTCTGTATATGTGGTGCTGGGGAATCGAACCTAGGGCCTCGTGTATCCGAGGCAGGCACTCTTGCCACTAGGCTATATCCCCAGCCCCCAAGGAAAGATTTAAAAATGTAAAAGGAACTCGCAAACACAAGCACTGCCTGTTTACCAAAAACATCACCTCTAGCATTACAAGTATTAGAAGCACCGCCTGCCCAGTGACTAACGTTGAATGGCCGCGGTATCTGACCATGCAAAGGTAGCACAATCACTTGTTCCTTAATTAGGGACTTGTATGAATGTCATAACAAGGGCTTATCTGTCTCTTACATTTAATCCATGAAATTGACCTTTCCGTGAAGAGGTGGAAATTAAATAATAAGGCAAGAAGACCATATGGAGCTTAAATTAACTTTCTACTAAAAACTTAAACTCACTCTAACAGAGGTAAACAGTAACAAGCTAGAAAGAAAACTTTGGTTGGGGTGACCTTGGAGAAAAAAATAATCCTCTGAAATACCTAGACCTGGACTTAAAAGTCGAAGTTAACCTACGTCATCTTTGATCCAGAATTTCTGATCAATGGACCAAGTTACCCTAGGGATAACAACGCAATCTCATTAAAGAGTCCATATCGATAATGAGGTTTACGACCTCGATGTTGGATCAGGACATCCAAATGGTGCAGCAGCTATTAAAGGTTTGTTTGTTCAACGATTAAAGTCCTATGCGATCTGAGTTCAGACTGGAGAAATCCATGTCAGTTTCTATCTATTTACTCTTTCTCCTAGTACGAAAGGACCAGAGAAATAATGCCATCTTTTCCCAAAGCTCCTTAATGCTTAATTAATGATTTATTTCTTAATTAAATTCGCATGCCCAAAATAATTTCCAAGATAAGGAACTGTTAAGATGGCAGAGCTCAGCAATTGCTTAAGATTTAAAACCTTATTATCAGAGGTTCAACTCCTCTTCTTAACAGCATGTTTATTTTAAATTTCCTTGTATTTATTATTCCAATTTTATTAGCAGTAGTCTTCTTAACCCTACTAAAACGCAAGATCCTAGGCTATATACAATTTCGAAAAGGTCGTAACATCATACATCCATAAGATATTTTTCAACCATTCGTGGATGCTATAAAACAGTTCGTTAAAGAGCCTATACGCCCAGCCACTTCATCCTTAATTCTATTTTCAATTTCCCCTATTTTAGCATTATCACTAACTGTCCCTATGAATTCCCCTTCCAATACCACATCCTCTAATTAACAGAAATACAGGATTTTTATTCATCTTAGCAGCATCAAGCATATCAGTATATTCAATTTTATGGGAAGGCTGAGCATCTAAATCAAAATACGCTATATTTGGAGCATTACGAGCTATAGCTCAAGCCATTTCATATGAAGTAAGCCTAGCAGTCATCCTCCTATCGACAACACTATTAGCTGGACCATTCTTAATATTATCCCTTACAATGTCTCAAGAATATATCTGAATAATTCTCCCTGCATGACCCCTAGCTAGTGATCTCCACACTAGCTGAAACAAACCGAGCTCCCTTTGACCTAACCGAAGGTGAATCTGAAGTAGTTTCAGGCTTCAACGTTGAATATGCTGCAGTACCATTTGCCTTATTCTTTATGGCAGAATATATAAATATCCTAATAAAGTCACTAATCGCTATTTTATTTTTTGGCCCAACCTGCTCATCACTCAATACAGAAATGATAACTTCAAACCTAGTTGTAAAAGTATTAATTTTAACTTCATCGTTTCTATGGATCCGAGCATCATATCCACGTTTCCGATATGACCAACTTATACATATTCTATGAAAAATTTCCTTCTCGTAACCCTAGGGCTATGTATGTGTCACATTTCACTACCTATATGTACGACTGCTACCTATATGTACCACCACTAATATGGAAATATGTCTGACAAAAGAGTTACTTTGATAGAGTAAAATATAAAGGTTATATTCCTTTTATTTCTAGAACTATAGTACTCAAACCCAACCCAAGAACTCAAAATTCTTTGTGCTACCTATTACACTAAATTCTAGTAAGGTCAGCTAATTAAAGCTGTCGGGCCCATACCCTGAAAATGTTGGTTTTAACCCCTCCCATACTAATTAATATTGTTGTATATTCACTAATTATATTTACTATCTTTATAGGAACCATATTTGTTCTCACAACCTCACACTGAATATGCATATTAATAAGGCTAGAAATTAGCATACTAGCAATTATTCCTATAATAATTTACAGCAATAACCCACGCTCAACCGAAGCCACCACAAAATATTTCCTAACACAAGCAACAGCATCAATAATCCTTATATACTATATCCTCAATAACCTTGATTCATCTGGCCATTGAAACATAGTTGACCTAAAAGACAACCTATACCAATATATACTACCAATTGCCCTACCCATAAAACTTGGCTTAGCCACATTCCACCTTTGAGTACCAGAAGTTACTCAGGGCATTCCATTTTTCTCTGGTATAATCCTACTAACATGACAAAAACTGGCACCAATCTCAATTATATACCAAATGGCCAACAACCTAAATACAAACATAACAATATTTATAGCTATATCATCAATTCCTATTGGTGGCTGAGGAGTTCTTAGTCAGACTCAAATATGAAAAAATTCTAGCATATTCATCCATCGCCCATATAGGATGATAGCAGCAATAACAATCTGTAATCCCTTATTTACATCATACTTACAATTTACATGTTTATGTCCTTAGACTTTCTATCAGCTAATAACACTACATCTCTAACCATGAAATTCTACCCCACTAATTACTTTAATCATGCTGGTCACACATATCATTAGGAGGACTACCTCCACTAACAGGATTTCTACCTAAATGATTTATTATCCAAGAAAAAGTGTTAAAAATATTATAGTAAGTATATTTATAGTCATATCAGCCCTACTAAACCTTTACTTTTATCCTCGACTAATCTATTCATCTGCCCTTACATTATTTCCCCTTCCAAATAATTAATTCATATGAAGAGTAATCACAAAAGCTTATGACCCATCCCAACTCTTCTTTTTCTATTGTCATTTTCACTCCCCCTATCCCCATTATTGTACTCAATATTCTAGAAATTAGGTTAATCAAAGACCAAGGGCCTTCAAAGCCCTAAGTAAACACTGAAGTTTAATTTCTTTCTCTAAGGACTGCTGAATGAATACTACATCTTCTGGACGCAAACCAATCGTTTTTCTTAAGCTAAATCCTCACTATATTGATAGGAATCAAACCTACGAAATGTTAGTTAACAGCTAAATACCCTAAATCATCTGCCTTCAATCTACTTCTCCTGCCGAGAAATAAAAACGGCAGGAGTCCTGGCAGGATTGAAGCTGCTCATTTGAATTTGCAATTCAATATGAAATTTCACCTCTTGACTATGATAGAAAGGGGTCTACCCCTGTAATTAGATTTTCAGTTTAATGCCTTACTCAGCCATTCTATCAATTATGTTCATTAATCGTTGATTATTTTCAACAAATCATAAAGACATTGGAACCCTATACCTTATATTCGGAGCATGAGTCGTAATAGTAGGCACAGGTCTAAGCATCCTTATCCTAGCTGAACTTGGTCATCCAGGAGCTCTTTTAGGGGATGATCAAGTCTACAATGTAGTTACTGCCCACGCATTTGTTATAATTTTCTTTATACCAATTATGATCAGAGGGTTTGGAACCTGATTATTGCCATTAATGATTGGAGCACCTGATATAGCATTTCCTCCTAGGAATAGCATAAGCAATTCTCTGATCTGAAAGTTCTTGAAAAGGCACGTTTATAGTTCTGCTTTAGTAGCTACAGACTTACCTGAAGAATAAAATAGAATGGGATTTCATTCCCCTTTTCATTTGAAAACTCTCCTTTTCTCCTTCCCTTTTCCACCTCCACCTCAGCCCCTCCTCCATTTCTCCTTTCCCCCCCACCTCCTCCTCTCCTGCTCCTCCTCTTCCTCCTCCCCACTCTGCTCCCTGCTCCTCCCTCCCCTCCTCCTGTTTTCTGTCTTTTCTCTTTCCCTTTTTCTCCAGACATTGTATTTGTATTTCTACATTAGACATGGCCGGTTGTGAACTCTCATCAGCCTACCAACTGTGGGGCTTATCTGAATTTGCCACCTTACCTGACTCAATTTCACGATCTAAAAGGGCCTGAAAATGCGCTTTTTTAGTTCTGTTTCAGTACCAATAGACTTACCTGTAGAATGAAATAGAATGAGATTTCATTCTCCTTTTGATTTGAAAACTTTATTGTCTCCTCTCTTCTCTGTGGCTTCCCCCGCCCCCTCCCCCCTCCCCCCTTCCTCCCGTTTGCTTCTTCTCTGTCTTTTCTCAGGACATTTTATGTTTGAGGCACAGTTAGCATTCATGATTCCCAACCCGTGTGGTTTAGAATGTGTGTTAGGCCCCTCTGATTGCCTTCAGCTGTTGTGGGGTTGTTCGATCAGAGTCCTTGCCCTGCCATGCTTGATGGTGTGCTCCCGCTGCTCCTAACTTTGGGAGACAATGGAGAGATGAATTAAAGGTCAGCTGTGTTTTCACTGTGTTCATGCACCTGCTCTGCATACATGTGAGGGTATGGGTGGGGGATCGAGTGTTGTGTGTCTCTGTGTGTAAACTTGGACACCCCTTAAGCATGTTTGACAAAGCAAGGCCACCTACCTCCAAGGATGCAGAGCACTGTCCGGTAAGTCACAGAGTGGGTTGGAGTTGGGCTTTAGTTTAAGTTATTGGGTTGTTAGGTGTCTGTGGTTAGAGGTGTAGGGGTTTCCAGGCCTTTGGGCTAATGTTTTCAGGGTTGGTATGATTTCAGATTAGGGTTCTGGTGTAGGGTTGTCGATGTTAAGGATAGGTTTAAGGTTGGGTGTTGTTAAGAAGACTCGGTGTGAATTAAAATTCTTCAGTTATGCTGCAGAAAAATTGATCACATCATCCCATTACATCTCCACTTCAAGGCACATGATCACATCACATCACATCCTCAGATCATACCACATCATCATTTCACACCAACCTTACCTGAATTTGCCACCCTACCTGGCTCAATTTTTATCATCTAAAAGTTATTGATAAGGTAATTTTTTATTTCTGTTTTAGTAGCTAGAGACTTACCTGAAAAATAAAATAGAATGGGATTTTATTCCCCTTTTCATATGAAAACTTTGTCTCCTTTTCCCCTCCTCTCCACCTCTGTCCCGCATCCTCTCTTCCATTTCACCTCCTCCTCCCCCCTCCACTCTTCATTCTTTGCTGCTCCTCCTCTCCCTCCTCTTCCTCTTCCTCCTCCTCCTCCTTCTCCCCTTCCTGTTCCTCTTTTGTATTTTCTCTTTCCTTTCTTTTTCCTCCATACATTTTATTTGTATTTCTTCATTAGACCTGGTTTTGAACTCTCAATTGTCTTGCGTCAGACTATCAACTGTAGTGCTTACCTGAATTTGCCACACTACCTGTGTCAATTTTAAGATCTAAAAGTTTTTGAAATGGTACTTTTTTAGTTCTGTTTTAGTAGCTAGAGACTTAGCTGTAGAATAAAACAATGATTTCATTCCCCTTTTCACTTGAAAACTTTATTCTCCCCTTTCCCCTTCTTGTCCCCGACCCCCTTCTACCCCGCCTCTGCCGGCCCGCCCCCTTATACCACCCGCCCATGCCTCTACCACTTCCGCTTCTGCCCCCTCCTCCTCTTCTCAGTTTTTTCCAGACATTCTATGTTGGGGGCACATGTTAGCATTCATGATTCAAAACCTGTGTGGTTTAGAATGTGTCTCCGACGGCCTTCAGTAGTTGTGAGTGTTGTTTGATTAGAGTCCTTGCCCTGCTATGCCTGATGGTGTGCTCCCTTGCATACACATGTGGGGGTATGGGCGGGGACCGAGTGCTGTGTATGTCTCTGTATATTTGGACACCCCCTTAAGAATCTTTGACAAAAGAAGGCCACCTATCTCCAAGGACGCAGAGCACTGCCTGGTAAGTCACGGAGTGGGTTGGGTGGGCTTTAAGGAATTGGGTTGTTAGGTGTCTGCTGTTAGAGGTAGGTGTTTCTGGTGGTAGGGCTGCTGTTTTCAAGGTTGGTATGATTGAGATTAGGGTTCAGGTGTAAGGTTGTCGATGTTAATGATAGGGTTAAGGTTGGGTGTTGTTAGGCGTACTCAAGGTGTGAATTACAATTAAGCTTTTAGTTATGCTGCAGAAAAACAGATCACATTATCCCATCCCATCACAACATCATGGCACATCCTCACACCACATCACGCCAACCTTACCTGAATGTGTCACCCTACCTGGCTCAATTTTAAAGTTCTCAAAAAGGCACATTTTTACTTCTGTTTTAGTAGCAAGAGACTTATCTGTAGAATAAAATAGAATGTGATTTCATTCCTCATTTCATTTGAAAACTTCATTCTCTTCTTCTCCACTGCTTTCTTTTTGTCCTCTTCTCTCCCCTCCTCCGTCTCTCCTCTCCTCTTTTCTTGTCTGTTTTCTGTCCTTTGTTTTATCCAGATATTTTATGTTTGAGGTATATGTCAATATTCATGATTCAAAACCTGTATGGTATACAATGTGTGTCTGGCCCCTCCGATGGCATTCAGCAGTTTTTGGTGTTGTTTGATCAGAGTACTTGCTCTACCATGCTTGATTGTGGGCTCCCATTGCACTTAACGGGTGATAATGGAGACTTGAGTTAAAGGTCAGCTGTGCTTTCACTGTGTTCATGTACCTGCTCTGCATACATGTGAGGGTATGGGTGTGGGATCGAGTACTTTGTATCTCTGTGAGTAAACTTGGACACACCTTAAGCATGTTTGACAAAACAAGGCCACCTACCTCCAAGGATGCAGAACACTGGTAAGCAATGGAGTGTGTTGGGTTTTAGTTTAAGGAATTGTATTGTTAGGTGTCTGGGGTTAGAGATAGGGGTTTCAGGTCTTAGGGCTGTTTTCAGGGTTAGTATGATTAGATTAGGGTTCAGGTATAGGGACGTCGATATTAAGGATATAGTTAAGGTTGTTGTTAAGGATACTCAGGCTGTGAATTACAATTACGTTTTTATGCTTCAGAAAAACAGATCCCATCATCCCATCATCCCATCACCACATCATGGCACATTCTCACATGACATCACATTCTCAGATCATGCCACCTCATCACATCACGCCAGCCTTACCTGAATGTGTCACACTATCTGTCCCAATTTCATGACCTAAAAGTTCTTGAAAAGGCACATCTGTAGTTTTGTTTTAGTAGCAAAAGACTTACCTGAAGAAGAAAATATTAGATTTCTTTCCCCTTTTCATTGAAAAAGTTATTCTGTCTACTTGTCCTTCTCCTTTCCTGTCCTTTTGTCCCCTTCCCTCCCCTCCCCTCCATTTCCCTCCCCTCCCTTCTCCTCCCCTCCCCTCTCTTCCTGTGCCTCTCCTCTCCTTTTCTTCTATGTTTTCTCTTTTCTGTGTTTTATCCAGATATTTTATGTTTGAGGTACATGTCAATATTCATGATTCCAAATCCATGTAGTTTAGAATGTGTGTCGTGCCACTCCGATGGCCTTCAGCTGCTGTGTGGTGCTTGATCAGAGTTCTTGACCTACCATGCTTGATAGTGTGCTTCTTCTGCGCCTAACTTTGGGTGACAATGGAGACTTGAGTAATTGGTCAGCTGTACTTTCACCGTGTTCTTTCACCTGCTATGCTATGTGAGAGCATGGGTGGGGGATCGATTTATGATTTAAAAGTTCTTGAAAAGGCACTTTTTTAGTTCTGTTTCAGTAGCAAGAGACTTACCTATAGAATAAAATAGAATGGGATTTCATTCCCATTTTTATTTGGCAACTGTATTCTATCCTCTCCGCCTCCGACTCCTTTTCTTCTTCCTCCCCTCCTTCTCTTCTTTCTTTTCTCCAGACGTTTTATGCTTGTGGTACATGATTGCATTCATGATTCCAAGCCCATGTGGTTTAGAATGTGTGTCAGGCCAATCCAATGGCCATCAGCAGTTGTGGAGTTGTGGGGGTTTTTGATCAGAGTCCTTGACCTACCATGCCTGATGGTGTGCTCCTGCTGTGCTTAACTGTGGGTGACAATGGAGACTTGAAAAAATGGTCAGCTGTGCTTTCACTGTGTTCATGCACTTGCTCTGCATACACATGTGAGGGTATGGGTGGGGGATCGAGTGCTATGTATCTGTGTGTAAACTTGGAAACCCCTTAAGCATGTGTGACCAAATAAGGCAACCTACCTCCAAGGATGCAGAACACTCGTAAGCAATGGAGTGGGTGGGGCTTTAGTTTAAGGAATTGGGTTGTTAGGTATCTGTGGTTAGAGGTAAGGTTTGGAGTTCTTAGGACTACTGTTTTCAGGGTTGGTATGATTGAGGTTAGGGTTCAGGTGTAGGGTTGTCGATATTAAGGATAGGGTTAAGGTTGGGTGTTGTTCAGGATACTCAGGGTGTGAATTACAATGAACTTTTTTGTTATGCTGCAGAAAGATCACATTATCCCATCACCTGACCACATCACATCTTCATATCACTTCACATCCTCAGATCACGCCACATCATCACATGATGTCCACCTTACCTGAATGTGCCACCCTATCTGGTTCTATTTTATCATCAAAAATCTAGTTCTTGAAAAGGCACTTTTTTAGTTCTGTTTTAGTAGCAAGGTATCTGTAGAATAAAATAGTATGGGATTTCATTCCCCTTTCCATATGAAAACTTTATTCTCTCTTCTTCTCCTTCTCCTCGCCTGTCGTTTTGTCCTATCCTTTTCCTTCCCCTTCTCCTCCTGTCTGTTTTGTCCAGACATGTTTGAGGCACATGTTAGTATTCATGATTCCAAACCTGTATGGTTCACAATCTTTTTCAGGCCACTTCGATGGCCTTCAGCTGTTGTGGGGTTGCTTGATCAGAGTGCTTGACTTACCATGCTTGATGGTGTGCTCCCGCTGTACCTAACTTTGGCTGACAATGGAGATTTCAGTAAATGGTAAGCTGTGCTTTCACCGTGTTCATGTACCTGCTATGCCCACACATGTGAGGGTATTGGTGGGGGATCAAGTACTTTGTATCTCTGTGTGTAAACTTGGACACTCCTTAAGCATGCTTGAGAGAAGAAGGCCACGTACCACCAGGGATACAGAACACTGTCTAGTAATTCATGGAGTGGGTTGGGGTTTTCAGGGTTGGTATGATTGAGATTAGGGTTCAGGCATGGTGTTGTCGATGTTAAGGATAGGGTTTAGGTTGGGTGTTATTAAGGATACTCGGAATTACAATTTTTAGTTATGCTGCAGAAAATTAGATTACATCCTCACATCACATCATCACATCACCACATCAACGCATTGCCTTACAACACATTATCACATCATATAATTACACGTCACATAATCACACCACATTATCACATCACACCATCACTTCACATAACCAGATCACGTCACATCATCAAGTCTTGTCACCAAGTCACAGGACTCCATCACCTCCTCATGACATCACATCACATCATATTAAGTCACATCTTCACAACACATTCTTACATCACGTGACATCATCAGAACACATCATATTCCCTTTTTACTTGATAACTGCCTCTCTCCTGTCAGCTCCTTCCCTACCTCCCCTGCTCTCCCATTCCCCTCCCTTCCTTTGCCCCTCTCATCCCCCTCCTCCATCTGTGCTCCTCCTCCCCCTCCCTTCCCATCCTTCTCTTTTCTGTCTTTTCTCTTTCTTTTCTTTTTCCTCTAGATATTGTATTTCTACATTAGACCAGGCCTCTCAATCTTCCTGTCTTAGCCTACCAACTCTGGGGCTTACCTGAATTTGCCACCTTGCCTGGCTCAATTTTATTATCTAAAAGGTCCTGAAAAGGCGCTTTTTTTAGTTCTGTTTTAGTACCAAGACTTAACCGGAAGAATGAAATACAATGGGATTTTATTCCCCATTTAATTTGACAACTTTATTCTCTCCTCTCCTCTCTGCTGCTGCTCCCCCCTCATCTGTCCCCGCCCCCTTCACCCCCACCTCCTCCACTTCCTCCCCTCCCCTCCTTCTCTTGTTTTTTCCAGACATTTTATGTTTGAGTTATATGTTACCATTCATGGTTTAGAGTGTGTGTCAAGCCAGCTGTTGTGAGGTTGTGTGATCAGAATCCTTGATCTACAATATCTGATGGTGTGTTCCTGCTGCGCCTAATTTGGGTGATAATGGAGACTTGAATAAACGGTCAGCTTTGTTTTCACTGTGTCCATGCACCTGGTCTGCACACACATGTGAGGGTATGGGTGGGGGGTCGAGTGCTGCGTGTCTGTGTGTAAACTTGGACACCCCTTAAGCATGTTTGACAAAACAAGGCCACCTCCCTCCAGGATGCAGAACACTGGTAAGCAATGGAGTGGTTTGGGCTTTAGTGTAAGGAATTGGGTTGTTAGGTGTCGGCGGTGTTCTTAGGACTACTGTTTTCAGGTTTGGTAAGATTGAGATTAGGGTTCAGGTGTAGGATTGTCGATATTAAGGATAGGGTTAAGGTTGGGTATTAAGGATACTTGGTGTGAATTACAGTTTTTATTCATGCTGCAGAATATTAGATTACATCCTCATATCATGTCGCATCATCACATCATTTCACATCCTCCATCCCAACAACACATTTCTCATCATTCTTTTTCATATCACAATATGTCACATCCTCCCATTACATCATATCGTTCCACATTATCCCCATACATCATCACATCACGTCACATCACAACACATCACACCATCTCATCACGTCAACAAGCCATAGGACTCCCTTACATCATGTGACATCACATCACATCTTCATATAAAGTCACATCTTCACATCACACTATCATATCCTCAAATCATGTCACATCACATCACGTTTCAATATATCAGGTCACATTGTCACATCACACCATCATATTTTGTCATATAATATCACAGCATCCCACAGGTCACATCATATCATCAATCACAATACATCACCTCATTCCCCTTGTCACTTGAAAACTGCCTCTGTCCTCTCTGCTCCCTCCTCCCCTCCCCTGCTCTCCCATTCCCCTCCCTTCCTCTCCCCATCTTCTCTCCCTCTTCCTCGCCCTCCTCGCCATCCTCCACTCTTCTATTCCTCCTCCATTCCTCCTCTTCCTCCTTTCTTTTTCTTTTCTTTTTCCTCTAGACATTGTATTTCTACATTAGACCCAGGGGGGTTCTGTACTCTCAATCTTCCTGGCTCTTCCTACCAACTGTGGAGCTTACCTGAATTTGCCACCCTACCTGGCTCAATATATGACTTAAAAGTACTTGAAAAGGCACTTTTTTAGTTGTGTTTCAATAGTAAGAGACTTACCTATAGAATAAAATAGAATGGGATTTCATTCCCCTTTTCATTTTGAAACTGTATTTTCTCCTCCCCGCCTCTCACTCCTCATCCTCTTTCTCCCGTCTGCTCCTTCTCTTCTCTCTTTTTTCTAGACGTTTTATGCTTGTGGTACATGTTTGTATTTATGATTCCAAGTCTGTGTGGTTCATAATGTGTGTCAGGTCAATCCGATGGCCATCAGCAGTTGTGGAGTTGTGGCGGTTGTTGATCAGAGTCCTTGACCTACCATGCCTTATGGTGTGCTCCTGCTGCGCTTAACTATGGGTGACAATGGATACTTGAAAAAATGGTCAGCTGTGCTTTCACTGTGTTCATGCACCTGCTCTGCACACACATATGAGGGTATGGGTGGGGGTTTGAGTGCTGTGTATCTTTGTGTGTAAACTTGGAAACCCCTTAAGCATGTTTGAGAAAATAAGGGTACATACCTCCAAGGATGCAGAACCCTGTCTGGTATGTCACGGAGTGGTTTGGGGTTTGGGTTTAATTTAAGTAATTGGGTTGTTAGGTGTCTAGGGTTGGAGGTAGGGGTTTCAGGTCTCAGGGCTACTGTTTTCAGGGTTGGTATGATTGAGATTAGGGTTCAGGTGTAGGGTTGTGGATCTTAAGGATAGGGTTAAGGTTGTGTGCTGTTAAGTAGACTCAGGGTGTGCATTACAATTTTTAGTTATGCTGCAGAGAAACAGATCACATCATCACGTCACATCACATCACCATTCATCACGTTACATCCTCACACTAGAACGTATCATACCACATCATCTCATCACATCATCATATCTGGTCACACCATCATATCCAGTCACACCACTTCATATCACCAGATCATGTCACCTCAAATCACATCTAGTCACCAAGTCACAGGACTTCATCACATACCAATTAACATCTTCACATCACATGACATCCTCAAATCATGTTACATGAACACATCATGTCACATAATCACATCACACCATCATATCTTGTCACGTCACATCACATCATTCCCCTTGTCAATTGAAAACTGCCCTCTCTTCTCCTCTCCCTCCTACTCCCCCTTCTCTATTCATCCTTCTCGTCTTATTCCTCCTGTTACCCTCCCATCTTTCTCTTTTATATCTTTTCTCTTTCCTCCAGACATTGTATTTTTACACTAGACCATGCCGGATTTGAAATTTCAATCGTCTTGCCTCAGCCTGCCAACTGTGGAGCTTACCTGAATTTGCTACCTTTCCTGGCACAATTTATGATTTACAAGTTTCTGAAAAGGCACTTATTTAGTTCTGTTTTATTAGCAAGAGACCCGTAGAACAAAATAGAATGGGATTTCATTCCCCTTTTCATTTGAAAACTTTATTTTCTACTTTCTTCCTCTAACCTGCCCCCTCCGCCCCTGCATCCTGTGCTTCCTCCCCTCCCCTCCTTTTCTTGTTTTCTCCATACATTTTATGTCTAATGCACATGTTAGTATTCATGATTACAAATCCGTGTGGTTCAGAATGTGTGCCAGGCCACTCCAATGACCTTCAGCAGTTGTGGGGTTGCTTGATCAGAGTCCTTGCCTTACCATGCCTGATGGTGTGGTCTGGCTGTGCCTAATAATGGGTGACAATGGAGACTTGAGCAAGTGGTCAGGTGTGCTTTCACTGTGTTTATGCACCTGCTCTGCACACACGTGAGGGTATGGGCGAGGGATTGAGTGCTGTGTATCTCTGTGTCAACTTGAACATATGTTAAGCATGTTTGACAAAATAAGGCTACCTACTTCCAAGGATGCAGAGCACTGTCTGGTAAGTGATGGAGTGGGTTGGGGTTGGGCTTTAGTTTAAGGAATTGTGTTAGGTGTCTGAGGTTAGAGGTAAGGGTTAGAGTTCTTAGGGCTACTATCCTCAGGGTTGTTAGGATTTATAGTGTTCAGGCGTAGGGTTGTAGATGTTAAGGTTGGGTGATAAGGATACTCATGGTGTGAATTACAATTAAGTGTTTAGTTATGCTGTGGAAAGATCACATTACATCACTTCACATCATCACATTACATCACCCCATCACGTAACAACCATTGCATCCTCAGATTACTGCACATCCTCACATGACATTACGTCAACCTTACCTGAATCTGCCACCCTAACTGGTTCATTTTTATAATCTATAATTTATGATCGAAAATTTTGAAAAGGTTCTTATTTAGTTCTGTTTTAGTAGCAAGAGACCTACCTGTAGAATAAAATAGTATGGGACTTCATTCCCCTTTTCATTTGAAAACTGTATTCTCTCTTCTCTTTCTCCTCTACTGTAATTTTGTACTCTTCTCTCCCCTTCCCTCTGTCTCTCTTTTCTTCTCTGTTTTCTCCAGGTATGTGTTTGAGGTACTTGTTAGTATTCATGATTTCAAACCTGTATGGCTTTCAGTTGTTGTGGGGTTGCTTGATCAGAGTGCTTGGACATACAATGCTTGATAGTGTGCTCTCGCTTCACGTAACTTTGGTTGACAATGGAGACTTTAATAAATGGTCAGCTGTGCATTCAGTGTGTTCATGTACCTGCTATGCCCACACATGTGAAGGTATGTGTGGGGGATCAAGTGCTGTCTATCTTTGTGTGTAAACTTGGACACCCCTTAAGCATGCTTGACAAAATGCCACCAACCTCCAAGGGTGCAGAACATTGTGTGATAAGTCACGGAATTGGTTCGGTTGTGCTTTAGTTTAACGAATTGGGTTGTTAGGTGTCTGTGGTTAGAGGTCGGGGTTTCTGGTGTTCGGGCTACTTTTAGCAGTGTTGGCGTGATTGCGATTATGACTCTGGTATGGGGTTGTCGATATTTAGGCTATGGTTAAGGTGTTAAAGATACTTGGTGTGAATTACAATTTCTAGTTATGCTGCAGAAAATTAGATTACATCATCACATCATATCATATCACATCATCGCATTGCCTTATATCACATCTTCACATAGTTACAGTTGTTACATCATCACATCACATCATATCACACTATCACTTCATATCACCAGATCACTTCAGGTCTCCAAAATATGTCACATCACATCATGTCACCAACTCACAGAATTTCATCATATCATCACGATATATCACATTACAAGTCTTATCTTCACATCACATCTTCAAATCTCGTCACGTTACATCACAACACATCACATCATTCCCCTTTT